>NC_088857.1:41744988-42087488 GCF_963853765.1 Magallana gigas | reverse complement strand
AAGTAAGTTTTAGTACCCAACTATGATAAATAAAATACGGATCGCAGTCCGGTTGATCTCAAACCGTCCCGGCTTCTAACAGGGTCTAAATTTATTTCCCCAGCATTATGTATGGTAAAAATGTGTTCAAAATGAGTGTTCCCAACATATTTTACATTGTTTTTAATTGGTGTAGGACTTGATTTATTTAATTAATTTATTTAATCATTTATTTACTGAGTTTTGCATTTACTTCCGAATTATACAAGTGTCGATTATTTATAGAATGTATAGTTATGTATTCGAATAAATACATAACAAAATATATGATGCTTTAGAACCTACAATAAAAAGCCGCTCCAAAGGTTCATAATTACTCGACCTGCTCCATTTCCCTAACTTTGTGCATTTCCTAAAAAAACAAGTCATTTGATAAACACAGTGTAAATTAAATCTGTGGAGGGGTTGATCTGTTACAAAGACTAAAAAGTAGACCCGTGTACATATAACTACTAGTATTGTAAAAGAGGTCGACAATTTCCCATTAAATATGTACTCTGATTTATTCCAATTATGGAATAAGTAAGTAAGTAAGGATTCTTTTTAAAAGAAGTTTTAAAATTTGACTAGTTTACTACGTTTATTTTTTATACAGAACTCTTTTTTCTCAAGAAGATTTATGTAGTCCAAAAACGACCACTTATAATGGTTCTCATAAATAAAAAAAAAATAAGATAAAAGGTCGTGTTAACATTCCCTCTACCCAAATGTCATTTCATGTGCCGATTCCAATTTTGTTATGCCATTTTTAATTCCATTTTTCAGCAACGGGCTTTATAGTGGCAGGCGCCGCCGTCTTCCTTGCTGTCATTTGGAGCTCTTGTCTGTGTTGTTGGTATAGAAGAAAGTTGTAAGTATTACGCATTGTGTTAAAGATTGAGATAATTGTTAGAAGTGCTTACAGCTCTGTATACGTAGCGCTCAATTGAGGCATTCATTTTCTATATTAAATCGTAATAATTGATCAGATTATCCGTTACCAGCATTGCTTACTTTTTTTTTTTTTAATAAAAATCTTCCGCTGTTGTAGATCTCGAGTCAAATCTCAATTTGACGCTGAACGTGCGTTATCAATGCGTGAAGTAAACGGCAGAAAAATATCCGAGGTGAAGTTTTCTGTGGGAAAGGTTGACAAAGAGTTTAGCTCTGTCAGCAGGAATGTACACGGTGAAGACGAGGAGCCCGAAGATCGCACAAGTGATTTATATGACGTCACAGATCCAGACTATGAGGACGCCGATGGAACAAAATCAAGCAAAGCCAGAGAGCGTAGTGTTGATGAAGAAGATAGCGATTATGATCTGTTAAATGATGATGATAAGATGAAGAATCGCGAAAGCGAATATGCATGTGCCGAGTTTAAAAATTCCGTGGAAGACTTGGATAACGATACTTACGATACAACCGAAACGTGTAACAGAATAATATGCAATAAGAAGCACGAGAATTGTGGTGGGAAACACTTGGCTGAAAATCTTTCAAACGTGAACACCAGGGACGAGACTGAACCTCAAAATCAAACCAAAGAAATGAAAGCTGACTCAAAAGTATACGATCAAGTCAGGGCCGAAGAGAATCGAGAAGATAAGAACAAAAACAGTGAAGACCAGGCAACAATCAAAGATATATTAACGGTCGTAAACAAAACGACAGTCGAAAACAAGACCGCGGCAATAGACGACAAAACAGATGAAGACAAGAAAACAGTCGAAAATATGACGAAGGTCGAAAACATGGCAACGGTCGAAAACCAGCCAATGATCGAAGGTGAGGCAACGGTTACAAACAATACACCGAAAGAAGACCATGCATCGGTCGAATCCAAGGCAACAGTCAATAAGTCAATGGTAAAAAATCAGCCATCAGTCGAAAACCAGGCAGTGGTCAAATCCAAGGCAACGGTCGAGGATAAGTCAACGGACAAAAATAAGGCATCAGTGGAAAACCAGGCAACGGGCGAAAACAAGGCAACGGGCGAAAACCAGGCAACGGGCGAAAACAAGGCAACGGGCGAAAATAAAGCAATGATCGAAGATCGGGTAAAAATTGAAGACGGTGCATTAGTAGGTGATGATAATGGGAAAATGGATAAACCGTGTGAAAAGACAACGAAATCAGAGAATGACAACGACACAAAATGTGTAACTTTGGAGTATGAATTAGTTAAAATTGTTCAAAAACCGAATGTCACGCAGGAAAATAAGCAGGGAACGCCTACATCTGTTTGAATTCCGGTTGCTGTTGCATGATATTCTATTTTGAGAAGTGGACAGGCATAGCCTACATCCACTTCTCTTCGCAAGCTCCCAAGTTTTGATTCTGGAAAACGTGTAAATGTCGGAACCAAAGACGGTTTACACTTCGAGCCATGTTTCGACTCCAGTTTCACAGAATTTTCGTAAGAGACCTATTATTTCTACATTTTAAACATAAATGCATCCATATATCAATAAAAAATCAACACTAACCCGCTTTCAAATCATTTTCGCAACTTCTACATCCCGGGTTTAAATTTTGTGTATCACATTGTTTATCTAGGTCAGCGCAGATTAAATGTTTATGTTTCGGATAAAATTGGAAACCTATTTAAGACAATAATGTCAAAGACGTAACTGAATCAATTCAATCTTACAACATACAAACAAATAATGAGTCAAATCATTACAAAGTGGTATTTCTTCCCTTTTAACCATCTTTTATGGTGACAAATTTTGTTCTACATCTATTTTTAAGAATAAAACGTACATTGATTAATGTAGCATACAAGAAAGATTAGAATAAAGAGTTTTCATTGTTTTATGTGACAAAGTTACTTATTTTATCGTATGCATTTTGTTAACTTGTCTTAAATTGTAAAACCGTTCTATATAGCTCTGTAAATTTTAAGAAAAATACCTTTAATCTAAAGTCTACAATCGGAACACTATTTTCCGTTTTTTCCGACTCTAAAATTTCTACTTTTTGCACCACCTAAGGCGAGTGATCTCATAATTTAAACCCGGAATGTAGAGGTTGAGAAAATGGTTTGAAAGTGGGTTAGTGGTGATTTGTTTGTGATATATGGATGCATTTATGTTTAAAATGTAGAAATAATAGGTCTCTTACGAAAATTCTGTGAAACTGGAGTCGAAACATGGCTCGAAGTGTAAACCGTCTTTGGTTCCGACATTTACACATTTTCCAGAATCAAAACATGAGAGCTTGCGAAGAGAAGTGGATGTAGGCTATGCCTGTCCACTTCTCAAAAGAGAATAGTTGCATGACTGAAGAATACTGTGAACGGTTCTGTCAAGAAAATTATTAGTGGAAGTTGTATACTACTAATACTATTATTTAAGAAAATAAAGTTTTGATTTGTCAACCCAAGTATTTGAATCAGAAGCAGAGTTTATTAAAGTAGTCCGAGTATCGCACTACGTCATAATACGGATTTTACAATATTGGTTCGACTTTTACAAAGCTTTTTAGATACCCGGTATTGATTTTGCTCTACATCGCTGTTGTAAACAATGGCAATAATAAGCAATTAGAACGGTAATATATGTATTCTATGAGAGATAGAAATGATTAATGTTGAGAAACTCGATTCTGTTAAAGAAGTTTCTGATTAACCAGGATCTCAGGTATGCTTATATCTTCTTTGTTTTGACCCCCCCCCCTCCCGAATTTTTCTTTTTCTTTTACTGAAACCGGTTTAAATTTAGAGACAGAAGCTATTTCGAATTTAATCAATTGTCAACTAATTAATGTTTAAATGATATCTGACATTGTTGACAGATCTAGGCAGAAAACTGTAGCAAAATGTGATTTTTACATATTTTTTCGTCAGGGTCTTCGTGGTTTAGAGCTTATAGCGTGAAAAGTAATCCGTCAACATATGATTTATTTTACCAAATCTTTTTTCTAAGATGTCAATCTATAGAATAAACACCATGAATTTAAGTTTGAGTCCATAAAATGGTAAAAAAATTTACCAAACGCGATACTAGCATTGCATTTTTTGTATTCCCTTTTGATACATCAGGTCCATAAAGCGTACTTACTTACAAAAACTTGCGCAAAATTATTGATGAGATATGGCTTAAATAAATATTTATACTCTATTTTGTATGTTCAGTTCTAATTTTCCCAAAATTGGTAATTATTTTTAGGAAAAACGAACGTCTGCCAAATTTCATAATTGTAAATGATTTTCGCAAGGGGGTACACCCGTCTGAGAGGTGATAACAAACAAACTAGCATGTAAACATACATATTTTCTTTTGTATATGTATTGCTAGAATGTATAATTATCATTTAAAGCTAAGTTTTTAATGATTGAGCCCATTTAGTGCCGAGTATAGGACTTCCTTAAATGTCCTCTGAATATCCAACATTTTGTTAAAAAAAATCCGTTATCATCCGAATATTTTTTTAACATTAATGGTTAAGAATAAGATATGAAACAGTTTGATTTAACTATAGTTTACGTCAATTTAAAAAATATAAAAATACGATAATATCAAGGAAGTCGGTATCGTTTTATCTTGTGAGTGGGGTTTTTTTTTGTTACATATTTTGATTAAATGTATATTTCAAGTGCATGTATGATTTGAAGTGTTTTTATTTAAATACTAAGACAAAAAACTGGAAGTATTGATACACTACACTTAGTGTTATTTTCAGTTTATTGCTTTCGATTCTTGGTCTTGTGTGGTTATCGGGTGTAAAAAAGTGCGTGCAAACGATTCGAGGTTGTTATATTTTAGCTACTTTTATAATTCTCCTTCGTATTTTAATTTTTTAGACATTTACTGTAAGGCTAAGCACGTATTTTTCCCATGATAATACAAGAATTTTTTTTAATTATAAAAACAAATAATTGGTAGTTTTTTTTTAAATGTATTTTTAAGATTTTTAAACTCCATTCTAATAGGATTTTACTTAAATTTATCACTGACACTTGATTTTCTGGGGCTAACAAGGAAGATGCAAATGGTTGGATAGCATTTTCTTAGCTAAAAGATATAAAATTGAAAGAAGAGGCCCATGTGCCACATTGCTCACCTTAGCAGCAACGCGAGAGGTAATTCTTGTGACCCCTAATATATTTTCTTATATAAAACCCTGAATCACATTTTTAGTCACATTTCATCACGATTTGAACTTTAGATGAATTCTTAATTTTTTGTTTAATAATGCTTTATCAAGATATTTTTAATGTTTAACCGAAATTTGGATGTTAGCAGTCGATTTACAAACGAGATATAGTCATTGCATTTTTATTTTTTTTGTAAATAAAGCTCATGTAATGTTTTGCAAGTTTACATCCGTTGTATAATAGTGTAAAATCGTTTAAATCAGATATTTTTTTCTATATGCTGGTGAACTATGCAAAAAATTTAAGAATTTCAACTGGGGTTTTCTACATTTTTTAAAGCGACTTTTCTATTCAAGAACCTAAATGTAAACAAAAACATGGCATGGGCCTTTTTTACGTAACAAAGAATTGAAAGCTCTATATCCCACTTAAACCCAATACTTATTTTTTCCGAATAAATCGATCTCTAATCCCTGTACATGAAGAACTTAGCATCTCTCGAATGGCCATTCGGTCCTGCAATAGGTATGGAGATCCCATAGCAGTTTTGAAAAAAAAATCAGTATACGCTGTATCGAGGTGCTTGAATTGTAATGCTACTGACGAATTGTAACAATGTAATAGTTAATTAATTTAAGACTTGAAAACTGTTTGATCATAATCATATTACATAAATAAACATTGAATCATTTCTGTAGTTTTCTTATTGGGCCAAGGGTCACTAAAATGTACATAATATTGGTTTCTTGCTAAGTAAAATCAATTAGCCGATTTTCCTCACGGTAGAAATTGCACAACAATTTTGCATCCAGTGTCAATTGACAATTATGTGGTGTCGAGCTATAAAGCTATACGTGTAGGTTAAGTTTCATTGAAATCGTACACCATAACTCTGAAAGCAAAGAATCTGGTGGAATAAGCCGAGGCAAAAAACCACATAGGCCCATTAAAAAAACTAACATTTTTTTTCTAACAAATTTCACTTTTGTTACATTTATTAAACATATGTAAACATATACATTCAGTGCTGCCATAACCCACAAAAAGTAACTTCACATTTAATTGTTTTTAAGACAACAAAGTAGTTATATGCTAATTTGGCAACAAAATGATATAGGAATCGGATGTTCAAATTATATTTTTTCATAGAGTGGGTCATCGTACAATTTTTTAAAGAACGAATATTAATATTGATTAGTAACACATATTAACGTCTATCTTTTTCGATTTTCCAAAAAATGGTACGAAAACCCACTCTATGGTAAAAAGTAAGTTTTCTTCTTTTAATTTTTAAGATTGGTTTTGAAATGGCTAAGTCCAGTTGTTTGCATAATACTGATAACAATACAATCAGCTATATTATACCCTCTAAACAAGCGAATCGGTGGTGTAGTGGTAAGCGAGGAGTTCTTTGAACATATGTCAGTGTAAAAAGCGGGTGTTCGAATCATACGCGGTTTTTTTTTTGTTTATCTTTTTGTTTACATTGTTAAAATGTAATTTTCTTTTTATACTTAATAATATACATTGTTAAAATGTATTTTTCTTTTCTTTTCTTAATAATTAAAAATTTGCTAATAATAACTTGAAATTATTTGATATGCGTTTTCTACTACTTTTATAAAATATGAAATGTATGTTATTCTCTTTAAGATTGCACGATTTCATATTGTAAACAGATGGTTGTTGTGCATGCAAGAAACTATTAAACGGCAAGATAAATGGACAAAAGCGTTGTGCTCAAAATGCAGAATAGAAGCTAAGTCAAACGTACGTAAGCCCGTTGGTGCCACGTAGAAAAATATTTTATCTGGCGGCCGCCAGATAATTATTTGGCGGCCGCCACTTATTATCTGGCAGCTGCCACATAATTTTCTGGCGGCCGCCACAATTGTATCAGTAGGAAAATCACATTACAAATGCGTGTTTTGTTGTGAAAGAAAAAGCATAGTAGTTGTACCAGAAGACACATAGACCACTCGGACCAATGACCAACACAAAGTATGACCAGTGACGAATAACAAGTCCCTTTGTTATACGTTAGAGGTTTGACTACCGCTGTCTTCCGTGTGGTATATATCATAGGCGCCGGAACCGGGGGGGGGGGGGACGCTAACTTTTTTTTGCAAAATTTATACATACCAAAGACCTTTTTTTGCTTGTCAATATTTTGTACAAGTCTAGCCTACATACCTACAAAAGGTGTTACCTAAATTCCTCCTGTTTCCGAAGCGGAAAAAATCGACTACTACAAATGGTGGAATCGACTCCCCCATACTCTTTGTCGGCTCCCCTGCGTTAGGGGTTGTTTATGATGACTGAGGTAAATTAGTAAATAAAATATTTTTAGAAAGTAATCAACATTTTTGTATTTAAACTCTTTAAATGAGTACGTGATTGTCATTTCAAATTTGCCAGTTTAAAGTATATGTAAATACTATAAAATTTAAGCACAGTTACGCCTTTTTGGACATTTTCATTTGGACAATACTGTCCACCGTTTAAATGCCCAGTTAACTCGTACGTTTATTACTTCTTATTAGAGGTATGAGAAGGTCGTGTGCATTTGCAACGGCTTATTCCCCCAGATTCTTTTGACACAATGTCTAATGTTCCTTAATTGATTTGTTATAATAGACTTAATGGTTTGATATTCTAGGGCATAGATAAAGGAATATGCAAACAAAACATACAGGAAATTCAGCTTTAATATCGTAATCGAGAAAGTGAAAATAACTTGATAACCCGGTATACACATACGCGAAAGGGTAGAAGAAATAATATACCCCCCCCCCTTCCAACTTGATGTGTAGAGTTATCTTTCCTGGTATTTTAGCCAATCACAATCCTGCAATGTATACACACCTCCGGATATTTAATACTCATCGAGTTTATGTTGACATTGGAGTCCGACTTAGCATGTAACAGTAATTTAGGGTCTTTTCAGAGAAAAAGGAGTGTAAGCTATTTGTAGGAGTTTGGATTTTAATACATAACGTTACGTGTTATGATAAGAAAGAGCTCTAGAAAAGGGTTGCTTTTCTTTTGTTGACGCGTTTCGTTGTACACAGACATTTTTGTTTTTCACGGTATTAGCCGACTGCTCGTCTTCGCGGTATCCCGATGTATAAATACCTTCGTGACTTAAAATTATTACACAGAAGTCTGACAATTTCAGGAACAAACTTTGAGAGGTTGTTCCATGCGGTTCCCTCCTTATGTAGAAGAACACCAGCCCATTATTACAGTCGAATTTCCTCGTCGATCCTCAATCCTGCCAACCAAGTCCATCGATTCCATGTTCGCTTCATCAGCAGTATTGTACACGAAGCTCTACAGCATGTAGAACAGTGAGTATTCACCATGTTCATTGACAGGATACATGTACATTGTACAGCATGATACACTACAGTTGAGATATAACAGCTGTAACGTTATAACATATTTTAGTGTTATTTTTTTTTCATCATGGCAGAGACATATTTTACAATTTTGATATATTAAATAATGTGATTGATGCTGGATTATGGGACATACTAAATGCAGTACTATTATTTTACACTATAATTAATTAAATCTAGGTTGTCATGTGAAATTTTGTGTAATCATGACAACAGTTCCTTCAGTTAACCTTCATATCTCAAATTTCTTAATTCTTAAGATTGTTCTCTTATAGAAAAAAAGGTTATAAACATCCTCTTTTTAGCTCACCTGAGCTGTAAGCTTGTGAGCTTCTCTGATCAATGGGGTCTACTATGGTCTGTCCCAAGTTATTGCTTCCATCAATTTTTGATGATTTTTAATTAAAATACACATACCTGTGAAATAAATACAATTGAAATCGATGAAAGGGAATATATCCAAGATATCTTCATTGAACAATTATCCTTTTCACTCATAAAAGTTCACAGGAACAAAAACAATTTTCTTACGGAGATTTATAATGGGAAATGTTTACATCTTTTCTCCATTCGGAATACACTCGGAATACATCGCACAATTTTTTAACGTTATCATCCGGGCTTATTAATGGCTGATGCAATGCAAAATCTCCGTAGACTTTCAATTTTGGAATGTGTATTGAAACCTGAAGCAGTAGAGGGGGCGTTTTAAAACAGATAATCTAGACTTTTTTCATATTAGTGGATGAACATAGTTTGAGCACAAAGGTATTTACTATTATTGAAATATCAATCAAAAAGCTGTGGAAGCAAAAACTTGGGACAGAGTATACCTGGTAATCTGCCTTATTTTTCCTTTATTAAAACCAGCAGGTTATTTTCAACCAAAACAGATTTACGTGTTAAGCATGATTTATTAATGATAGGGATTTAACTTTGTTCGAATGGTCAGGCCCTGTTCGCAGGGAGATAATCTTTTCTTATGACATGTTTTTCTGTCCAAGTTATTTCCCCACTTTTGTCAATGTCTAATTGGGAAATTCTTGCTGAGTAACCATTTCTCTAAAATGTTTGAGAAAAAAGGGTTTTAACAAACAATCATGTACATGCAGTATTCATCTGCAGATATTCACAGATAAACAGAGTTACATGTATCTACACTAAAGTGCTCAGTGCAACATTTGAATAAATTATACTTTCAGTCTGCACCAATATTTATTAATGCCACACATGCACCAGTATATATTAATGCACTGCACATGCACCAAGATATATTAATCTATTTAGCTAGCTTAATAATTGCCAGATTTCAATACAAAACAAATAATCTAAAAAGTCCGTGGGAATTTTGCATATTGCAAAATACTTGAAAAATGAGGTGAGGTGTTCTCAGCGACTTTCAAATAATTTTGGTTTAAAATCATCAAAAAGTAAGGTAAACAGTGACTTGGTAAAGACTAAGGTTGAATAATGATCAAAACAATCTAGGAATGTTGCATTTGAATTCATCCCTACAGATTTTAGCTAGATGCTTCTCATAGCTTTAAGTATTTATTTCCATTTATTTACCTGCATTTGCTATTTGTTTATTTATTTATTTTTCATAAATCTGCAGCATAGCTATCTTTTAAAAGCAGTATTTTTTTTTCAATCCCTATAATGTGCCAGAAAATAATGACAGAAAGTGCCATTAAATGAAATGTCACTGTGTCCGTGTACTCAAACAAATGCAAAGTGTAGATAATGTAATGCTGGTTTTATTCAACCAAAAACATCTCTTACATTGACTTTTCAAAATATGGCTGGCTTGGATTAGCTTAACTACTTCTTACTGTTAATTGACTCTAAGGGAACACATGTAGGAAATATTTTTATATTTTAGTGAGGTTGGGAAAAAGTGCATGCTGAATTCATATTATATTAAGGGTAGATTTAACAAATTACTGGGTATAGGGTGTGATTTGGATCCATTTTCATGTAGTCTGGAAATAGGCATTGTCAATTATTTACATTGTTTACATACTTTAGACATATGAAAAATGATACACTTGTCACAATTGCATTTGATAACAATATGTTAAACACCTTCTGAAAAAATGCTAAATGCATGGTATGCTGAGTAATGCAGACTAATCATTTGCTATGCCTAAAATAGAATTGAAATTTCTTTGATAATTTATATCAGTTTGGAGTTGTGACGGTTTTTAAGATGACACGCTTTTTAAAAAAGCTCTAATGAAAAAGAATCCTTGATATTCTGCTAATCAATGAGGGTCTGTGTGTATGGCTGGCCGCAGTAATAATGTGCTGAAATGACAAAATCCAAATCAAATGCCTCAAATACTAGTATAATTATACACATTTGGCTATAAGGACTACATATCAAGTTTATTATCCCTCGAGACAGTAACATATTTGGAATATTAATGAATAAATGAAATAATGAATGAATGAACCAAGTTTCGGTGAAATGATGAAGAATAAAGTTATGACAGGGCAACAATTGAGATGCATGTATCAGATCAAATGGAAAAAAGATATAATTTTAAATGTTATCTTTTTAACTATATTTATATATTTGACAAATTATAGACTTTATATACTTGTACAAATCAAGCACAACAAAGAAGAAATACTGGTAATATATAAATAAAAAATGAATAATATATGCATTAACATAGGTGACAATTGGTGCACAATCACAAATTTACCTAAGGTTTTTCCAAATTCTCATCTGTCATTTAATTATCTTTCAAAGTGCAAATATACCAGGACCAGCTTGCTTTGATCAAAAGATATATCAATTCACACAGGTGTACATTTATATTTAAACAGAATTAATTGGAAACATAACATTCAACTGATGAACCAATTTAAATTATTAAAAAATTTTGCAAACCTAACTCCTAATTGATAGCTATAAAAAACTGCAGAATATGAGTCAATAAAAATATAACAATAGTTAAGCACAGGGAAGAAATAAAAATTAAATGGTTACTGTCTTGAAAAATAAGCTATATTTGGGCGAGGGTAAGAAAACGCGGCAGAGGACGAGGCTTGCCAAGCCTTTTTCACGTTTTTGACCCGAGCCCAAATATTGCTTATATTTCAAGACAGTTATGATCATGTATTTTGTTTATCCTGCAAGATATAGTATCACATTTTCCACCTCTTGCTTGCTTTTTTTTGACAAATTTCGCTGCTTATCTGCAGTTGAGACCATGATGCCATTGTGTAAACGAAACAAGAAAGATGACGTCTCAATGCATTTGAACGTCGGTTAAATGCACAAGGCTATATTGGGGCATTGACCGAATATAGCTTTGGTTTATTGGGTTATCTTTATTCGGTCAATGCAAGGGGTAGTTGCAGGATAAAACAAAATAAAACCAATCCGATATTCTGTGCGGATAAGCTATTCAAATTAATGTATCTATTTTGAGTATTCTCCCTTTATAAATAATGTAGCTCAATGATATTACTCTTAATTTTATTATCGCTAGGTTGCGGGTTTGAATCCAGGCTTCAACAAACCAAAGTCAATGCAAAATATGTTAGGTACAGCACGGTTGTGTAAATGACTATCAGTGCATAGTCAAGGAGTTTTTTAATGTTACTTTAGGAATAACTTTAATTGTTAAGAAAAAGGTAGATTTGTCAAAGAATATCACACAGTTACAATATTCCAAAATTATGTCCACTTCATTTACCAGTCATGAATCTCTACAGTCAGGAGAATGGGGGTTGTTTTAATCAGACTGTAATCCCTATGATCTTATTTTAGTATCCCTATGAATTAAGGTAGTACAGTCAACCTTTGTTTTCTTAAACTAGATGGGGCCGTTTAAAAACTTCGATATCTGAGTATTCGAGATATCAAGGGTAAAATACTTTTAAAATAAGTGGTTGGGACTTACAAATCACTTTGACATATTCATTATATTCAATGTATTAGTGTTTGAGATATTAAAATTCAACTGTACATGGAATATCTGTTAATAAAGTAGATAAAGTACATTAAAATCACAATACTCTCACCATTTTAAAATTATCACATTTTACAATATTTGACCTTAAAATATATGTTTTAAAAATTTTTGGAAAGTTTAAAGTTATAGAATTCACTCCCAGCAGGATTCAAACTCATGACCTTCAGATTCATTTGGTAGATGAAACTCTAAACCACTGTTAGGTAAAAATATAGGAAAATAAAAACATTTTTAAAATTATACTTGCCAATGATTTCATTAGTGATTTCAAAACCCTGGAAATATGTCACAATATGGAGGTGCCCCATACCACCTTAAATTGATATTGTGAAGAAAAAATGACACTTAATTCTAATATTGATTAGAAATGTATTTGAAGAAGATTTACTTAGCAAAAACTATATTTAATTCCACATGCTGACAATTTAAAACCCTCTGTTGATAAAATCAAAAGTAAATACATGTTCTTAATATTACATATTTATGATAACTTCAGATATTGAGAGTAAATGCAAAAAAAGAAGACATTATGGAAACTAATATACTAAGTTTGGTATGTACATACATGTATATCTATATGATTTGAGTTGCATTAAAAAAAAAAAGGAGGAAGAATAATTTATCTGTATATAAAAGGTTTGATAATGTAATGGGATTTCCAATTGAACATAGAAATGTCCCCTTGTATATTTTTTTAAATTTAGTAACACCTTAGTTATCCAGGATATGATGTATATATGCAAGCTCTGGGTTTGTCTGAAAACTGTTTTTTGACTTGACACTCTCAAAACGTGTTATTCACAGCAGAATGAACATTAAGTATTTGGATCAATTCCTAGGTAAACTTTGTAGTGTCATAGTCTGAAAAAAAGGTTTAAAAATTACCTTTATGTTAATCAAACTTAATGTTTCACAGAGGAAGTCATTGTCTGATCTCTGTGTCACAAGAAAATTAGCCTGATGCATGTTTGCATGCATGTTAAAACTACATGCTGATATCAGGGAAATTCTAAGCCTGGGTAATATCAACTGTGAAATTCCTCTGTGAAATTCTGTGACATTGTGCAGATTGTGTATTTATTGTTTGAGTAATCAGGGTAGCTGCATATTGCATAATTACAGATTCACCGATTATTTGGTTGAAAAAAGGAAAGTACATTTGGGCAAGCATTGATGCATGTAATTAGACTACAATACATGTAGCGTACATATGTCAGGGAGCAGAACTTATATGTTTTCTCTCTTTCCTCTGCAGAGGTTTTAGCAAATCTCGACGCTTCCATTTTATTTTATTCTGCTATAGATACAACAAAGTGAGGTAATTTCAAAGGGTAACTACTGTAAATTCCTTATATTACGCGAGTTCTTAATTCCGCGATCACGCTGTTTTGTATAAAATTGCGAGAATATAAAATCGCTAACACGGAAGGTTTATCCATATTTATTATAGTTCCCAACTCTCAGAAAATAAAGGCGAGATTTTAAAATTCACGACGGGTGCTTCACGCGATTTTATACGGATAAATTACTCGCGTCTAATTAGGAATTCACAGTACTCTAATTTAAATAAAATTTCAGAGGGCAATTACCGTACTCCAAATATTTTAAAAACTTACAAAACAAGGTTTCTGTATTAAATACAATATATTATGAAATGTTGAGATAAGTAGGCGAAGCATGGGCCATATTGCCGAAAATAAATCCAATCAGCCAGACATAGAAATATATCCGTCAGTCACATGCCATGTTTAAACCAATGGAAGTTCGACATTTCAGTCTGAAGAAAAACAATAGACTAATAAGTATTAATGATTTTTATGCTGCCCACTTAGGCGAATAAGGTATTTCAACAATATATTTCATTAATTCAGAAACCCTTGACTTGGGAAGATGTAATTTATAGACATTAGGATAAATGTACCAGGTACATTTTTTTGCCCTTCTACACTAAATTCGCTCAGACATGGTTTAAATGAAATACTTTTTCAAAAAAAACACAGCTATTTAAAACATTTTTTTGCCCTTCTACACTAAATTCGCTCAGACATGGTTTAAATGAAATACTTTTTCAAAAAAAACACAGCTATTTAAAACATTTTTTGAATACCGCCCAGTCCAAAAATCTCCCGCTTACAACAAGGGCTAAAGGGATGAAAAAAAAATCAGGCATATATATATATTCTAGAATAAAGTATTAAATCAAAGTACTGAAGTAATGAAAGCCGGGCTCTTTTAATGTATGGCTGTGCCTATTGTTTAGTAAAGGCTGGCAATTTCTCTCTCTCTCTCTCTCTCTCTCTCTCTCTCTCTCTCTCTTACATGCTAAATTTTGTAAGCAGCTATCAACAAAAATGTGGTTGTCTAGTATAATAAAAATCAACACTGGACCAAATTTTGAAACAAATGTTATAAAATTGACCCCCCCCCCCCCCGCCCCCCCCCCCCCCCATTTCATCAATGTGCAGCCAAATATCAATGCTTTGTAAAGAAGTGGTTAAATCACTAACTTTTGTCCCAGTGACTTTTGATGCGCATTGTTTAAGTGCCCAAAATGCATAGTCTTGTTTTTAAAACATGTAATTTAAACAAATAAACTTCTCACTTAATTTCTTTGCAACAAAAAAGAACATCGGCTTTGACAAAACATGACTCTCTGGGTAAATATTTGGTATAACGTAAGTTTTTACTTCGACGCTCTTCGGTTTTTTAGAAACACTGGCAATTTACATGCCTACAGCCAGGACTTTGCTTTTAGCTAAGCCAAGCAAAGCCCAGCTAAAAAGGAAGCGTTTTTTTGAATTTAAAAAATTACAGTTCTTCGGTTTTTATGAGAGAGAGATGTATTCTGTAACAGATAGCGTAGATAACAAGAAAGTGTTGAATTGAGTTGTGGAAAAAAATCATTCCAAAGGAGGAGCAAAGAGAGGATGACTTCTCCATGAACTACAGTGTATTTAATACTTCAATTGTATTAAATTGCTTTAAAATATCTTAAAAATCTACCCCTTACTTTTCCATGATCAGAAAGGCAATTATTATAAACCCTGGCATCCACATGTATCTAACTGCACTGAAAAACAGTAGTCTTACCAAATACCTCTTTTGCCATGGGTCAGGTGATCTAGTAAAATAAATATGTACATATGTCAAAACAAATCAGACCTGTCAATTTTACAATGTAGGCATGAATTTAGATAGAGAAAAAACAAGTCTGATTCAGACTCCCATATATTATTATTAAATGGAGAGTAAAAGTTTGGGATAAGACACTACCGGTAAATTTATTTGGAATGTTTTGGAGTTGGAGCTTATGGATATACTAACTTTTTTTTAAAATCATTGTACCTTTCAAAAAAGTGATGCTGTGATGAAGAATGCCAGTATTAATGTTATTCAAGGGGAAAAAGAGGAGAGGTACTAAAATACTAGAGTGTCCAAAAATTGATTCAATATTTAACCTTTAATCTAATATATGTTTTCTTATTTTTTTTCAGCTCTGATGCAGAATGGAATATTGACCAGTTTGAGGATCGTTTGTTTGAAATTCTCAGTGATCCAAATGGAAGAGTATCTGTCGCCAAATTTAAATCTGTAAGTTAAAAATAGCTTACTATGCCAGTGTTTCATTTGTATGTATTAGATATTTCCTAACAAGCAAAATTTAACTGTGTACTTTGATTATAATCTTTCAGTTAAATATTGAATAGATGTGGTAGTTTGAAGCTTAAAGTTTTCAAAGTATGAAGCCACTGTTATCATTTTGATTTGCTTACCGGTATAAAGCCTTTTTAAAAGTGAATATTTTGATTACCATTTACAGTCACAGTTTCATTAGCTTTGTAATTTTTTTTAGCTATGGTAATTTAAAGAACAATAAATTAAACTCCTTTATTAAATGTCTGCAATTACTCTTACTATCAGTTATATTTGAATATCTTTGAGCTTTCTCTGATGTCTTAATTTTTATGATAAACCTTTGAAAAACTTTGGTCCTTATATTTTAATATATATTTTTAAATCACAAGCACTAGTCTTGTTTCTGCTATGAAGTTTTCCCCATATTATTATTTATACTCAGTATACAGGGTTATATTTTTGCCCCATGTTTGGTTTTTTTGCCCCTCTACACTTGCAAAATGGTTTCTCCCCACCTAAAATTCACTCAGACGCAGTTGACGTGTTGAAAGAGATATGATTTGAGACATTGGAATTTGCCGTCTTAAATTTGGCAGCTGACAATGAGGGTGAAAAGGACAAAAATAAAATGGGCATATATTTCCCTGAATACTCTAGGGAAACTTCATCACAGAAACAAGTTTCTGTGCTTTTAGTTCACTGTATAATGTTTGTGCTTTAATTTTAGATGCTGGCATTTTCTGGTTTAAGAGACACAGATCCTCGACTCAAAGAATGTATGACAAATTTTGAGAACGTTCTTCAGTTAAACCAGCCGGACCATGACTCAAAGAACACAGATTACTATGGCGGCTTGTCCGTGGATAAAAAAACCTTCAAAGAGTAAAAAGATTTTAGATTATTATCCCGTTACAAATGTGTACATTACTTATTGAACAGATTCCTTTATGTAACAGATTCTTAAGCTGTCCATCGTTTTGTTTTTATTCTGTTTGAATAATCAGTTTTTTTCAGAATTAGGGCAGAATTGAAACATTTCTGTCAGAGGTTTAGTATTACCAAGTTGTACTTTGGAAGCTATAGTAGTAGGAGGAACAAGCCAAAACTAGATTGAATTACATGTATTAACACCATTTGTATATCATGAGATAATATTTTGATTTCTTTTATAGATGTATTCAAGACAATATCATCCTCATCAGCAAATCCTTGAAAAATGACTTCATCATTCCAGAATGGCAAAACTTCAAGCAGGAGATTGACAAAATCTACAGAAACTGTCGGAACAACACAAACGGAAATGTAGGTGATAGTCTGTTTCTAGGCATGTACAGTGGAACTTCAGAGATCCTGCAACCAAATACCTGGATACCTAACGGTTTTAAAATACTTATTCCAATGATTTGATAGAAAACAATGATGTTTGAATGAAAAAATAAGGCTCCACTGTATATATATATAAGAGCTCTCTCTCTCTCTCTCTCTCTCTCTCTCTCTCTCTCTCTCTCTCTCTCTCTCTCTCAAACCCAAAAATGTGTAGGAACGCTTATTTATACATGTTTAATAAATGTTCAATCCTCTGAGGTTTTTATCAGATATCATGAGATATTTTAAAATATTGGAATGAAAAGTTGAATATAATTTTCCTTGTTAACAGGTGGCTTCCTACATTCCACAGTTGGCCAGATATAGCCCTGACTTCTGGGGAGTGTCTGTTTGCAGTGTTGATGGTCAAAGGTAAAAAAAAATTTTTAAATATATTCATACAAAGTGAAAAACAGCTGAGTCCAAAGTTCATATTCCGTGTAGCATTTTGTTGTGTTCCAAAAGTAATATTAAGTATGTGTTTGCTAAGTGTTTACAGGTAGAATGTAATATATTCTCATCTGCCATAGAACTTGGACACTGCGGAGAACTTTTACCCATTCTATGATTTCTACAGTCAGTGAACACTGCTGATGTGTCAGTGTGTAGTATTTACGATTGCTTGCAAGTGCATGGATCACAAACTAAGTTAATTAAACTTGTCAGCAGTGAAAAAAAATGCCTGCATTAGACAATATAATAGATGTATGATTATTTGTCATTTGCAGTAAAAGTTCTGTGACAGCTGTGTATATTCTTTTGCAGTGATATATTGTATTACATATACTCATTGCGCTGTATTGTTTATTTTGACCAAGTGACAATTCAAGCAAGTGGTTATTTTAAGACATTTGTGCATCAAAAATTTGATACTAAATTAATCCTATATATTATAATATTCCTGAAGAATTTTTTTTTAGAATTAACCTGCTCACCAGGATTCTCTATAAATGTAATTTAAAAGAAAATAAATGTGCATGTATATATATGCATATAAATACACTTTATAGATCATTTATCTATAGATTTTACGTTAAGGGATGATCATAGAATCGAGTTTAATATACAAATGTCATGTATATTCACTAAGTGTACAGTATATACTTCTAGTCGTAATCTGTCGGTTTAAGTACCATTTCCCCACTTATTTATTTTTATGTAGATTCCGTTGAAGGAAGTAACATAATATGACACCTCTGAAGGGTTACTACACATAAGAAGTGCTTTAACATTTCTCTTTTTGTAGATAGAGCTGCACACTCTTATTTTCTAAAAATGTGATTTAAGACTAGACTAAGTATATTTTTTCTTGAAATTATCATAATTAACCACTAGCCATCAGCATTGACCTTGGCTGTAATACATGTAAACACAGAGTAATGCTGTCACTCCTAACAACGGCTTTTATGCCAGTATATGCTCAGTGATGCATGCAAATATGTACACTGTACATATCATATACATTTTTAATAAGTGGGACCCTTTCTTATTATAATAGTAATTTCTATAGCCAATTGAAATATAGCCTTGTTTTCTTCTTGATATTCAGGACAAAGAGAAAACAATATTTACTTTGATTTACATAAACTGCAAAACACTCATGTCTGATAATTATAGACTTTATATCTGATACATGCATTGTTTATTTCATTATACAATCCTCTCTTTTGACATGCATCATCAAAGATTTTTTTTTAAATATGTTCAGAAATTTTGTTGTTGTTGTACATCCCCCTCAAGAACATTTCACTCGCACGTAACATCTTTAGTTGTAAAGCTGCTTTACACAGTACTTGCCAGCTAGCAATTTTTAGATAAACGTGGAACAGCTTGGATGCTTCAATAAAATATCTGCCTTTTACTGAAATTATTGATTGCTTATTTAAGAAACTGACTATTAAATTTCTCAGTTTCAGTCAAACATACTTTTGCCAATGTAAATTGTAGTTCATTTTGTGCATTAAAAATCATTTCACTTTACTGAAAAGATTCACAACTTTGTTGAGAGCTGTTTTGTAAAACACATTCTTGTTTGACGTCTTGACAACCATTAAATCCCTTGTCTATTAGAATGTTCATGGAAGAAATCATCTGTGTGTAAATGTTATGCATACATTTTATGACTTTTGTTTTCCAGGTATTCCAGTGGTGACACCAATGTTCCCTTCTCCCTCCAGTCCTGCAGTAAACCCCTGACTTACTGCATGGTGCAAAGCAATGACGACAACATTGAGCGGGTCCATAAATACGTCGGCCATGAGCCAAGTGGGAGGAGCTTTAATGAGATTTCACTGGATTATCAAAGTATGGAAAGATATATCATTTCAATCAATTTGGTTCAATTTAAATTCCAATTGTCCATATGCATGTCCACATTTCCATACAATAGTTAATTCAATTCAAAAAGTGAACTGGCAAAAATTTTGGATCAGTTCGATTCTTTTCTGTTGATGCTGAGAATGTCATTACAATGTACTAGCAATGACTCAAATAAACATGTTGTATCATTCAATTCCTTGCTTTATTGTCAAAATCTGAGGTATGAAGTTGGGCTTATTTCAGAGAAACCACACAACCCAATGATAAACTCTGGAGCTATCATTGTCAGCTCGCTCCTGAAACCTGAGTTAGCCCTCCCTGATCGCTTCGACTGGGTAATCTCTTTGCTATACTCTAAACTAACTTTTATTTGTGACAATCTTCCTTTGCATTTTTCCTATGAAAAACGGAATCTAAGGAACTAATATTTTCAGCAGAGCCTAACTACATGTATAAGCTAAAACAAATAGGGAAGACATTAAAGGAATGTTTTACGGGTGAAAATATTTATTTAGCTCCAACTGTGTCTAGAATAAAAAAAAAAAAATTTAAATCACCTGAGCCAAAGGCTCAGGTGAGATTTTCTGATAAAAATGTGTTTGTTGTCTGTCATCATTGTGTTGTCTTCACTGTTGTTGTTGTTAACTTTTCCTATTTATCTTTTCTTTTTCTCCAAAACTGTTAGGCCAAATTCAACCAAATTTTGAACAAAGAATTATTGGGGAAGGGGATTCAAGTTTGTTTAAATAAAGGGTCATACTTTCTTAAAACGGAGATAATTTTGAATTACTGAATATGTGTTGGTTTTTTTTCAAAAATCTTCTCCTCTAAAACCATTCGACCAGAAAAACTAAAAATTTGGCGGAAGCATCTTCGGGGTATTGTAGCTTTAAGTTTCATGAAATCACCATCCCCAGGGGTAGGGTGGGGGGGCATATTATTACATAAGAAAATATAGAGAAAATTTCAAAAATCAGTTGCTCGGAAAAGCTGTAACTTTGTGTAGAAGCATCTTCATGTAGTGTAGATTCAAAGTTGTTCAAATTATCATCCCCGGGGGTAAGATGGGGCCACAATAGGGGTTGAATTTTACACAGGAATATATAAAGAAAATCTTCCCAAAAACCATTTGGCCAGGAAAGCTGTAAATTTATGTGGATGTATTCTCAGGTACTGTAGATTCGAATTTGTTTAAATCATCATCCCAGGGTTATGGTAGGGCCACTATGTGGGTTGAATTTTTACATAGATATATACCGGTATAGTGAAGTGGGAGTGAAAAAGAATTGTCTGTGGCCATTGCTCCATAGGGAAGTGATAAAGGCTAAAGTCAAGTCATATAGAGAAAAATCTTTAAAATTCATCTTCTTAAAAACCAATTGGCCAGAAAGCTGAAACTTGTGTGGAAGCATCCTCCGGTAGTGTAGATTTAATTTTGTTTAAATCATGATTCCCAGAGATGAGTTGGGGGCCACATAAGGGGTGAATCTATAGAAAAAAATCTTTAAAAATTTTATTCTCAAAAACTTAAAGAACAAAAGGAGCTCAATGTTTAACTTATGAATATGTGGAGAAAAATTTGAAAGTCTTTGAAAATCAAGATATATGCTCTACTAGGTGAGTGTGATGTGACTCCTGGACCTCTCATTCTTAAATCAGTTTTATCTTTCAGTCTTCAATTTTGGCACATGTACTTAATCTAAATCTATAGGTGAACTGCATGTAGTGAATAAAGCAATAATAGTTAAGTTTTAAAAAATTGTTTTATCCGTAATTTAAATTTTTTGCAGACTACCAAAATGTTGTCTAAAATGACAGGAGGTGAACATCTATCTTTCAACAATGCAGTGTAAGTAACCAAATGCACCATAGATGTACATGTAGTATAGTATTAGTATTTGTTATACTTTCATGTTAAATACTGAAATCTGATTGGTTAAGACGCAGTTAATAATATTTTCTATTACCCTCAGCATTAGCAACGCACTTAGCAATGAGTAACATTAAAAAATGTTACATGCGCGAAAATTATGTGCGTACGGTTCGCTGTAGAATTCACGTTATTCCTATTCAAAAGCAGAAAAATTTTCTTAAAAATTAAGACATTCAGTATAACAAAATAAATAGTGCCTGTTTGGGAGGATAACAGTTGAAATTGACACCCCTCAAAAACCATTGTCAACCTCCGCTTCGCGTCGGTTGACAATGGTTTTCTCGGGGTGTCAATTTCAACTGTTATCCTCCCAAACAGGCACTATTTATATAATGTATACCGGTATCAATATTTCAGAAGAGGTGGATTCACGGAGAGGGGCTTATTTGGTCACTGATATTTCAAGCATTGTTTCATTAACCATAACAAACACTAAATTTCATTAAAATTTGCTAATTTGTAATTCCAAACCTTTTTTAAATGCAATATTCAGTGTAAATTCAATATTCTTTCGGTAATGAAACACATTCTAAAGGTGCTGTACCCTCTTAAGCATTTAAAACTATTTTCATTGGTAATTACCGTAACATTTCAACAGAAAAAAAATATTTTATGACTACAAGGTATTTATCTTTAAATTATTACCCCAGGTACTGTGGAATCATTAGATTTTGTGGTGGCCCAATTTTGGTGGTATTCGTGGGTAGCCCTCCCCTGCGAATTTACATCCACGACCAGAACAAATTTTGATAAAGTTAATTTTCGTACTAAAACTGAAAACCGGCACAGCCTTGAAATTACATCACGCAAATAAGCAAAAATCCCATAATCCACGAATTTAAATGATTCCACAGTACTTAGAAAATGGTAAAAATAAGGGCAGTTATTTGGTATCATGGATCATGTGTCATGTCTTCTAGGGACACATTCAACCTTTATTATACTTTCGTGTTAAATACTGAAATATGATTGGTTAAGACATAGTTAATAATCCATTCTACATGTATTACCCTCAGCATTAGCATCACTCTTGACAAAGGGTAATACAACGAATTGTTACAAGCGCATAAATTATGCACGTACGGTTTGAAGTAGAATTCACATCATTAACATATGAAAAAAGCAGTAAAGTTTTCTTTCAAATTAAGACATTCAGTATAATAAAGTAAAGTAAAAAGTCCCTGTTTGGGAGGGTAACAGTTGAAAATGACACCCCTCAAAAAACATTTTCAACCGACCCAAAGCGGAGTTTGACAATGGTTTTCTTGAGGTGTCAATTACAACTGTTACCCTCCCAAACAGGCATGATATATATAATACATACTGCCCCTGGATGGGAGAAAAGCTCTAGGATACTGTAATCCTCATCTTACGACCTTGGGCAGCAGTTTCCCAGATGTTATCTCTTATCTTGGGACAATAGTTTTAAATGTTTTCCAATGAGTTATAATTAATAACTGTTTTGCATTATATATATATATATATATATATATATATATATATATATATATATATATATATATATATATATATATATATATATATTTATTTTTTTTTTTTTTTTTTTCAGCATTACATTTAGAATGGGGCATAATTATTAATCCAGTTCTATTTTTTCGTTATTGTAGATTTTTATCAGAACGAGAAACGGCAGACAGAAATTTTGCCCTGGCGTACTACATGAGAGAAAACAAGGTTTTTTTATTATACAATATACATATACATGTAGTGCACAGTACTGGCTGCAATCTGATGGAGTGAGCTAACCTGGGACAATGGCTAAAAACATGCTGAACACGGGTCTGTTTCAGTTCTAACGGTGTACGAGAGATTAACACATAGAGCCTTGCTTCCTTCACAGTGCACTCCAACTGGATCAAATCATCTCTGTACTTGTACCATGCATTTGCTTGTTGTTGTGAAAATGGGTTTTCTTTGGTTAGACTGTATGATATTCTTTCTCTTTATTTGACAGTGCTTCCCAGAAGGGACAAAATTACATGAGGTGCTTGACTTCTATTTCCAAGTAAGTTTCTTTTTCATGTTTTTCTTTATTATAGGTTTACTGGTAACATATGGTAAATAACTTTAAGGCTCAAAATATTTATGATTTAATTCTCAGAAACATAATGACTAAAAATTTTCTTAATTGTGCCGTATTTACATCCACATTTTTTCAAATGAAAAATATATATTTTTATTACTTAGAAATATACTCTTATCTTCATGTATGTATTACAGCTGTGCTCCATTGAAGTGACTTGTGAGTCGGCCTCGGTCATTGCTGCTACCCTCGCTAATGGCGGGATCTGTCCAATGACGGGGGAGAAAGTCTTCAACTCAGCGGCCGTTAGAAACACTCTCTCCTTGATGCACTCTTGTGGAATGTATGACTACTCCGGAGAGTTTGCTTTCAGGGTACGAACCATTATCAAATGCTCCATTTGGCAAACTTACACCTATATTTTATATTTTCTATATTTCAACCTATATATATTTTTGATAATGTCATACAAATTTGTGCACTGTAAATTTCCTTTATTTACATATAAAGCTTTCAATGAAAGAAAGACAACTCTGTCAAACTATATTTTGGTAGTGCATATTTGTTAGTGAAAAGGAGATTTTCCACCTGTGAGCTTTTGATTCAAAGACCAACAGTTTCAGATCGTTTCATTTACATGTACTATATATCTCTTGTAGGTTGGACTTCCAGCTAAATCCGGTGTATCTGGGACAGTTCTGTTGGTGGTGCCAAATATAATGGGCATCTGTTTGTGGTCCCCGCCGCTAGATATGTGGGGTAACAGCTGTAGAGGCATCCAGTTCTGTCAGGTAATATCCTGAAACTCTATGTACACATGTATACACACACATTGTGTGGATAATTTCTACATAATTAAACCAAAACAATAAATACATTAACATCTGCCAATCCGTAGAAGTATGATTAAAAACCTACCTGATGCTAAACAAAATAAAACTCAACTCAGTGTTACGTAATGGTGTAAATCTTCAGACAGAGATTAAAATATATTAATGAAAAGAAAATTTTAACAATTAATTCTTAAGATTTATTTTGATTCTGCCATCATTATTATAAGGTGTATCACAATATTATACTTTGTAGAATAAACAAAATTTATGCCCGTTAATCCATGAAACTTGTGTATGACTTTCAGGAACTAGTGAATGTCTACAACTTCCATAACTATGACAATCTTAAGCATACAGAGAAGAAGATGGACCCCACTCGCCTCCGAATAGACACACTCTCTCAGGATGTTGTGAACATTCTGTTTGGAGCTTTCAATGGAGATGTATCAGCATTAAGGAGGTAAAAACACAATAATATATAGTCTGAATTTTTCTTGCTTGATCATCTCCAAGTTATTTTTGTTTTTAACAATCCATTATAACTTTGTACTTCTTATGACCAAACTAAATTCTTATTGAAACTTATTTTACGCTTTGTCGAACGTGAGACAGTGAAATTGAGCTGACTGGAAAACTTGGCCTTGTTATTTGCAGGTACTATTTGCTTGGATTAGACATGAACATTGCAGACTACGATGGCAGAACAGCGTTACACGTAGCGGCTGCGGAGGGTCAAGAGCAAGCTGTTCGCTTCCTGTTAGAGATGTGTAACGTCAACGTGAACACCAAAGACAGGTGAAACACAGTCTAATTACTGTAAACATGTAATATTTACCCTGTATGATATTTAGCGGAAAATTTATTTTCAAAAAGTTGACATAGGTTTGATATGGGGCATCTCTGTATATATGTGTAATAGGACATTTGCGGTAACAACATGTTCAAATCAAATTCAGCAAAAGTTTTCTTAGAAATCATTTCATAAACATAGTAGTGAGACAGGTTCTTCTATCTGTCTAGTAAGAAAACAGTTCAGAAAGTTAAATCATTGGTCTTTGTTAGAGATTGCCCCCCCCCCCCCCCCCCCCCCCCCCCCCCCCGTGTCACTATAACTTGTTTTAATACATGTACCCAAGTGAATGTTAATTTTTCATCATGTTTTATTTGACTATTAATTCTCTCCACAGTTTTTGTAATGAATAAATTTGTTGCATTCACTTTAGGTGGACCAATTGAAGAATTATATTTATGAATAGTATACAGCTTTTTGTAGCAAAAAGATATGATTAAAAATGGTTATGAAGACTTTTTTATGAAGTTGTCTCAATTTGACAGGTGGGGGTTCACTCCCTTGGAGGAGGCAGAGAGATTTGAACATCCGGAGGTAGCCAAGCTACTGATCAGCTCCAAGAAGAAAATGGAGCATCCAGAGACGGATTAAACAGATAGTAAATTATTTTTCAAAATGTACTCTGTACATGAAATGGCTGCTCATAAGCTTTGGACAGGGGAGTGATGATTCCACCAGAAAAAGACAAACAAAGGGATGGAAATAATTGTACTAATTATACAAAATTAACAATAGTATTAATATATAGGTATTATATAGGTCTGTACTAAGTATACAGGTTAGATTTATTTTCTGTCAGTGTGTACTTTTTCAAAAAGCAATTTTGTTATTTAGCAATAACAATATACAGGTATTAGTTAACTCTATGCATATTTGAATGGGCGTAACGTATTTATTTGGTATTGAATCTCATATTATCTGTCTGATAGGCATTGTTAGTTTGATATCTGCTTGAATACTCAGTATGCTGTATCAAGGGTTTTATTACTTGAAGGATTTTTTTGTAAATATTCAACTTGGTTTTATTTGGTCTTTTGTGATGTTGAATTTGCTCAGCATGAGATTTGTCTTTCAAAAAAAGCTAAGAACGTTTGACATTGTGAAAATACAAATCTATTAAAATCAATTTATTATTTTTCTTTAAGAAATTACAATTCTTGTTTACATTATGTATTTTTTTTTCAGTTAATACAGATACTCCCATCTTTTTGTATTGAATTTTATATTGATGTAAATAATTTTTTTTAAGTATTATATAACTTATTTGCTTATCAGAAATAATTATAAAGTTAAGACAGAGTAATAAGGAATGCATTATTTGTTGCTGTTGTTTATCTTTTTAATGTTTGAAATAGCTGTTGGAATATTTTTATTTGATACCTCCTAAAACTCGAGTGGTATACAATATAATGTAGATACCAATAGTGATATAGTGAGTTTTCTGCCATTTTTACTCGCGTTTGGTTTTTATTTTTCTGGTACGTGTTCATTACAGATGAATAATTTACTGCATTACGACAGATTTACTTTATTGTGTTTTATTGGTTTATAAAAAATGAATTTTAAAAATCTTACGCTTTTTGCTTGCATTAAAAACCCCCAGAGAAAACCGTTTCGGTTTACATGTATACCGTAGTCTTAAGACATAGGGTCACAATTTTTTGGACTCTGTTGGACTTATCAGTGGAGCATATGGCTCAGTGGTCATAGACGTTGGCCAGTAACCGAAAGATGGTTCAAACCCCGCTGTGGTCACTTGATGTTGTGTGTTGTGTACTTAAACAAGTCACTTTATCTACATTGTCTCAGTTCACGCAGCTGAAATTGGGTACCGGCTTACGCTGGGGGGTTATAACCTGCTATGGACTGGTGTTCCATCCAGGGAGAGTCAATAACTCTCTTCCGTTTAGCACCACGGAAACCGGGGATAAGCACTGGCCTAATGCGCCTAATGCCATGGAGAAGGATTTAACTTTTACTGAGACTTATCTTCTCTTGGGCCACTTTTTACATATTATTTGTTTGTTCTCTCCAGCATAGTGACGGGGGAAAAAAATTGGGTTTAAATAAATTATTCATACATTCTTTTTCAATCCTTACCGATATCGGAGCAAGTGAAAAAAGGGGGATTGAGAAAACCAACGTTTGACTAAATAATAATAATATTTTTTAACCAAGCTGAGTTTTCTTTTAATGATTTGTTCACAGAATATTTAAACATTACATGTACCGTGTGCATTGTACTGATTAACTATGATGAAAATGTTTGAGACCCACAGAGGTAAAGGAAAAATATCAAAGTTAACCTGACGCCATATGTTGGCCTTGTTCCTACTGAGTGCGGTATTTTATCTAGGAAGTTGGACAGATCATGTCAAGGAGTAACGATCACACAGATATCTAGGGGATGGGGCAAACATGTTATCTGCTCAAACTCGCCTCCCCAGTTCTAGTTGCAAACATACATGTATAGGAAAGAACAAAAGTTTTTTGGAGAGGGGTTACATACATGTAGGATTTGTCTGTTACCTAATTGAATTTTTTAATAAAAAATGTTTAAATTAATATTAAGTCTACAATCATTCAATATGTATCGCATAGACATTTATTATTTTAAATGAATAAAACCAACAAGTTTATTTTTACATACATGTATATTTATTACCCCCCCCCCCCCCCACACACACACACACATGTACACTCATATATACATAGACAACTATGTTTATATAACTATAATAACTATAGAACACTCCTATGGATATTATATTTCAGTAAGACGACACATCTTGTATTCTGTAGGACCTTGTGTATGTTGGACGATCCAAGAGCATTGGTTCCTGACAGTTGGAACAAAGCTGATGTTGCAACACTGACTAATTATGGGTAATTTCGTTGGAATCTTTGTCTGCTTCCTGAAACACATCGTATCGAGATGGCAGATGAAAGGAGCAGCAGAAAGTCCCAATTATCAAACTTCTAATATCGGAGAGAGATATATAGTGGCGGGGGGGGGGGGGGTGTTATAAAAAACGTAATATACGAAGGGGTAGAAATTCTCTATCTTCTTCAGGATAAATATAAATTCCTCGCCCACCACAGCATATTCTTCTAATTCTCGAAGTTCTTGACATTTTTTGAAGGGGCAATTTGTATAAGAAATATCTACAATCAAAATAATACGAATAATTGCTGTCATAACTTCTCAAAAACTGAACGGATTTAGGGATAAAGCCATTTAAAAAGTATTGTCCGAAGAAGAATATATCTGCACATTGTTTTCCTAACGCCCCCGGTGTTTTTGTATACAAATTACTTATTATTCAATGGCCTCCCTCGGTGATGCGTAGGCAATTATTGTACTAAGGAAATAATTAGAACAAAATTTTAATTAGATTTGACAAGTCTACTACTCTTCCCTGGGTCGTTTCATGGAGTTGACCCAAGCCGTAAAATTTCTAGAGTATGTGCCAAAGCCTTCAAGAGAATTGTTTAAAATTGATTCAGATCTCAACCAACGCTAGATTGAATGTGACCCAATTGGTGGTTTATATTTGACATAAAATTATCCACCCGGTAAACATCTGAGATATTTTATCTACTATACCTTTAATGGGTAATGTTTATTTTAAAAGTCCACTGGAACTAGCGCTTGGCCAGAATGTATAAATACATGTAGTTTTAACACGTTGGATGAGGATTTAGGTTCCTTACAATAACCCGTCCGGTACAGAGTGATTGTAATCCTATCCGATTACAGGGAGGAAAAAAACGAGAGATTGTTTTTTCGTGATCCAGAAAGGAATGTACATTTTGTTGTGATAGTACTTTCGCAGATTCCCACTAAACCTGGTTAATCTGTTATTGATTGTAAGGAGATGTGTAGAAGTCAGACAACAATCCGACATTTTCTGAAACCCTGGCTGTGAGCTGTACACGGTGAGTTAAACTCTCTCTCTCTCTCTCTCTCTCTCTCTCTCTCTCTCTCTCTCTCTCATTGATGAGATTACCACGTTCTCTCTCTCCCCTTTGTGGATAAGAAGATACTTAAACTTGTGATACTTAAACACAGTGATCAGTTAAAAACGAAATCTCTCTCTCTCTCTCTCTCTCTCTCTCTCTCTCTCTCTCTCTCTCTCTCTCTCTCTCTCTCTCTCTGAGCAGAAATATAAACATTCTCTCTCCTTCTGCAATAGAACGATTATTTACAGGTATTTGGTCAAATGGACAGTAACTTGGTTTATTTTGCTCGATAACATCATTGCTTCTGAATACACATATTACTTTCTGTGCAAGTAGTGTTGCTCTTCGAAGCATGAAAGTAAACAAATTACCGGTATACAAACACAAGAACAGCAGTTCAGACTTTGCGTCCAAGGTGTGATAATTTTTTTGACACACGTTTTAAATTATTTTTGGGGGAATTATGCTATTTTTTGCATTAAACTAACAGCCTTTTTCATTAAGGTCAGTGTTCAACCAATAGCAGAAAAAACTTTCAGGCCTGCGTTTTTCAAATAATATATTGCTCTTTATACATGTAAATAAGCTACCAAAACTTTTAAAATTCATACCAGCTAAAAATACATACGTGCATGTGAATTTGAATAGTATGGAATGTATAAACGTAACATGTTTAACACAGAGCCTTTACACAGGCCTTTATCATATGAATGACTTAAAAAAAAACATCGACTCCATTTATCCCTTCATTTCTTATTTTATTATCACTTAATTATAGTATATCAAACTCATATTCTAAGTTCATTTGAAATAATATTTCTTAAACTTTTGTTATCGGTAAGTTTCCAATATACCGAGAAGAAAACAAATTAAGGTTATTCGTAACCCACCTGTCGCACTAACATTCTTTTGCCAATAACCCTAATTTCATTATTTTTTTCGCTTTGAAATTCACATGCCACAAGATCAACATGCGTCTACTCCCCGGGGTCTCGGGCTATTAACATTCGTTAATTTATAACAACTACAATGCATACTTATAAAGGGGTGGACGGGGATCAATGGTGCCCGGTTATCTAAGGAATCGGAAAGTGACGTAACTTTCCGTAATACGTCGCCGAGAATAGCCCATGTTGACATTCATTTGCATGGTCCGCTACCCATTAGAGAATTAGCACATAATAGTCTTTCAGAAGTTGAACCCTTGTAATAATGACAATGTGTGCCTATGTAGCTTGATACTGCACTCCGAGGGGAAAACAATCCAGGACTCGGAATTTCCAGTGTGATATTTGATTCGTCTCTAACACTGTTGCGCCATGGAGATATGACAGCAACAATCAATACTATAACTGCCTGCTCAAATCAAACTAAGGATATTATTTGACAATAACCAATGCTGCAATTTTCTGTGTTTCAGATATTTGGTTGGTACTGTGTCATACAGCTGCGGGCTCCAGAGGCGACCCGAATCAATTAAGTTAATTGGGTTCCTTGGAATTACATATAACGCTGAACGACAGCTAATGTTGCAGAGAAGAGGAATCGCCAGACTCCAACCAGAAGAGGGGGGTGTTGTTAGATGAGGGATGATTAGCGATATATTCCGTGTGTGTGTGTGTACTGCTTATCATTAACATAATGTAAAAAAAGAAGAAGAAGAGAGGTGCTCCATTCTCCTACGGATGCTTCTGTGTAGCGTTGTTGTAGAAACAAGAAAAACAAAATATATGCACTCATTTTTCGCCTCTGATCTGAAAGCGATTTCTTCTGTATTTCAACGGAGCTAACATCAAAACGCCTGTTCACTGAATTCTATCTGATGTGGAGTTATTTATGGGATATTGGTAATCCTGGATTTGATTATATTTTTGCTGAAAGACAACGTCTATTGGGACCGTTGATTGATATAACTCTATTTCATCAGGATGGGTGATTTCGATGATTTCGATGACAAGGATCTATTTTCGGGCACGTTCGATTTGTTAGAGGACATCAAATCCGCGGGTTATGATTTAAGGAAGTCGAAATTCTTCAACACACCTATCGAGAAAATATTCGATTCTCCATTTTTCACTCGAAACAGAAACCGAACTCGTGGGGAATCGTCAACATCGAGATTTCCAAAGTTCTCGTCGAATTCGTCGAAAAAATCGACCTCGACAACAGAATCTTCAGAGACAGATTCTGGAGACGAAATTTTCAACTCGAAATCTTTTCGGAGATCGGATTCGACCTACTCCACGTCTAGTCATGACACCACAAGTTCCGGGGAGACGGTTTCGGACGCTTCGTCAACACGAAGTAATCCGAGAAAAGTCAACATCACTCGACAAATTCCTGTGCAGCATTACGTCACGTCAAATAAAAACTTTAAATCCGGGTTATCAAAAACACACGAAAAAGATTTTACCGGAAATGAAAAACGTTCAGTACCACATGAGTTGTACACGCAATTAGAAAATGAGTTAAACGAGAGAAGACCACAGTCCATGTCTCCCAAACCAGAGGAACGTGTATTGTATATGAACACTGGCTCAAATTCTAGGGGCTTTCGCAGTAAATCTACCGACTTACAAAATATAAATGAAAGTGATTCGAATCAGAAAGACAGGAGATCGGTTCCTCCGGAGCTGTGTAACGTTAGGAGATATGAACAGTCCAAAAGTCTTCCGGATGTCTTGAGGACAGACCGGATGTCGTTGCCTCCAAATGTTCCAAAGGTGGGGTGCGAAAAGGGTGAACAACCGTCTTGGGACGAAAGACAGGGGCGTATAGAGGGTGCCTTAAAGTGGCTGAGGTCTGAACTGGTAAGCCTATTTTACGCATTTGTTGTTTGATGGATCACAACTAACAACTGTTGGACTTTACAAACATAAATCAATACGAGTTTTTTTTTTCTCAAGCAATATCATTACAGGAATAAGGTGGAAAAGGAGGGGGGGGGGGTTAAATGTTGATATCTTTTCAAATAAGGAAGTAAATTGATCAACAGAATGGTTATTCCATATTTACAAATTCGTAAAATTAAAGGAATTTTAAAGACCAACCCTCCCTATTTCTGTGATTACAAAATAAACCGGTTGCGGTGTGTAAATAAATGTATCACATTTCAGTTTCGTTTTCATTTACATGTTCCACCGAAGTGTCATCTACCCGTAGATGTCAGTCTTCAAAATTAAGTAAATCTCCGGTGTTAAATACGCCAACAATAAGTGTTGGAGTTGACACCTGTTATTCACATAGAAAAAGAAACTGATCCACAGGGTTTCGCAACATGATGTTATATTTTATCTGGATGAGGAGCGTGACGTGAGCGCTGTCCTAATCGTACAGTGTATCACGGTATCACTCGATCTCTTGGCGGATCCCCGACCCCATTCATTTAACTCAATGAAATACACCGTAAAGTAGATTCTATATCTGAACTTCTCTCTATTTTATTACAATGATTTATCTATAAGGGAAATATCAAATTGAGAGTTTTATGACTTGTAAGCTGTTCAGCGCGTCCCCAGTTCACCAAACGTCTTCAGTTGATAGGTGTGTATCGCAGCAAGTGTTACGGCTTTGAACGCACGCCAATCTGATCACGTCAAGATTCCACTGATAATTCAGAAGGATTTCCCCCACCACCCCTCCTTGTTCTAGCTTACACCGACCTTGTTCATTTGACTTCATATCTCTTCCATTTTGTTTGGAGATGGCATTGTGTTAAAATGACATAACACAATCAACAAAGAGAAGTTGTTAGACTCTCGCGTGCTTTTTGGCACCCAGTCTCAATATTACAGCTGAGTGGGTAAACACGTTGTTTGCCGGGGACATAAAATGCTTTCTTTTGAAAAAAAAAAACTATAAATAGGCAAATTGGGACAGATGTTTTGCACAGCAGTAACCTATTTACATAGCATTTCTATAGCTTGGAGATTTAATTGCATTTTCAATTTTCCAAAACAGTCGCGCGACTCCAGCCATTTTTTTTTTCAAGCTTAAAAAATACATTTAGTCTTTTTTATTGCCGACATCAATATAAACATGATAAACAAAACAAGGTTGCTTTAGCTTTTGATTATTTTTTTTCTAATTAAGCAGAGCTCGAGTAAACATGAATTTAATTTCACATAGGATGGTAAATGTACAAGGGTGGTGTCGGAGGCAATTTTATTTCAGATATCTACTTTTTGTTTTCATTTTTACCTATGCGCATTAAAATATGTGTGATTCAAAAAAGGAATGTCAAAAGACATTAACATACAAATACATTATTATTTCGCTTCTTTCTGTAAAGAACGCTTTACCGGTAATTATTATCGATAATATTTGGTATCCCTATATTTCAGGGTCTACTACGGGCCCAGGACAAGGTTCTTCTGTCTCAGCTGAAGCGATGCCAGGACACGATAGAGGTGATCAAGAAGCAGCGGTCCGAGGAGATGGAGGACGGGGAGGAGGAGGAGGAGGAGGGTCACTGGGAGGACTGGGAGATAGCAGGTAAATCACTGACAGCGTACCAATCGTCCGCGCGGGATGGGGGGAGAGGGGATGGGGTATTTTCAGGTATAAATAATGTATATCCCACTGTCCGGAGGGAGGGGGGCAATGGAGATCGCAGGTAGTGAACAGGTGTACCCACTGGCCTGTGGGTAGGTTATAATAGGTTAACAGCTGTAGCGTCACGCTGGGGGAGGGGGGAGGGCTGGGAAATATAGTGAAACAGCTGTAGCCACCAACTGGGGGGGGGGGGGGGAGGGGGGGTTGCGACAGTTCAACATATAGGTTGATGTGCGGATCTGAATCATGTGCGGATTCAGAAAAAAATTGTCCAAGGGGGGGTGGGGGGGGGGGGTGTCCAAGGAACAATGGCCATGGTGTTTGTCATGGGGGTCCAATGCTTCTATTTGGTAACTTAACAATGTGAGTTGAAGGAGTCTGTATCCCCCCCCCCCCCCCAACCGATCCGCACATGATCAATGGGATTATTTGAGGTACATATTCTAGCTAGCTTAATTAAACTGAACGTTATCTGAACTAGATTCATCTCAATCACAATTAAGTACACTGTAAATCTGTAACTGAACTAGATATCAAACATAAGTCAGGAAGATTCATCGTAAGCTGTGGGTAAGGCTCTCCAGAATCTCTGGTATGCCATGGTAAGCAAATTTTAATTAAAAGTTAGCTGTAATACATAGATCCTCAAAAATGCTCTTACTATATCTCTCCCCACTTCAAAGCATAATTAACTGGACAGGAAAGTTATGTTTACATTAGGCCATCAACTCCAAGGCTGAGAGGTCAATAAATTGAACATTCTCTCATCATTTTTACCAGAGATCTCTCATAAAGTTCCGTGTTAATATGATATTTGATACACTGCCAGATGATATTCTGACTGGGTATGAGATTTATGAGCTAGTGGTTTTCTTCCAGCTTTCCTTGCTATTACCTGTAATGAACAATGGCAGATCATGCACACTCATATTTTCTCCCCCACTCCCCTTCCAACTACAAGTAGGGTTCAGTGAAAGATCTCAGCCATGTGTTATGTCATTTAGGTTCTTGTACATTCCAATGCACATTAAGCTATTCCGACTGAGTAATTTTCTACACTGTGAACCACAGCATTCCTAATGACTAGCAATATTCTTACAATCTAATTAACATTGAAAAATTCTTGATATTTTCAGAATTTTACCAGAATATAAAAAAATATAGATTGAAAATAATGCTGTTTCAAGATAGCAGATGCATTTCAATAGCTACTTTTTTTTTCTTGTTCGTGATAATAAATTTGTAATTGTGCCACTGCATACAGCCTATTTATACACAGCAAAAAATACCATATGTTAGACGAAGAATAAAAAAAAACAACTTTGTTTTTTAGCAACAGCATAACACTTTTAAGCATTGTTGTTACAAGCTACCAGTACTAGTATCTTAATGCATCTATTGATCCTTTTCAGAGTTTGACAGGAGGTGTAAAGAAGGGGAGATAATTGATGACCTTCCTCCATCTTGTAATGGAAAGACATTAGATATTTCACCTAATGTGGCAGAAGTAACTTCCTGATATCAGCCCAACACATAACATCGCTGTCATCCGAGACAAGTTCCTACCGCAACGGCATGCCACTGCTGCTTAAACAACCAAAAGTGTTCATCTGCCAGAAAAATCAATGAGAAGCCCCCTGTTTCTAAAGAACAAAGTGTTCATCATCTGTTGGTGCATACCAGACAATTCTTAGTGGAGCACTTGAACGCAAAAGTTTTAACATGCAACAAGCTGTATTTGGTTTAGGAGAGTCATGGACGAGGAGTCATCATTCACTCCATCCACGCAGATGTTGGGGAAAATGACAGGTCATGTGATTGATGGACGGCGAGGAGGGAAGCACTTGTTGCAGGGATTTCTAATTCATGAAGAAACCATGGGAATCCATAAACTTAAACCAGTATCTGTATGATGCCTATCACACAGTGCATGTTCATAGAGCGCAAGTCAATTTGGTGCAAAAGTGTTAAAGCTCTAAAGGCATAAAGGGGTGAATTTTAACCCATCAACAGGAATTATTGGCAGTTACCATGACAAACTATTCTTTTTAATGACATAAATCAGGAATTTTAATATCTCTGTTAAAATAGTCATAAATTCATAACTTTTGCAGCATACCATAATTGTGCCAAATATTTAAAACCATTATAATACTCAAGAGAAGTTACTTCATATTTCAGTGCCAATCTGCACACTTAAAGCACACAATCTTTTAGTTGCTTCTAGTTTTCCAAATGACAAAACTTGATTAACAGCAACACATAATTTTAATAAGTTTTTATGTTAATGAGATGCTTAAGATCATATGTCATCAATGTTGCTTAATTGTTTTCCATATAGCAGTCCAAAGAGGGCATGAATAATTCTTGGACTAGCTTTGCTTTATTGAGACACAGTACATGCATTGTCTGTTTTATTTCTCAACAAACTCTAAAAGAGTTTTATTTGTTATTTAAGAATGGAATGTTTAAACCCCATTTTCTATTGCATAGAAAAGATACAATAAAAATGAAAAAACAAATTAACATCATGAGTTGTTTTCAATGGTATTTTAATTAAACCAGCATTGTTTTTTAAACAAAGAAGAATCCCTCAGATATTTTCTACTCCCCTTTATCCAAATCTTGATCAGCGGAAAATTGATTTTTCTTTATAATCTGGTGATACGAATCTACCTGTGAAATCTCGGGATAATAATAGATGACAATAAAACAGCACTCTATAATTCATAGGCTAAATATCAATGTTCATTATGGGGTATTGATTTTGATTGGAAAAAAAGAAAAACACCTCTAGGTAACAACAGATAGGGTTTCAATAACACCATTAATGTTGTATTCTGTGACAAGGTGATGTATGACACACTACTGAAATTGTATTAGGATCATCCATTTTACATGCATTGAATCTTAACACATGTACACAATGAGCAGTAATGACAGAGAAAGAATCTTTAAAACATGTCATTAGCAATGGATTTTAAATTGGATCAACTTGAAAATACATGTATAATTAATGACACAGAAATATATGGATCAAGAATTCAAAGTACAATGTAATTTTTTACACTTAGTATCCTCATAGTCTCTTATAACAATGTTTCAGTTCATTGGTTTAAAGTATTACACATGTATATAGTTAATGTTGGTGCAAGTTGCTTTTAGAAATAATTTTCTTGATCTTTAATATTCATACATGCACATGGCTACATGTACAAGATAGTTGGCAGTTTATCAAATGAAAACGAGGATACCCCGACACAGCTATTGAGATTTTTTAACTGTTCTCCACCTGGTTTGAAGTTTCCACGATGACAACTCTGTTACAGGTATCCTACATAAACATGTCGTCATAGCCCGGGGGAGGCATGTGGTCAGGATCAGGCCTGGAAATAAGGTTACACAATTATATATATATACTGTGTAAATCTAATATGGGTATTCCGATAATGCTTATTTGGTCTAATCAAACATTGAGCCATAATCATAATAACATTTACATAATTTCAATAAATGTACATTAAAGTGATATCAATGTTATGCAGGCAGCTACTGGTGTGATCAGCTGTTATAGTGGTGCTATCAGCTGTTATAGAACAATATCTCACCCAGGCCTCATTCCAGGGGGTCCAAAGGGGTCAAATCTGGCTCCAGGGGGAACAGCACCCCTGTGGATAAAAACAGTGGCATAAGACTACAAGAATAAATCAAAGGCATAATAGTTTCTTCGTTACCTGTAAATTATAATATGCACATGGCAAACCACTTTCAAATCTGTTTTTTTTTTACTTCTATATTGATTTCTATAATCTTTCCATATTGATATAATTAGATTCTGAATGAAAGATCAGTTTTTGTAAATGTAACAATCAAACAAAAATTAAATACCGGTAAATGGTCTACATTAATACATGACAAAAACTATGCTCAACATGTATAATGGTAAACAATGTCAACAACAGAATAGAGAAAGTACTGACGGTGGGAGTCTGCTGGGGAGTCCAGCGCTGGGGTCAGGCCGCATGCCCGGTATACCAGTCCTCAGTGGGTCAAACATCATTCCTCCGCCTCGTCCTGCAGCAAACGGATCAAGGTCACCTCTTCCAATGGAAAATGGGTCATCTGGTTCATTCCTTATATTTTTAAAAAAGAACATTATACAGTACATGTAAAAGCTTGTTCTTTTTGTGCACTAAATCTTAAATTTACAGTATTTTAAGCAATAAAACATTTATGTAAAACAAAATTCATTTCAAATTTTCTCCATATTCATCTGAAAAGTGTAAAATAAGGGGAGGTTATGGTGACATGAAATTTATATGTCAACACATTAGCCATATTTTGAAATCTTCATTCTAAACAGCATAAGTTCAGAACTGGTAATATTTTATGCCATTATATATGACCTCCAAAAATTATATATAAAACATGTTGATGCATTTTTTGTATGTAAAATACAGGTAGTAAAATGTAAAAAGAAAGACAACTGCGATTCAATGTATATGTACATACCAACCACCAGGGTTACGCATTGGTGGTCTTCTTGTAGGAACTCGGAGAGGATCCTCTTCCTCTAACCTTGACCTTTGACCCCGATTCCTTTCCTGACTTGGTTGACTTCTAGTAGTACTTTGGGGCTTTAGTACTGGATCCACAATAGATGATTTAAACAAGGCACACAATTCATCTAAATTTTTGTATGTCCTGCAAGAAAAAAGGGAAAGATTATTAGATTGGCAAATAATCAAGATGGTTTAATTTCACTTTGTTCGCGATTTATCATTTCCCCCAAAAATTAAACCCATCGTGGATATTATAGTAAGTTTTCAAAAACGTTTCAATGCTTATATTCTGATCAATTGATTTTCTAGCTGCATGAAATTAAAATTATCACAATTGGTACTTTATGAGAAATCATGAAATTGAACACCTTAGAATTATAATAACTTACAGTAGTTTACTATGTAGATAATATTGTGTTATATCTTCATATATTTTAGCAGAGTAAAAATAGGCGGGGGAATGAAATCAGCTCATAAAGAGAATTTAGCATTATATCTAAGATTCCATACTTCAGTTGTGTGCAATTTTTCAGTTTTATTATCTGTGTAGTCAGTATTACTACCTGTGTACTGTAGTCGGTGATATTACCTGTGTACTGTAGTCACTAGTCAGTGTTATTACATGCATACTGGCAGTCAATGTTATTACCTATGGAGTCATTGATGTTACCTTTGTATCCAGTGCATTACCTGTGTATTCAGTGTACATGTATTACCTGTCATGAGATTCAATTATATCAGTAGTTGTAGTCATTGTTATTACCTATGGAGTCAGTCTGGGTGTTATTACCTGTTATTACCTGTGCAGTCATTGTTATTACCTATGGAGTCAGTCTGGGTGTTATTATCTGTGCAGTCATTGTTATTTCTTGTGTAGTCATCATTATTTCTAGTGTAGTCAGTGTTATTACCTGTCGTAAGATTCAACACTTCCAGTTGTGTAGTCAGCTGTTCTCACATTTAAACTCTCCACTGCTTCTGTTCCCTTCTTCTATAATCCAAAATTAAGAACCCATTGTATCTATGATATTATATGCATTAATATCTTATTAAATTCACATATCTAAAAATACATTAATATAGAGATAAATTGAGGACTACCTAAATATAAACTTTCAGTACCATGAAATGAACTAGAAAATCATCCTCAATCTGGATCACTTTAAGAATGTAAACAGCATCTTTCTCAGCTTTTGAGGAATAACGCATGGCATAAAAGCTGGGGGAGGAACTCCATCCTGTGGGTAGGCTCTCAGATCCTTGCTCTGTTGATGTATCTGATGACTAAAAGATGAACAAGAACATTATTAACAGGTATGGTCACAAATGAATACAGATAAAACAACAGTATATGGACACAATATTAAAATATTTTACATATGCACATAATCAAATGTTTATGTCTTTTGAGGAGGTGGTTATATGATGACTTTAATACAAATTCTATCATTCCACTAACAGTGCATCAGTTTGTTTGATCAAGGATGCTATGAATAGCATACTTTGCATATCAAACAAGAATCCAACATGTGTATTTAATAACAGTTTACAAGTATGAACCTATTTGTAGCAAAGAGCAACATGTGATAAAATCAAACATGCAGCAAACACTAACTAGTCAATAATTTCTACTCCAAATTTTGATAATCACACTGATAATCAATTGTAGTAGACCCTATATTCTTGCGAGATTTCAAAAATGCAAGAATCAAAACAAATCTTGACAGTTTGATAAAATGTGTTCAACAGTCTGCTTATGATGTAAGAACCCATTAAAGCAATATGACCGATAGTCAGTATTAATATATTGCTGTTTTATTAATTAGTTGGGTCAGTTAAACATTTGTCTGACTCATGCCGCCTCCTGTTGGAAGCGGCAAATTTCCATTTTCTGTGAGTCCAGTTCTGACCTTTTCCTGGTAGGTAAAATATTTAATCATTAAAGAAGCCAGAAAAACCTCAGATACTAAAATTTCTGACTATAGTCTTTCCAAGGTTAATGCTTCTATCACTTTTTGATGATTTTTAATAAAAATACACATACCTGTGAAAGAAATACAGTTGAAATCGATAAAAGGGAATATATCCAAGATATCTTCATTGAACAATTATCATTTTTCACTCATAAAAGTTCACAGGAACGAAATCAAATTTCTTACAGAGATTTATAAAGGGAAATGTTAACATCTTTTCTCCATTTGAAAGTACTCGATATAGGCCTACCTCATGCAATTTTTCAACGTTATCATCTGGGCTTATTAATGGCTGATGCAATGCGAGACTTTCTATTTTTGGCTGTGTATTGAAACCAGAAGCGATAGAGGGGGCGTTTCAAAACAGATAATCTGGACATTTTTGATATTAGTGGAAGAATGTAGTTTGAGCACAAAGGTATATTTATGATTATTGAAATATCAAGCAAAAAATGGTGGAAGCAAAAACTTGGGACAGAGTATAGAGAAGAGTTTGTGAGGATATGGCAAACGCTACCTTCAGTATATATCATATAGTTATATAAAGAAGGAACTATTTGAAAAAATTTTTCTATTACAACAATGTTCTTTTCCACATCTATTCTAAATGTCATTGATTGATTTTGGTCACTACCCTCAGCTGTACTGTATAGTTGGGTTTTGTGATTGATTTGCAAAACTCTACTGGCGTCAGTATTCTTATTTCAAATCAAAGTACTGATTACTGACGGGAGTCGATTTTAACGATTATCATTTATTTTAAATCAATTTATCTTGCATGGCAATTAGTTTCTAGTTTGTATTTGAATTATGCACTTTTTTATAATATGAATTTTTAGACTTTTCCAACAAGAATTTCGAGAAACCCTATATGAATAATGTTGTGTAATATCTAAAGACAGATTTCAACTACTAGTACGTGTATGTATTAGTTATCGAAACAATTCTAAAAATTGTATGGATCAAAGCGCTAGCTATTGATATCGAACTCTAGTCTCGTTTAACTAGATGCTCGGCTGTCTCCATTAATATCCGACAAGCAAGAGAGCCCCCTCTCTGCTTGTCGCAGATTTACGGAGACAGCCGAATGTCTGGTTGAACTCTGGCTTAGGAATACATGAGACTACAAAAATATCTAAATTGTTCGTAGTATATAAAATTTGACTATTTTCAAAATGTTTGTACAGTCTTTTGACCAGTTCCGAATTTTGACCAGTTCCGAATAGTTCAGAAGTTAAATAGCAAAAAATTAATGAAATAAAACATGGAGGAAAAAGTCAATACCTTTGATATAAACACCTATCAATGCTTGTTTGAATTCTGCTGTAGTTTCATTTTTTGCGGTCATACATGTATTTGATATCGGTCTTAGATTATTCGACCTACTTTCGCTTTTTAATAAATCCAGGTCATTGCAACGCTAATATGCACGTAAAATCGTCTGTCGGTGCCTTAAATTTTCACTTGTAACAAGATTTCTTTTTTTAAATGTAGGTTTAGTATGTATTCTAACATACCCAAAAGCAAACAGGATAAAAAATAAAATAAAAACGCAAGTTAGAAGCAGAATTTTATTGAGCCGTCATTTTACGAGTTCCGAATACCCAATTTGTTTCCCTATTTAATGAAGGGATTGATTAAAACAAATACTTCTGGAATTCATTAAATGTCTTTCTCCGTCTTAGATAAATCATATTGTACCACAATAATGATAAGTGGAGGGGCTGTGACTGTATTCCGACAAGATGTTAGAAACCAGGCTAAATTATTGTTACGGTGATTTTGTCTGAAATTTCCGTGCAAATCAAACTGTCTTGTTAAGAAAATACCAATAACTGATTTGTTTGCATTAAACCTGTTATTCAACAGGTTCAATCAATAGTTTTAGGGCCGAAACTTTTTTATCTGCATTCCATATGTATAGGAACAGTTATGTTATTCGGAACCCATCGGCTTATTCACAACTGGTAAAATGGCTTCCCACGTAATTTGTTAGAATGAAATTTTATTTTAAAAAAATTAAATGCAGTAACATTTACAGCACCTCCAAATCTGACCCTATTCGGAACTGGTCAAACGACTGTATATAAATTTCCTTGAAAAACAATTAATGCTTCAGTATACATTAAATTGAATTTTTTTCTATTATTTTCAAGAACTTAGTCTTGTCAGCGGTGATGATTTGTGCTTGGGTCCAAACACTGTTTCACTTTTGGTTTGCCAGAGTAACTGCATAGGAGAGTTGATTAAAATCAACTCCCAAAAATTGAACAGCCCTGAGTGATATGGTAATCAACATTAGAAACCTTGGTTATCTCAATCAAACAAATGGAAACGTTGTTAGAGAATGATACTTATTTAATCAAGTAAATAGAATTATCAATAGCTTTTCATTTTTTGTTTTTCCAAACATCCAAAGTGAAAATAGACATTGACAACGCAGTATGAATTATGAAAACTGACACAACAGATTTTACCTCCTCTCCATTTCCTAGACATTTAAATCCCTTTGATATTAGCTCCCAATGAAGAACAGCTATCAAAGCATCCTGACTTGTCTTGATTTGACTCTTAATGCTGTTAAACAGAAGTTCTAAGCCAGGGGAGGCCATTGTGAAAGTAATCTCTAAACAAATGTCTTCGTGAATTGCTTCTTTTGTTTTTATTAATTCATATATCTCTTCATTCTTGCAAATTTAATAATTTCTATTTGTTTGTTTGGTAATGAAATGGTACTGATGAAAGTGTTGAATTTTATTTATTTTTTGTCGTTTAATTTTGTTTTCAGATTAAAGAGAACCAGATTAAAAATGGCTGCCCCCATGAACTCAAACGCGAGTAGTCTACAGTGCAAATATGGAAAAACATACTTGTTGTATTTTGCAAATCATCACACAGACTTCCGAGTTGCTGTACGTATGACATATCTCAACTTGTTAGTATTGAATATTGAATTCCCCAGTCCATGATTACAAACCTCCATGATAAACACATAACAGACTCAACGTATGTTCAGTCTCCCAATCTTCTTGGGCTATGTCAGATGATCAATTCTAGAATTGGAGCTGATGGTTGAAGGAAAGCATATAACTTGTAAATGGGGTTTATGCTCTCCCTCAATATATTTATGCAGCACATTTGGGCAATTTTGAATGAAAATATATAGGCCTTTATATTTGTGAAAGAAGTGCAATTGAAATAGATAAAAGGGAAATATTCCAAGATATTTTCATTGACACATTGTCATTTTTCACTGTAAAAAAATCAGAGGAACTAAAATGGATTTCTTTTGGAGATTTATAATCATAATGGGGAATGTTTACATCTTTTCCCTATACGAAAGTCTCTCAGAATACCTTGCGCAATTTTTCAACGTTATCATCCGGGCTCACTGCAATACAAAATCCCTGACATCACGTTTTTTTGCCAATTATTTATAAACTTGATAAGCTAATGGGGGCCTTTTAACTGAGAAATCTTTGAAATTTTTCATACTTTTGAAAGAACATCGTTTAAACCCTAAGGTATTTATAAATATCAAGTAATTAAGCAAACTGTGAGTCAAGGATATCTTGGGACAGAGTATGGGTATAATGGGGATTAGGTACAATATGTACATAGGGATGATTATTAACCTCTCCAACTAGTCAAGATCTTTTCTCTGGTGGTAACATTCCTGTCATCTGACAAATTCACTTGGGTTAAGTCAGTCACCACTGTCTGCGAGTTGTTCTTCCTTCCATGTTACTAATTGGGGTCTCATCCGACCCATTATTAGATGTGAAGTAGAGTGGCTCCATTCACTTATGTAGTTAAATCGGAGGAGTGAGGGAGTGTGATGAGGTTATGGATAGAGATGATTACTAACGGTGAGTACCGGGTAACCAGTGCAACTGGTCTGGATCTTTTGGTCTTGTGGTAACATTCTTGATGTCAGATTAGGTGATTTATATAGGCGTAGGTGTTTCCCCTGCAACAATAAATGACCATCACAGTTTCTAATTTTGCAATGAGCAATTGTCTGGGAATGGGTGGATTGAGAATCCTACCTGGTAGATCATTAATAGGACTTAAGAAGAGTATAAGTCTTAGGTCTGTACCATTATCAAATTGTTTAGCATATACCAGTAAGTCTCATTTAGAAAAACAATATATAAGTACATGAAAGTGTCTTGAAAAAGACTTTTTTATCATGTTCATAATTTATAGAATGTTACTGTAGATTCCTTATTTTGACTGAGTACTTAATTCCACAATTCAAATGTTTTCCATCATATCTCAAGAACATAAAATCACGAATGCAGAATTTTTATCATAGTTTCATGTAGTTTACAGATGTCCAAAAAATAAAAGGGAGATTTTGAAATTCGGAGATGTGCTTCTCACAATTTTACACAGATTTTAATTCCTTGTGTTTAATTAGGAATCTACTGTAACAGTATTGATTTATAATATGCAAGTTTTAATATCCTAATATTTCATTTTTCTCTAAACACACAGGAGTTGGTTGCACTTGCTGACATGTTTGGTATTGACCTTCCAGTGGCAGATTTGAAGTTTCTTGATAAAGAGGTATTTTTAATTTTTAAAAAATTACTTTTGGTAATGTCTGTTATGCTAGTTGTTTGATTAAATTTCTTATTAGCCATGAACAAAAAGTTGATACACTTTGCCAACCCATGGCATCTAAAGTCAAATAATGTAGCCAAGTGGTTCTTATTGTTCTGTTAGTCTTAAGTCCTGAACCTTACACAATTTTTTCATTGTCTTAGTCTACCCAATCACATGCAATGGTACACTTTGGTGTCCGTTACTGGTACTATTTATAATTTCCAATAAATGATCAGTATTTAGGTCCAATTGCCCATCACTAGCTTCATGCATCAGAAATGGGTTTTGCTATAAGTTTTATTTGCTTTAAAAAGAGGATAAACCCCTAAATGGCCACAATTTCATCTTGTGTGAAATTTGAATGCAGATTATGTTTTAACTGGGAAAGTATGTACAATTGTTTAAATAAAATGTGGATGCACATGAACATATTTGTTGTACACTGGATTAAATGCTGTGGTCATGTCATTTTTATGGTGTAAAGACTGATAATATATTTATTTTAAATCAATGACGTTCATTATTTCTTTTTCAGTGTCCATTTTTTGTTGTCCATCTTTCTTCAGAAGCAGATGCCAAGCAGTTAGCCAGTAGAAGTGTGCTGATTAAGTAAGCACTTATCTTTCAATTCAGTGTTTGGGTGGCAAATCTAACAAAGATTTGTGTTTTTGAATTTATTTTATAGTCTTTAACAAATACCACATACATTGTAGTTGTGTGTTAATTTATTGATCTACTTTTAGATCTATTATTGAATTGTGGGGCCATGGGATTACTCATGAGGATTTGTTTGAAGACCTCAGAAAATCTAAGGATTCAGTGGTAATCTATTCATATTCCGTGATTCAAAGTCAGAACAATAATTTTGAAAATATATATATATATAAAAAAGAAGTTTTCAGCCTTTTAAAATATTGGCCAATTCTTTTAAGTGAATACGGACTGCTCTTTATCTTTCAGATGTCACATCTAATGGACACTGCTTCATTTAAAATTGTTGTTGATGGTTTCAATAAGTCACTCCCTCAAAAATACAAAGTCCAGAGGATTGAGGTTTGCATACTTTTTATTTATGTATAACTGTAGTGTATTTCTTGTGCATGACACTGTTTACATCTTTGGAGCTGACAAGAATCCTAATGTTAAATACCAAATTAAATCTGTAATTTTTACAGGTATTTAGTAACACAGCAATGATGGGTGAAAAAATGGGCATCATATATGGCTTTTATTGTACCGGTAAATGTACAAAATGAATGCGAACCATACTTTTTAGTGAGTCTGAGAATAGATATAAAGATAATGTATTTTTCAATTTGGGCCCAGATTGAATACAATTTGACAATTATTAAAATGCCAGTATATAAATTAAAGCTGTCAAGAATCATTCATTAGAGAAAGGCCTTTATGTAAGAAGTTTAAATGTGTCAACAATATGATAGGTATTAATTGAAAGAAGTCTATCCATTTTCAGAGACTTACAGAGGATGCTCTCCCTTTCAGTGGTAAAATCGATTTAAAAAATCCCGATCAACTGTACTATTTACTAGAGGATTATGGGAAACAGTCCAAGAATGCTGATTCAGTCCCACAACACGTGTACTTTGGTAGGTGGGTAAGTGTTCTATAAAAGCAGCTTTCATTGATTAGTTTATGATTCCTGTGCATGCAAATGTGTTTTTGATACATTCTGTACATGTAATATTTTATTACTTGTTTATTGCATTCAAACATAATTTTTTTTTACTATTTAATAAAAACGTCATACAGTAATATTTTTTAAAGATTTACTTTTTTTGCAAGAATTCCAACATGCAATAAAATAAGATGTACATATACATTTATTTTTTATGCATTACATGTACGGTACATTAAAATCTGGTTGTTCAATGTTTTTTCTCCAACATTTTTGTTTCAGTTAACGGTACATCCTTATTTTTACAGGTTGCAGATGGAAATAGAAATGAAATTCAAAATCAGGAGGTCAATAAAAGATCCTTTATAGGTATGGAACATGTATATTTTTATTTGTTACAAACTGATATTCTAACATACAATTTTTTAGCCAAGTTTTGAAGATTTTTTCTTATTTTAAATATCAGGTAATACCAGTATGGAAGCAAGCCTTTCACTCCTGATGGCCAACTTATCAAAAGTCCAGAAAAATATGTTGGTGATTGATCCATTTGTTGGGACAGGTGAATTTTTTATTTCTATGATAACTGGGAATAGTAAATTTTGAGGATTAAGTATCAAAGATATAAAGATAGAACACCAACTAAAACAAATACATGTATGTAATACACGTATCGATATTATTATATGAATGTTGTTTTGTAGGAAGCATTCTTGTGCCTTGTGCGTATCACCAAGCATATGTCATGGGAACAGATATCAATTACTTGCTTCTACATGCAAAAGGTTTGTTTACATATCACTTGATAATTATTACTCAGTAGGTATTGGTTCCAACAGAAAAGTGCATCATCCTTTTATGGAAAACCTAATGAATGTCTAGATCGATGGCCAGAAAATCTTGTGCATGTCTTTATCAACTTACATTTTATCATATGTTTACAAGTTAACAATATTTTAAAATTATAAATTGAAAATGTATTTCCTATCCATGCATTAATATAGATTTACATACTCTGAATTTTCCAATTCCTGTTATTAGAAGACAGATGCACTGTATATACAATTTTTATATTACATGTACAATTTTTGCCATGAATTGATTATCAGTATATCTCACATGCATGTATTTTGGTATTAGACCCTAAATTGTCTGATTCCTATTGTTACATGATAGATAGGCTGTATACACAATGTTTTTATAAAATAGTAAGAGGTTGTAACTGTTGTAGCTAAGCCCAGCAGACATAAACAGAAGACGAGGTCCCCCGACGAGAGCATCAGGAACAACCTAGCAGGCTACGGATTGGAGGCATACTACGGCGACATTATGGTGGCCGATGCCTCGCGACACACCATGTGGAGAACAACCGAGATATTTGATGCCATCATCACAGATCGTATGTTCATTACAAACATAATTTTGATATCAATGCTTACTGTAAACCTAATTTTATTTTAATACTGTCTGCGGGAAGATTTTTTGTCAAGACAAATATTTCTCAATGCAAACCGTTCCTGTAATATCACATTTGTTAAGGATTATCAAATTGGACTTGGTTGCTAAACTAATTTAGCATTAGATACCAGTGCTAGTAGAAAAAATAATAAATTTAAAAAGCAAATCGTCATTTAGATACTAAGTATAATGTGGTAGGACATAGATGTACATCTAAAGCGTTGGATCAATTTCAGCACCTTATGGTATCAGGGAAGGGGCCAAGAAAGTTGGGAAAGAAGAGGCTGTCACACTAACCCCAGATCAGTAAGCAATACTAGTAGTCATGCTTGTTTGATGTAGGCATACTCATTTGCATACATTTAGCTTCATTTTGGCTGCTGCATGCAAGTTATGTAGGCAGTGCCTGTTGTCAATTTATTTTTTTTTCATAATAAGACATTGTTAATGAAAATTAAATTATTAAATTGGTTTTTTTTTTCAGACGAGTAGATCACATCCCACAGAAGGTAGAATATGATTTGTCCAATATTTTCACCGACCTTCTAAACTTTGCATACAAATTCTTGCGGACTGGTGGACGACTGACTTACTGGTTCCCGGTACATAGAGCTAAGTAAGTTTTGAAACAGTGTGCAATAGATTGTGTCTCTTTTTTAATGGTTGCAATATCTCAGTTAGTTTTAAAGGGGTATGGTCACGATTTTGTTCAAAAATTATTTTTCCGATATTAGTATTTACAATGCTCCAGAAAGGCATTTTTAATAGGCAACCGAAATTTGAGTGTCATTTCTTGAGTTATAAGCAAGTTACAGAGCTTGAAGTTCTTTGCTATGTAAACATAGCGTTTGTTTACATTTTGAAAGTTGAAGTAAAAATTTCAGTTTTAAACCTAAAACGAATGTGTTAAATGTTTGGAACTGTTTATCTATTCTTAAATTAAATTAAAAGATACACAAATAAGCTGGAAAAAGATTTTTTACTGGTATATTGAACCTATGTAAACAAAAACAGGGTACGAGCCTTGTTTACATGACAAAGAATTGTGAGCCATGTATCTTGCTTATAACTCCAGGAAAGACTCTCAAATTTTATTTGATCATTAGATGCATTTCTAAAACATTGTAAAAAATACAAAAATAGAATTTGACCAAAATCGTGACCATGCCCCTTTAAGCTCTTGAATAAATACTTTTTATACTGCTGGGTTTTTTTTTTTACCAACTTTTCTACTATTGAGTTTGATAATGCTTTACTAGCCATTTTTTCATTCACATAATCAAATAGTTACAAGGAGGAAAACATTCCGCATCACCCGAGTATGAGGCTGGTGTCGAACTGTGAACAAACAATGAACCTCCGAATATCTCGTCGTCTGATCACCATGGAGAAGATTCAGCCATACAGGGTCAGTACTGAAATATGCTTTTACTTGTATTTGGTGGTCTATTTGTTTATGGTTTTTCATCACTTCATATGCTCCAAAGTGTTATCATAAAAGATGTTGTCTGTTCTTTGAACTTTATTAAGGTAGTATGGGACACCTGTCAACATTATATGTCATGTGGATAAAAGTGCTTTTTTATCAAGATACTTTCACTGGTGTAGAATTTTCATATTTTACAATATTTGACCTAAAAATTTGTTTTAAAATTTGTTGGAAAGGTAAAAATTATAAAAGCCCCACTTGGGTTTGAACTCATGAGATAATGTCAATGATTTCCATGCCATAAAAAAAAACACTTTAAGATTTTGTATTTTTATGTATAAAAGAATAATCTACAAAAAATATCTCCTCAATGTATAAGAGTTAACAAATAATATTATTGCGTTTAAAAAATTATTATGACTAGAAATATGTCTTTATTGACTAGATAAGAAATGGCTATGAATTTTTTGATGTAACGAAAATCCGAGCTCATCTCCTAATCAACATGAAGTTCACTCATACTGATAATTAAATTGATGTTGGATGTTTTGTTTCAGGAAGACGAGTCACTGGCCAGTCAGACACATGTAGATCATTACTTGAACTCATCCTTCAGGAACATGTATTTCAATATGTCAGAAAATCAACAGAAATCTGTCACCACAGAAGGAAACTCGCCGGACAGTAGAAAGCCGCCATAATCATATATTTGAAGATACAACAAAAAACTACCCTATAGATGCAATGGCTATAAGCTTGGGGCTCCCAAAATGAAACAGGATAAAGGGAGGTCACTGGAGATTCAGAAATCTTGCAAACGTAAACCATAAGATTGAACTTATGTTGCAGCACTTTTATATCAGAATATCATTTGACAAGGGTTTGTAAAATAGCTATTTAAACTCAACGTCATTTGATGTTATGAATTTTAAACACAACTCTCTCAGAAAACTTGGTCTGTGATATATGTCATTTTGAATTATACGTGTAATAATAAATGATTAAGAAGCAATGAACTTAACATTGTTGTCTTTTATATGATTCATTTCTGGAACAAAGTTGTCCACAGCAAATTACTTTACTTGCCAATTATTTGTTAACCCAACAATTTCAGTGATATTTCTTAATTTTTCACTATTATGAGGAAAATAATGTCTACCAGTACTATATTTCTTTTGTTGATGGAAATTCATCTTCCAAATGAAGTAAAAAACATAATATGAAAAGAAAGAATTTTGATATTAAAAACTTTATTCTGAATATGAATAAATAGTGTGTACAAAATCAGTACATGTACATATGCTATGTGAAAAAAAGAAATGTGCTGTAAATGATTCAACCGATACACCAGTACATTCCTACGTGAACTGCATATTACAGAAGTCCTTCTATAATCAAATGCCTGATTTCTGTATCATTTTGAATTTTTTTCCTTTAAATTAAACTTTTGTTTCTTATTTCATAAATCTTGGATCTTCTAATTACTGTTTTAGATTTGCATATAATGGAACACATCTAAAACTTGAATTACCATGCACGTCACAACAATATTCTTTAGACAATTACAATCATCAAGCCCTAGCCACTTATTGTTTTTCTCTGTCACAGAAGACACCACAATAAATGCATATATTCAATGAATGATTTAAATTTAAACACTCTGTGTAGGAAATGTGCTATAGTAAACACTGCACATGGAGTCTGTTTGACAGCTTCATAGTGGACTAATGTACATTTCCACATGACCGATGTTGTGAGTAGAAGATGGTGCATTCAGATCAGCAATCTCAAAAATGCTATCAATGTTCATGTCCATGTATTTTTAGTTTGACGTTTTCTCTGTCAGACTCTCAAGCACTCGTTCTATCGACTCTAACACCCTGGTTTGATTTGTGAGATCTTCAGGCTGGACAGTCTTCAAAATGGAAAACAATCAAATGTACACTTTAGCATAATTAACAATGTAACACACACATCAACAGAAACCCAAGGCCAGTTTTGCATATGCTTCCCAACTGTTGGGTGTCGGAGAATTTCTCTACACCATGAATAATTCGTGCCTTATTCCTATTTGCATCTTTTCTTTCATGAAGAAATTCTAAATAATTGTGTGAAAGCTAATGCATATTCTTGATTTAGATAACAACTGTACTTAAAAGTTGATTATCACTGTCACAAGCATTGTTTTCATGTGTATATACAAAAAGTGTATAAACATTGTGAATATTCATAAAATCAAGATTATACTGATGAGCTGGATAAAGGTTTCTGTAGCTGCAAAACTGAAAACTGGCGTAAAATTTTATTTTAGCTGTGTAAATTGCAAGTGTTTTACATGTGAAGGAACTGTAGCTCTATGGCATGTAAGCCCAAGTTTCCTGTAGAGCTACTGTTCTGCAGCTAGGGTTTCTGATGATGTTAAAACAACACACAACAGAAACTCACACACTTCTTAATAAAACAATTTTAAAAAAATCATCAGTGATAATGTATATGTAAGTCCTTAGCTCCACACACCGTATATTTTTCTTTCAGCTGTTGGGCAGCCCATGCTGCATACTTAATGTTACTTTGTTTGTCTTTTCTGTTAGAACTAGCAGCTAAATTGGAAGATGCCTACAAAGACAATACCACAAAACCTTTGAATGGATGAAAAATAAACATTGTGACTTTAAAACATTCTTATTTTGTACTCAAATTAAATTCATTATGAAGAAAGGGGTGCTTAATCCTACAACTCATTATAATAACTAACTTCCTTGAAGTGAAACAAGCGACACTATCAATCACCCTGCCTGTCATAGATCTTACCAGGAAGCAGCCATACAGGGACCTAACACTGTTGGGATTGAGTTTAATAGCCTGGGCAAAATAAGTCCGTGCTATGGCCATATTGTCAGGGTCTCCCATGGTGTATTTGATCTGCAAAGAAAAATAGCTAAAAATGTTTGGATATAACTGTGATTAGAAAAGAAGAGAAAATTACCTGCGAGAAAAATGTAATGAAATAAAAATATTGACTCTGAAAAGATTTGAACCAGATTCCTTTGACTTTAAAAGTCTTGCACATTCAGTCACTCTGAACTAGTTACATACCTTATCCACCAGTAATAACTAATGGGAGTGCCTTAAATATTTCTTAAACTTTCCAACAATTACAATGAATACATATAAAATCCCTTTAATGCATACCTCTGCAAATTTTTGATGATATAGGTGATTATGAGGATTTGACATGATCAGCTCCTCCATACAAAACGCAGCTTTGGTGTAGTCCTGTACAGCCAGGTACAGATCGCAGAGTTCCATCCAGGCCTCAAAGTCTGTCATAAATCTAAGTACACAAATTTCACATGTTTTACTTTCACATTACAATGTATTACCAACATTTCAAAGCAAACATTCATTACTTTACTAACATTCATTTCAAATTACATTTACAGAAAGAAATTATTAATTCTGACTTTCTTTGCCTTCACAATGACAACTTTACTTTTGTCTACACTGCTGCAAATTTTGCAAAAAAATAACCTTATTTGATGCTCTATTTTAATATCACCATCTTGATAAACATGTATATGCATGTACAGTAAATTTTACCTCTATATTTTGTCAGTATCCTTACACATACCTGTAAACTGGTATAGTATAAAACGAATAAAACATTCATTTGCTGAATTTACTTACTGCTTGAGGTATTTATTCAATTCTTCAATGGCTTCTAAAGTTTTGTTTTGAGCTTTAAGTATAGCCACTTTTCTTTTCCTTGCAAACTGTAGGTAACAAAAGTAAATGTTATAATTAAAGTATGATATCACCATAGCCTGGAGTTTTAAGAGTCTAACAGGACAATTTCAAAGAAGTTTTACCATATTTGTTTCATCCTCTTTGATGATGTCATCATACAAATCTCCAGCTTTATTAAACCTAAAATACATAAAATGGGTATCAATTTTCATTCCTTTTTCACAAAACAGAAATGTATTTAATAGTTTGTTAAAGCTATTATAATGCTATGATATTAGAAATTAATACCTCTCCTCTGCTTCATATTTCATTCCTAATAATCTCTTCACTCGTAATGAATTTGGAAATTTAGATTTGAGAAGTTCTATACATGTCTGCAAAATATAAAACAAGAGTGTGTGCATGAACATATTTTTATGAAGATAGATCTCATCACTACCTTATCAGTAACATCAAAAATTTTCTATTGATATACAAGAGATTACATTTTCTAGCAGACTTTACATTTAATAATTATCCTGGAATTAGGTATTTACCTCAGAAATATCAATTCTTTGACAATCTAGTGCAGCTATGCAGACTTGTTCATAAACTGTCCATACTAAAAATAAATAATGCATGCACAATTAAAACAAATGCAAAATGAAAAAATAAATATACAATGTACCAGGGTATATAAAAAATGTCTTTTTAAAACCTATTTTATTTTACATATTGCATTTCATCCTAATCATCATCATCATTGTTCTTTGTTGAGCAATCTCTTACATTCATCTCCCAGTTTGTTTCTTTCTGACATAAGCACATCTTCCCAAAGAGAAACAACAGTTTGTCCATCTCGAACTTGGTCCTCCCTCATTCTCCTCAAATGGTTTCTGGCCTCTGTAAGAAAACATGCATTATGAAAATAAAAAATAAATGTAAGCTGTATCCTACTGCCAAAATTATGACTTAACATGTTGCTCCCTTTAATCTTCTTATGTGTGGTAAGGAAATCAATCATTCACCCCATTTTCAAATCATCCTCTTCAATTGGATCCCTCCCTATAAAGCAAGCAAGAACTGTTTGCTTTCAATAGGTATATCAGTGAGAATTCTAAGCTACCTTTGCTTGAGGATTTTGATTACCCTAAACTATTTGTGGCACATTTTAAAGGAAACAAAATCCGTACTTGCTTTGTGGAAATTAATCATCGTAGATAATATAATATATAATACATGTACTTGATTTATATTACAAACGAGCCTCCCTCAGTATAAATGTTCTCCAAAGAGCCCTGCTCAGTACTTTGAAGAAGAATAACTGTTGGTATAAAGCAAATTTTTCTGATACCCTACTGTTTAGGACATCGATCCTTCAGTAAATCCAAAACTTATTAGGAATTATAATCTTATAAACTGTAAGCTTGTAGAAAAAGTCACTAAGTAAACCAAAAGTTGTTGCATTAAATATAAATTTATCCTGTTTTAATATAGTCTGTCCCAAGTGATTGTTTCCATTCTTTTTAGCAATTTTTAATCAAAATACACATACTTGTCAAGAAGTAAATCAAGGACTTTTTCATTGACACCTTATCTAATTTCACCCAGATAGGTTCAAACGAACAAAATTAAATTTCTTTTGTATATTTATAAATGGAAAATCTGTTATCTTTCATCTTTCGAAAGTAACTCGAATACCTCGCACAATTTTTCAACATTATCATTCAGGTAATTTCATGTTGCTTGCAATGCAAAATCTCCGTAGACTTTTTATTTTTAGCTGCTTATTGAAAACATGCTACATTAAAGGGGGTGTTTCAAAGGAGAAATCTGGGAATTTTTTCATAGTATTAAAATAACATCGTTTGCATGGTTTGAACCCTGAGGTATTTATGATCAATTTAAGTAGTATGCTGCATAAATTTCTTGGGATATAGTATAGCGTAATTTTGAAAATTTTCCACATAAAAAAAATTGCATTTAAAGCTTGTAACCAATTTGGGATATTAAATCAATTCATTCACTGTTTTATAAATAAAATAAATGTTAAGTAAGTTGTACACAACGCAGTGAAATAGCCTTGTAAATACAAGGTTACCATTGAAAATAAACATACAGCTGATCATATGCTTCTTCATTATTGATGTAGTTTAAGCAATAACACTGACCCTTAAATATCTAAGAGATTGAAATAAAGATACGCACTGGTATGATTTGATCATTTAAAATTTTTAACAATAGAATGTCGTGTAATTATTAGATAAAATAGATTTATTTTTACCTTCCCATGATATGTGACGCGCCATATTGAATTTGTCTGGTTCTCTGTCCCTTATTTACAGGTGAAACTAAAATCGGGAAAATACACATAAAATCTAATATAAATGGTAAACGTGAAAGATCACAAGATATCAATTATCTATTTCCATAAATTCATTTACTCTTTATTTGATAGCATTGTCACTCTTTTACTTGTAATTTCAATACTGATTTCTATGATTAAAAAAAAGGAAATGAGAAAATTGCACGAATAGTTTTTCTAACAAAAATAAAAAAATAATTAAAAGTGTCATTTGCAATATGAATCCACATAAATTTCTATATGCCAATATGGTATTTGAAAGTTATCTTGTTTATTTCTAATGTATTCACTTTTATTAATAAATTTCTTCCGGAATGTTTTTTTCTTCACAATTTGGGTTTTATTTTTTGACCACTTCCTGTTTACTAGACATGCGCAGTGGCCTGTTGTCATAGAAGCAACAAACTTGTCTTGCACAAAAAACAGTCTCGAGTGAATCAAGACATTGAACAGAAATCATGATTCCTCCAAACGCATCTCTGGTCAAATATGACAACCCAGTGCTTGTCAGTCGGAATACAGATAAGAAAACACCAAGGGTATGTTTTGATAAAAATACGTCAATAGCCAATTAATTTCTTTTCGGACTTTACAGAAAACTTTTAAAGTTGCAACCCTCCATATTTACTGTCATGGATATTTATATGATACATTAATTGATATATATGAATAATTTTTTTAACCTTTTTATCAAACACAGGCAAGAGCTCTGAAAGTAAGCCCAGGACCATCACAAGCCGCAGGACCAGTGCCAAATCCACCAGGAAAACAGAAACTGTCCCCTGTTGATGCCAAAGCAGCTCAACAAACAGATGAAATTCTCAACTCTATTCTTCCTCCAAGGTATGTCAATTTTTTCTAATGATTAACATATTACATTCTTAATACGTTTCAATTAATGTTCTATCATTAATAGTGATAATTAATATATGAATGTCCCACGGAATTTTTGAGCGCTTGGTTTTATAAAAAGTCACACTTATAGCTCGATATAAAGTTAACAACATCTGGGACATTAAAAATACATTGTTCACAACTGAATGAAAATATCTTAGATTATCAAATAATTCATCAAATCATTTTGGTTAATTTTTTTGCATCATATTCCAATATGCAAGTATGTAAATTGATAAATAACATATATCGAGCATATTTTATAATAAAGATCCATAATCATGGATAAATATCTGTCCTAAATAATTCTTAAGCAGCAACTTTTATATATTTGCAGGGAATGGCAAGAATCTGGGCAGTTGTGGGTACAGCAAGTTTCCAGTACCCCAGCCACTCGTTTAGATGTCGTCAATTTGCAGGAAGAACTTGACAGGAGGTTACAACAAAGACAAGCCAGAGAGACAGGAATCTGCCCAGTCAGGCGTGAACTCTACTCACAGTGCTTTGGTATGTAACATAATCTTAAAGATGCAATAAATTTCTCTTTTGTATTTATACAAATTATGTTACCTATTTTTAAAACACAAGGTTCTTGAATTATTATTCTGTCATTCGATAAGTTTCAACTTTAAGCATAAACTGTGTCTGTTCTAGATGAGCTCATCCGTCAAGTCACCATCAACTGTGCTGAGAGAGGTTTGTTGCTCCTCAGAGTCAGAGATGAAATCAGAATGACGATAGCAGCTTATCAGACCTTATATGAAAGCAGTGTGGCCTTTGGAATGAGGAAAGCTCTGTGGGCTGAGCAAGGAAAAGCTGACATGGAGAAAAAGGTACAGGAATATAAATTCAAAACAAAGTACATGTACCTTTTGATAAAGATCCACTGTTTAAAATTTGATTTTTAAATTATCTTCCATTTCTTCTTATATTTTTGGGGTAACTCATTTTTAGATTTCTGACCTGGAAGAGGAGAAGCGTGATTTAGAAAAACAGGTCAATGAACTGAAGGGAAAATGTGATCAAATCGAGAAACGTGCACAGGAACAGAGAATGGTGGAAGAGAAAAAACACACAGAGGAAATGCAGTTCTTGAAGAGAACAAACCAGCAGCTGAAGGTATGACAGTCAGACTTCATTACACATTGAAACATAACAACTGATAATTATAATCATTATCATGTTTCAATAAATAAAAGATAAAGTCAAAACCCATCATGATGATTTAACATTATTTTGATTTGATATAGTAAATATTTGCTTCTGATGTATATATGACTTCCTTTGAATAATTTGCATCTTTCTCAATACAAATGTACCTAAAGTAACAATAGTGAACATTTTTTAAATCCTTGTATATTTTTTTCTGTGTGTCAAATAAAATTCTAGACTCAAATGAGTATGATAATGGGAGATGAAAATGAGGAGGTATAATTCGGTCTGTAAGTTTGAAATTGCACATTTCATCGTTGTCCACAGTTGCATGGAAAGATATGATCCTGTCGCTTTGAGAGACGGAGGATAATTCTTTAATTCTAGCAATTTCACAATTTACTGTTATAGAAGAGTCAAATTCAAAGAAAATGAGTAGAGAATGTATTATGAACCAAAATAATTTGACTGAATGTAATCACATTTGGAGCATGAAGATTAGATAAGGATTTAATTTTTTTCTTAAAGATATGTATAATGTTTGATTTTAATATGCATGAGCAATCAGAGCAGTAGTTTAGACATTCTTAAGACTTTTGATCAGTCTATTACACGTTTTAAAAATGTTTGATATTTTTGACACACTCAAAGATTTGCACAGTTGACAGTTGGAAGATTTTGAAATTTTAGTTAGAAAATTTTAACCAAAAATAGTCTTTAGTCACTTTTTTATCGCCTAAATACTTGTATATAATTTTCAAATTACCGTATTTCTTTTTTCAGACTCAGCTGGAAGGAATCATTGCTCCTAAGAAGTAAAATGATACTGGAAATTTATTTTCACATCTCTGTTTGTATTCATAAAAATTGGAAAAGCTCCCAGCAGACATTTGCTCCTTGGAATATGCCTTTACATGTGATGTCAAATAAAAAGAACTTGCTTTCAGCAAACATGTTGTAAATTGCTTGGATATTTATAATCATAATTCTGTGTGAAAATCCAGTACACTTGGGTTTTTCTATAAAAATAAACTTGTTAAATGCTGTAATTATTCATTTCAAATGAAATTTCATAGTGATATTTTATGTGCATTTGACATTTCATTGTATTATATAAGTTACAATATAAATGTATAATTTATATTTCAACATCTTTTATGTTTTATTTAGTTCACAATACTGAGCTAAGAAGAAAACTTTAAATGCTCTGTGCTCAAAACATATTGCGACAGACTCAAGGGGGGGGGGGGGTATTTAAATTTTTAAAAATGCTTAACATTCCAACTCGTAATCAGAGTGTCCTTATATTTAAATTTACTCCTCCTATGAGGAATTGATTGAAGGGGGGGGGGGGGGGGTAAGGTCATGCGCGGATCAAATGTGGTGGAGGGGAGGAGGCTGGTAACTTTAGACAGCAATCTAAAAATAAATCAATGGCGGTTTTCCCCCATCTATATATATATAAGTTACAATATTTTGCAATTGAATTATTGCTATACTCGTGAGTTTCCTATCATGTCGATTATCTGTATGGATATGGACCAGTTGTTTGTCCTTCACTGTTTGAAATTTAAAGTTTTTAATTATTTGACATTATTGGGCGGAGAAAATGAATTCAAAATGACAAGAAATGAAAAGTCCTAATCGTCAAGATCGAAAGCTACTTCATCCTTTCATCGTCGACAAAATTTTAGAAAAAAAATCTAGAAAAAAAAACAACGGAGGCTGGTTTGAATCTGTCTAAAATTTGAACGTATACTGGATATGTCATAGATATTTCATCGCAATGACCATTTAGGAAACATTCTTCAAAAATCAAATGTAGGGATACATGTATCAGTGTATCGATAACATTTTATATTTGTTATATAGATTTCTAAATTCTGGCTTTAGATAAGACTTTATTTAATTTAATTTAATAATCAATTAAATTGAAAATACGCTTAAATGACTAACCGCCAATAACCAGATGATATTTTAAAAAGAATTTTATCTCTAAATATTATTAATATTGATTAATTAGTTTATTTTCTCAAGTCAAGTTTTAGATGCGGGATAATGTGTGATCATGAATTGGTGAAAATATCATGAACGACAGCATTGCAGGAACATGATGTAGACTGATATTGAACAAAATATGAATATAAAAAATTATTTAAAAAAAAAGAAAAGAAACTGATACGATTTTTGAGAGAGAGAGAGAGAGAGAGAGAGAGAGAGAGAGAGAGATATTTAAAACTAATGATTTTTTCGAACAGGTTTCCATCGTACATGTATAACATGCATGCAAAAATTCTGTATATCATGTCGTTGTTTTGGGGTTTTATTACAGTTTTTTTTAAACTAGTCGATTTATTTCATTTTTGTCGAAAAATAATTTACACTGAATGCTTTGATCGATTTAAAGCCAGTGACAACATTGTTTATGAACAACACACAAACCACAAACAATGACGGTTGATTTGGATTGTTTTTTCTTTCCTTTACATGTTTTTAAATGTTTCGGATATATCAAATATTGTACATACATGCGCTTTGAAGTTGACTAAATGATAAAATGGTCCTTATATGCTTACATGCATCTTCCCAAGTCAAGTGTTTCTGATCCGATCCGCTACTCACAGCGGTACCCACTCACAGTAATGTTTTGCAATCAGTGGCACTGGAAAGCAATTCTAATATAAAATCGGGTGCATGGGAGCTAACTCATTATCGTTAAGTCATAACACGTTCATTCAGTCGTCAAAATTTATTTAGAAAATTTTCAAAGTCTGCTCTTCCTAAAACAAACCTTTACTACCTGCTGTATTGTACTACCGGTGTTCATCTTCTTTTTTTATCTTTATTACTACTACTGTACATGTGATCCTTGCCTGTTATTTTTTTTTTGTTCATTTGTATACACTTATGTTACATGTAAACCTCATATACTATAGTGAAATGGTCGCATTGAATTGAAAGCATGGATGGTGGGGGTGGGGGCATATATTTGAACGGCGTATCTAATTAATGAATAAGGAACCATTCTTTGAGTATTATTAGGTGATCAAATACGGTTGTAAGTGGTCAAATCCAATAAAGCCCGAATTAAAATAGTCATTGAAGATGTGATCACCAAGAAAAAACTACAAAGACACTGGAAAATGCAAATATTGAATCATATAGGTCAACGCATACACACTTTATTTTTAAAACTCAGATGAACTAAATATACCATTGATTTCAGAGTTTTATAGGGTGTGGAAAAGTTTAATTAAAAATGAAAATATTTAAAGAAATTTCCTGTAAGATTGATTTTTAACCTGTGTAACATTCAATCTGTTTTAAAGAATTATAGTATGTAAGATCCTATCAAAATATTTTCATTATCAATTAAAATATCTGTATAAGTGTACATTGAGCTCTAACGTATGCGTTCTTCCACGTTGCAGCATCCCTCTGGTATCAGGTTACTGCCACGCAAGCAGACGATTTACCAATGATGAATAACATAAGAACGTCCGTTGGAAAACCACTAGCCACGTTGGAAGAAAATGATTGGATACTAAATACCATGTGCTTGTTAAAGAGGATTTGATTGGCTAATTAATAAGTGCACAAGAGGTTATTCATTTTGACACGTTGGGTACGTATATTTATCCCCCGTAGCTGTTATTGTATTGATTTTATAAGCGTGGTTGAATTATCATAGGAAGTAAATTTGACTTATTGCTCATAATCACACCAAACAGACTTCAGAACCAAGGTAAGTTATTTGTGGGTGTTCTTTGGGGATGCTTTGGTAATGTGCCACTGCACAACCGCAAGTGCAGACTATAGCCAACGTATTTTCACTACCGGTATATAGAAACGTACTTTGGTTTTGGGATTCTATGCTGAATGTGGTCTATTAAAATCAAAGCGTTAAAACTGGGATTTGTCCAATTTGGGTTATTTTTGACGCGATTCTGGAATCTTGGTGCCCGGTTTAAGTGCATGTCGAACCCGATGAAATTTATTCTATCCATATATTAAAAGTCTGACAAAGTTTATAATTATGCATTGCAGCCCAAATTTGAATCATTGGTATGTTTAAAGTGCATGCCCATTAGTCTACAATGGGTTTTGAAAAGTTTAACTGTTCACTTACCAATATATATTTGATTGTAAACATATTTAGCATGGATAACTTATAACACAATGTAGACAAAAGTTTGATATGCAGGTAAAGAAAAAAAAACAACTTGAAAACATCACTGCTAAATTTGGATGATTTAAACACTGAATTCAGACTGATATAAAACAGTGCGTGGATTAGAAATAGTTCCTCTAATCGCAAGATTCAAGTATAGGGATTATTTAAGATTATGAATCTATAAATTTTATTAATTTTAATAAGCTTATGTTAGTAAATTCATTTATTCTAAATTTGATATCTGTAAACTTCATTTGTTAGATTGAAAATATTCCTCATTGTTTTCAATTTTAAAGACCTTGATTTTAAGATATGAATTCACTATTTTTGACCCAGCGAGTTGAGGGCCAGAAATCACCTTTCTCAGTCATTACAACAAGTTCTGGGTCGGTAATTAAATCTACCGTGTTTTGGACACGTTGCTTTAACCACCTGTGACTGTTATTGATATAGTGGGTAGTTGTGTCTTTTTTGTGGCATTGTTTGCTCTGTACTCGGCCATGTATCAAGCTGCTGTAGTGTGTAATTAGTCTCTCTGTGTTGCAACAGATATAGCCATTGTGTTCAAACATTCGCGTATAACAGCATTCTACGTTACAATGTATCGGTAATTATTTGCTTACTGTGATTGATCAATACATATTAACAAGAAATAAATTAAATAGGAGTTGTACGTCCTCAGACTTTATGGGATTAATTCAGTCTTAATGAGATGATATTGATAATTTTAGGGAAGAAAAATAAGCTTTGCCTTCAGTTAATGTGTATTAAACAATTTAATTTTTATGATAAAAGGTATTTTGCTGGGCGAATTAATAGACATGTTCACATCAGCGGAATTGAATATAGTGTACTTGTATGTTTTATGATTTCTGATTAAAACAGCTCAATACGTTATATGCAGAAAGATGCAAATATATTCAATGTCTTTATATTGATTATCATATTTTTCAGATGAAGAAGTCAATCAGCATGAAGTTGATTGAGGTGTACTTGATTTTTGCACTGGTTGTCATCACATATTCATCTGCCATTCCAAAACCCGGTGAAGACAAAAAGAACCGTGTCCATGAACAGGTAATGTTACTGACCTCAACATTGCGCCATTACTTGTATCGTAGTATGTAAAATATAAAACGACTCTTTTATCACTTTCTATATCTGCCTAAATTTTTTAAAACAAGCCATATGCATTCAGTGTTGCGTAAAATATTGCTGATGGGCAGAAATAAGAAAAAATCTTTATAGGAAGAGATTTTAATGATTGTGATTGTTGATAAAACTGTTTCAGATCTTGAAATTCATCAAACTTTTACATGCCATGATATACTTCATTAAGAAATATCCTTTCATACTTTATTTTTAAAGTCAGAAAATGAGAAAAATATTGTTAACAGATTATAGTTCTGTAGATTACTGAAGTCGCATCCTATTTCTGAGGTGAAAGACAGTGAACACACTTCTTGCATTTACAGAAACTGAGTGATATGGAACATGAGCACGAAGGAGAACACAACCCAGACTATGACCACGAGGCTTTCCTGGGGAAGGACGAGGCCAAGACATTCGACCAGCTCACCCCTGACGAGAGCAAGGATAGACTGGGGTAAGACACAGCACACTTCGAACAGAGAGCCAGAAATGATGAATTAACAGATTAATTTTGAAAGTCAGAAACAAGTGTTCACAGATTCAAACAGATAGCTAGTTCTGCTGATAACATTTGCATTTACACTTGCATTTTCTCTCTTTGATGAATTCATGCATCACATATAAAAAGAGTCATTGAATAACATCAATACCACAGAAGATTTTAATGGTCGATAAAGGTTTATCTTAATGGTACTTGAATGCAAGATGATTTATTGATTAACTATATATGTAAATATGATCTGATAAATATCTTTTCATTTGAGATATTGATGTTCTTTTTTTTTCTCATTCCTGAGCAACTCATTTTCTAGACCATACAATAATCTTCTCTCTCTCTTTTTGTAGTATTATAGTGGGTAAGATTGACAAGGATGGTGATGGACAAGTGACGGAGCAGGAGCTGAAGGACTGGATTCAGTACGTCCAGAAACGTTACATTGTGACGGACACGGACAGAATGTGGAAGGACCACAGCATCGAGGGCGACAAGCTTTCATGGTCAGCATATAAACAGAGAACTTACGGATCAGATGACGGTAAGTAATCTTTATTTTATTTGTTTTCTTATTTAGTTATCAGTTTCATACATAAATGAAAATAGGATAATGTGGAAAAAAAATTATCATCTTAATGCATTAAAAGTCGTTGAAATTACTGGTACATCGTGTAAGTGTATATATTATTTGTGGAATTGTATTGATTTAATATAGAAATATTTTTAAAAGTTTCTTTAGCATTCAGAATCAGTGTTGTGTTAATTTGTTTGTTTGCATTGCCAGAAGCCCATATCCAGTTTAATTCCTGATATAAAATTTGTTATTGTTAGATCCCAACGAAGAAGACTCCTCAACATTTAGTTACAAAGACATGATTCAGCGAGATGAGAGGAGATGGAAGACAGCCGACAAGGACAATGATGGCTTCCTCACCAAGGAAGAGTTCGCTGACTTCCTGCACCCCGAGGAGGCAGAGCACATGAGAGACATCGTCGTTAAGGTAGTATTATCATGCTTAAAGTTCTGTTTGTGCACTCCTTAGTGAATAGATGATGCTGTAGAAGATTAGATAAATAGATGATTAAATTGGTACATGTTTTTTTTGTTGATTTGTAGGAAACGATGGAGGATATTGACAAAGACAAAGATGGGTTCATCAGTTTAGAAGAATACATAGGTAATAAAGCTTTCACTGAAGTAGTGATACTACATGTGGTTTTTTATGCCCCTCTCCCTTTTGGAAAAAGGGCTCTTCTTTAAAAAGGGGGGACAACTTGTGATTCAGCCAGTTAGTGCAAATTGGATGCAAATAATGTGTGATACAATTAAAATCATAAGAATCCTTTTTTAGACAGAAATCAAACTTAGTAAATTCATCCGGAAACATAACACTTTAGCGCTTACCTGTCATCTAGGAGCAAATATTCTTGTATTTCACCCTCAAAGCCATGGAATATATATGTAAAATATTGATGGGAAATTAATGGTCATCTTGGATAAATATTTCATATTAGCCTTTTCAGTATACTATGATTATGTTCCGTGGTTGTTTTATATACACTGGCTTTTGTTAGCTGATATATATGACGAGGAAGATGATGATCCAGATACTATCCCTGATGAGGATACAAACCTCCAAGATGGGACCCCTGACTGGGTCAAGAGCGAGAAGGACCAGTTTATTAATCACAGAGACAAGAACATGGATGGAAAACTGGATGAAGAAGAGGTCAAAGCCTGGGTCATTCCCGAGGACTATGACCACAGCGCATCGGAAGCCTTACACCTAGTTAATGCCTGTGATAGCAACAAGGTGGGCCTTCATTTCACTTTCATTCATTAATTGGAACCATTTCTGAAATTTCAGGGGACATGTGGCCAGACAAAAATGAGGAAGAGCCTGAGTGGGTCAAAACTGAGCGCGAAACATTCAAAACTGTAAGAGATAAAAATGGAGATGGCAAAATGGATCTTGAGGAAGTTAAAAACTGGATTATGCCCCCTGATTATGATCATTCTGAGGCTGAAACTAGGCACCTCATTCACGAGTCAGATTCTGATAAGGTGTGTACTCACTTTGGACTCGGTTGGGGTATTCTCTTTGGAAGATGTTTCAAAATTATTGTTTATTTTTTCCTTTATGATTTTGTTTTGCATGTTTTGTTAGTTAAATTCAATTCAAATACCTGAGAAGTTTTGACAATTGTTGCTGTTAAAATCTACCAAATTGAAAACCAAAAGCACAGAAGTTCTATTAGCATCCTGCAGTTTATGAAATTGGCCAATGTTTCAGTTTTAAATAAGTTTTAAGGTATTTCGTTTTTGCAAAAAAAATTTGATCCATCTTAAGAGTTGGTGAGGGATACAGTTTGCATGCGTCTACAGTTCTTACAAATCATCCAAACCATTTCATTTTATTACAAAAATTTGTTTTGTTTATGTTCATTGTATAGCTTTTTCATACTGTAACAATAAAACATGGTTATAGCAAAGTGCAACTTTGATTTCCTATTAAGGTCATTTGTTACAAGTACAACTGTATAATATACATGTATCTGATAAGTTTATGAAACATTTTATGATTTAGTAACGATGAGATTCATTTAATAATCATGTTTGCTATAACTGTGTTTTACTGTACATGCAGTAATTTTGAGTTTTTATTCAGGAAGGTGGAGGAACGCAATCAGTTTTTTGTGGATTTGAATTGTAACATAAATTTCATGACATTCCAAGCTTTGTTGAGGTATACGTTTTAAGTTTTTTTGCTTTATTTTGACAGGACGGCAAATTATCGCGTGATGAAATCCTGGAACACTACGACCTGTTTGTGGGCAGCCAGGCCACTGACTTTGGGGAGGCTCTCACCAGACATGATGAGTTTTAAAAACGTGAACTTTAGTAAAATTCAGTGCAATTGCACAATTGTATCATCCTATCATTATCATCAGGATTATTTTTACATGTAATTGGTGTATATTACCTAGCAAGAGAAGCTAAGTTCTTTGACTTTTAATTATTGTAGTCAGAAAAACATGTACATTAAATTTTTTATATGTACATTCTGTACAATTTAACTGATATACAGCTTTAAACATTTTTTGCTCTATAGATATTGTACAACATTTAAAGCTAAAAATGGACTCGAAAAGTTAAAGCATGTAAATTTCTTGCTTATTGTAACAGAGCTTCCTTACTTTTGATAGGTTTTATACTGAATAGAAAACCAAAAGTGGTCTTGTGTATGTGTGTGCATGTTTGTAATTGTGTTGCCATAGCTGTAGAGTAAATGCCTTTATATCGGTGTGTTATTATCTCCAAAATTGTCAATACATGAATTATAGTTTTGGTTTATGGTAGATTTTTTTTTTTTTATATATATTTTTCTATACAATATGCTTCCCATTTTTTTCATGTTTATTTTTTTTGGTCTCCAGTACAATTGTAACTTTACTTTACTGGAAATACATGTATTGTTATTTTAAAAATAGTCATTTGTTACAGTATATTGCTTTAATTTTGAATATGTTAATCAAACAGTTTTTCAACAGAGTAATTGATGAACAATATTGTATTGTACACTTACAGAAATATGCATGTGTAGTGCTACTGATTCTAGACACCAATGGTTTAATTATGTGCGACAGTGTATACTTTTCAATGATCTGAATGAATCATGAAGTTTTGTAAGAATGCATGCTGATTTAGCATCTGCTTTGTTTGGTTTAAAGGTTGGTGTGTGCATTCGAGCGCATCTACATGCACATGTAGAAATGTTTACCAGATGCCAAATGTCACAACTTTTGCAAGTCGTTTTTTTTTTAAAGATAAGCATGATAGAATATGAGTACAGTTTGTATTCAGTTTTTATTGAACAGATTCTACAGTTGATAATTCATGGAGTCATTCAAACTTGAGATTATTTTTAAATACTAGAAAGTATATTAACCACTTTTTGAAAGCAATTATCATTTAATGGTGAATTAAAAAAAATTAAAATTGAGTCATAATCCTCAGAAAAGGTAAACTGGCAGACATTAGTACAACAGATAAGATACAGACAGAAAACTGAACCAGTTTTATTTTCCGTGCGCATTTCCGAGTTATGTCCCTTTGTTTTGTGTAGTTTTCTGTTATTTATATGAACAAATGATACAAGACTCTTTAAAGCATAATTTAGGAGTGAAACACCAGTTTAATGACATTTTTTACCAGCAGAACTATTGTAACACAGGTTGTATGTTGCATCTCGCCTTTATTTTTAACCAGCATTTTTTTCTCTTGCTCTTGCCAGTGTATGCTATAACTGAGTGAATAGATTTATGAAATTTGATTGGAAAGGTTGATTTACAAATTCTGTTATTTTGGTTTTGAAAATGTTATTTGATTCAATATTCTGCAATAAAAACTGGATATTGTTAAAGTTTAAATAATGGTTTTTTTTTTAATTTCTTTGATATATTAGTGTTGCCAGCATTCCAGGATGTTTCTAACTATTTGACTGACATATGTTGACCAGAGTGAAGAAAAACCTGATGCTTGACATGTTTCAGACACTGCATTAGAGTAATATATTCTGATGATTGGAAAAATTAACCATTTTGGAGTAGGTTGATGTTGCAGGAACAGGTCAAAGCCTAAGAATGCAGCACCCTACATACCTCTCCTGAATTATAAAATTTTACAAATTTATCCAGAAGCAAATGATTAACATTATATATATAAAAGTACATCTTTCTCCAAATAGTTAAAAGTACTATTCCGGTTTTTAAAAAAATGAGGACCCGTTCGTTCAAGTACAGCAGGTAAGGGGATTCCAATGTCTAAAGCTCTTAGAGTTACTTTGTAAGCTCTAGGTGGGTCCCCCGATCCCCCTCTAGGTATGAGCTTGATAAAGGTCTCACTCCCAAGGGAATATGTGCCCCCACTTGAGCCAAACTTGCTGTGATGTTGCGGTATCAGCCATGCCTTGGATCCTTTAAATATTTTCCAGATGGACGAACAGGTGGACCTAGTTTCGTAGATTGTTTAGGATGTAGAGATTTATTGCATGTATGGAATATTTATTTCAATAATTTAAGTACAAATCAATCGACGAATCGATAAACATGGGGTACTTCATTGGTTTAAGGGTTTAGCGGCAAAAGTTGCCATTGGCTACGTGTATGTAGTTCTGGACACAATATTAATGCATGTGCTAACTATTACGTAGAACTTTTTGCCAGATTACATATACTTCGTAGGTATTACCATGTAAATTAAGGTAGACAACTCTTGAAATAAATGTCCATCCAGGGAAGAGATGGATTTTCGCTTCATACTTACAATGAGTGCAATACAATACCAAACGAGATATTTTTTTATACAAACACCTACCGTATCTTTGTTATTTATACAAAACAAAATAAATATTACACTGTAGTCATGATATTTTAATGATTTTTAGTATATAATAAAATCGCCGCGCCACTTGTACATATAATTTTAATGGCCACAATTTCGTAATCACGAGATTTAAACTGCTCAACAGTATTTTCATTTCATAATATCAAATACGACATCGATAACATTTCGAAGAGCTCAAGAGTTCCTGCAATTCCTGCAATTATATTTTTGAACAACAGGAAAAAAACTCTTGTATATCATTTGATTAAGCGAGAGACTCCACTCTAAGTATTACACATGGTTCAATTTCAATTCTAATAATTGTTTTCATAGAGAACACGCGTTTCACATTCAAATCCGGTCTGGAGAATGTTTTGATCATTGATTCGGGAGATTTATACATATCGGAGCTAGGGTAATCTGTAATCTCCGTTGTTCATCCTATCCGAGAACGAACGTTTCAAGGATGCGACATTGTTATGCACAGATAAATGTTGGCCAGCTTGTATACGTAGTAAGCCGAGTTTGAGATACTAGTACATAAGGAACGGATATTGTCACTAACTTTGTTGCTGATTTTGTGAATTTATAGAGCAGAACTTTGAAATGCTTTGGTAAGTACTAGGAACAGATATATATCATCGACTGCTTAGTGGGGGGGGGGGGGGTCCCTATCTGGTGTGAAATTATTATGGTAATTCATTTCATTCTGTCACAAAATTGGAACCAAAATAGCCCATGTAGTATTAGTTTAATATTTAATATTCTTGAGTTTTATAAAGAAAGGAAAGTAAACATTTTAATCCTTTTAAACACTGGAGTGACAAGTTCGTTACTGCCCTGGATCATCGTCGGAACCCACGGGTTTTCTATCCGTTACACTGCTTTCAAAAGCAGTGTAACGGATAGAAAACCCGTGGGTTCCGACGATGGCCCTGGATGTGCGAGAAATGTTGCTGACCCAGTCTTTTATGTAGTGTAAAAATGCAAAGCCGCTTACCGGTAACCCTTGGAGAAATTACTTTAAAAATTTGCAACAAAAGAAAATGTGAAAAAGTTCAATGGACTACTCAAATTATGAAGTCTGCATCTCATCGCCCTAAATGACTTGGTACAACATAGATTAAATCCAGAAATGGTTTATTTTTTCCATGGAGACTAACACCATATATAGGCGTTTGACGTGAAAAATATTTCTTTTTATCGTAACACAATTTCCTGTATTGTAAAGAAAATTATTTCACTATGAAAAGAAAAAAAATCAACGTCAGGTGCCAGTAACCAAAATGAACTTAGAACCTGTGTCACACACGTATTGACACAAAATGTATAGGATATATAAATAATGTCAATTCTGCTATATGCTATATATCTATCATAAATACAGCTCTACACACTAATCATATATATATTTAGTGTATATACCCTATATTTTATTAATCATAATGCAACCCGTTACATAATATACATAGATCTAATATGTCTAATATTCATACAATTAATCCATATTTCAGTAACCGTTATGCTACACACTATAAATCTAATATATACGTAGCTGCACCCTTCAAGTTCGATACACACTTTATTGTAACAGACATTTGTGTTTATTATTGAAACCTGCACACAGCTGATTACTTCCGAAAATTATCTGTAAGGCAATACCAATCTACGATAAAGTTTGTTGGATCCATTTCAGAAGGAGCAAAATAATTTTATTGGGATAAAAACTCACTAGCTGTGCAAAAATATCACTTAAATGTTGTTTTTCGTAAAGAATACATTATTGACAATTTCATTCATGCGATAAACTATCGAGCCATTGGTGTAACTTTTAACAGCGATGAAAATCCCGCGAAGAAAATCGTTATACATGTATATTTACATTTTCAAGTGTCTTTGCCTGTGATAACACTACGTATCGATTTTGTACTATATTACTCATAAAGCCAAATTGAGGCGCCAGCGGGGTTTGCTTATTTATATATACATGTATTTACATTTTCCAGTGTCTTTGCCTGTGATAACACTACATATCGATTTTGTACTATATAACCCATAATACAAATGAGGCCAAATCGAGGCGCCAGCGGGGTTTGCTTATTTATATTTAAATATATAATCGTACGATGGCTTAAGATTATATAAATATAAGTAATAAGGAATCATTCTTTGAATATAATGAGATGATAATTTCGGTTGGGTGTGATCAAATCTATCATAAAGCCCTTCGGGCTTTATTGGATTTGATCACACCCCGACCGAAATTATCACCTCATTATACTCAAAGAATGATTCCTTATTCCTTATATAAATATTCAATCGTACGATGGTTTTAAATTATATAAATATAAGTAATAAGGAATCATTCTTTGAATATTATGAGGTGATAATTTCGGTCGGGGCGTGATCAAATCTAGCTATCATAAAGCCCTTCGGGCTTTATTAGATTTGATCACGCCCCGACCGAAGTTATCACCTCATAATACTCAAAGAATGATTCCTTATTCTTATATATATATAACGCAAATAAAAAAATGTTATGCGGAAAGGTTATTCCAACACCTTTCTAAAAGGGGAAATAACGAATTTTCAAAAGACGTTATTATAATAACGCTTTTCAAAAATATGTTATGATGCAAAAACAGCGTTATGTATATAACGCATTTTCAAAAGGCATTATATTGCAAATAAAGTCATTTTAATGCAGTTCCAAGAGGCGTGTGAGAACGATTTTTTTTTTGAAAAAAAAAGCATATCTCAGAATTTAGTGAATTCCTTTTGTTTATACATGTTATATGTATTGATATTATATGTCAAATCAAAGAGGGTATATAATAACGTATCACAAAGCGGTAGTACAGGCAAACAATGATCGTTTAAGACATATCCAAAAGAGTTTTCAAGCAAACTTACATTACTTTATTCGAAACAGACGACTGAATTAAATCAAAGTACTGAAGTACTGAAAGCCGGGCTCTTTTGGTGTGTCTTTATGCATATTGTGTAGTAAAAACTGAATCTCTCTCTCTCTCTCTCTCTCTCTCTCTCTCTCTCTCTCTCTCTCTCTCTCTCTCTCATGCTTTTAATGTCGGCTAAGCATCAGAGAGCGACCAAATTTTGTAAGCGGCTATAAACAAAAAGTAAGTCTGTCTATAGTAGAAGTTAAAAGTTCAACAGTTGCTGCCCTGAAACAAGCATTATATATTCAATCCCCGTTTCTTCATCGTGCAGCAAAGTAGTTCATGGAAATTCATGCGCATTGTATGTGTCCAAAATGCATAGTAATGTTTTAAAAACACTTTATTAATAAGAAAACTAAAAAAGATAGACAATTCATTCGAAATTTAAAAAAAGAAACAAAATGACAACACTTTTGACAAAACGTGGCTCTTTGTGTAACTATTTGGTATAGCGGAAGCTTTACCTTGACGCTGTTTGGTTTTTTGTTTATTTGTGCTATTTATAGTAACATTTGCGATCGGCCTGCCTATAGCCAGGACTCGCTTTCAGCAGAGCCCGGCTAAAAATCTCGGATAGTCGCGTGCTATAAAACTGGTCATATCAGCTGATAACTGGTACAGGGCCAGTATAACACCTTAAAGCTAGAACATGATAAACTGCTCTAAAACATGTAACATGGAAAGACACAGATTCTTCTTTATTTTCCAATCTCGTGTTATTTTATTCTCACATCCGGGCATTTACCACCGTAATACTGATGATACCTGATCCTCTTTCGTCCGATCAGCATGTTTATTCCCTTTGTGTAGATTGAAATAATAGAATTTTTTAAGACAGTTGTCTCCTTTTGTTTACGAAAAAACCAAGATGCCGACCTTTTTTAACATTCCCTTTTGCCCTTTTGGTGGGAAAAGAAATAATTTGATAAATGTTCGGAAAAAAGTTAAATGACTTCTTAATTTCGTAATGATTCATAATCTCTTTAAACATACATGTACCATCCTTTTGATATTAAATACCTTATCTTTCGACGTCTCTTACATAAAAAACCATTACTTTTCGATTCTTAAATGTACATTGTATTGACTCGCATACAAGACATATTCAATTAAGAAATAAACAGACACTTAAAAAGTAACTTGGTTGGTCACGTGATCAAATCCTGTGAAGCTCAGAAGATTTGATCACGTGCCATCCAAGTATATATCCCGAAGAACTTTTTAACATTTATTGCTGTTTATTACTTATATTTACATATGAAAAAAGCAACTCGTTCAGAATTGTTAAAACTACTGAGATTTTATTTTTACAATAATTCAACCGACAAGTGATAAACGCGTACTATGGTCATTGTGACGATGAAAAAGGTCACACGGAATTGAACGTTTTCGATATAATTCTAAAGGTTCATAAACGGAAACATATTTGCAAATGTAAATACCGATATATCTTTTAGACGCTGTTAAACCAAAATGACAAAATATATTACGCATTTAATGCATGTCGAGTTTTAGAATTTTTTATTTTTGTTTTTTAATAAACATCCTTCCTTATTTGGTGTATAGGTTTGTTTGGTTTGGTTTGTTTTTATTTTTATCGTTGTTACTAAATAACAACTGCCAAGATATATATCTACATTGTATAATATATAAAAGTTCATAGGACCTAGGACCCAGCATATTTCATATCTACTACAATGGTTTCGTTAATTAAGTGTTTTGTGTTGAGTGTGAGTCAACCTATCTAGAGTGGTTGACACTGTCGTCTCAGACAGTCTATGTCCATTTCGTATCTATAAGTGTACAGCGAAGTGTCGACCCATCCATTTCCTTGTACATATATTGCTAGTCCTGGCGCTACATTAGTAAGAGGGGCGTGACATGTCCACGGAAGTTGCACATTCTTCGACCACGCTTGTTTACAAATATATATACATATGAGCATGGTATGCTTTAGGTAACGATGTCCTTTCTACCAAGTTTAATATTTAGGTCACATAGGCAGAAACTGACCACTTGTGTCAAAGTGACACAATTAGTAACGGTTGTGAGACCCTCGATCCCTCCTCGTATAATTGCAATCAAATTGAAAACATATTTGTTCAATATATAAGATGCCTCATAGTCATGGTTCTTCAGATGAGACGTAATAAAGTATAAATATATAATATGGTAAACGTACCATTACGGTGCCTTTAACGCCTTCTATCATTAAAATCGGTTAGCGCCTAAATTCATCAACAATACTCAATTCCACTCGTCGCTGATTGCGGTATTTAACATAAACACTTAATTTTAACAAAAATTCTGTCCTTGTTTGCAAACAATAATTCAAAAAGATTGGAACAATAACCGACAGTGACTATGATTGCTCTTTCCTGCACTGGCAGTTTAATACTTGTCGATGAATTATCGAATACTGTGGTTTCATTAATATTCAAGGGTATCAATTTTCGTGGTTAAAGTGAAAAACACAGTTTCAAGGATACGTAAATTCGTGGCCAAGGATCCTATCAATACAAAATATAAGTAGAAAATGCACTTCAATGAACATTTCGAGAACATTAGCAATGAGGAAAGAATGGAATAATATCATGTTATTGGATGGTGTAACCAAGGAATTTTCTGAAAAAGAAAATAACTAACCTTCTTTGATTTATGATAAAAAAATAATCAATTAAATCAATTTTTACGACTTATTTGCAATGTAAAAACGGAAAATCTTATAAATTTTACTAAGAAATCAATGTGTAAGTTTTATTTTAAAATTCATTTTTTTTAATTTGTCCGAACTTACAATTAATCAATAAGATTTATTAGATTTTAAACAAAATATTAATGTTTTGGGAGGGGCGGGTTCCAGGATTATCATTGTTACGAATTTTGTCTCAAAGTAAAAAATATATTGACCTTTGAATCATCCCTTCCCCCCTTCCTTAATCTACAGAAACCTCTGAAGTTGAACGCTGATAGGACTAAAGTTTATAACAGCAAAAACTGTCGCTTAGTGAACAAGGTTACAATGATAAAATATTCTCATGGGTTGTCGTTCAGTTTAACTACTAGTATTTAAAATTTTTCGTTGCGGGTCATGTCATTGGCACTAGTGTATGTAAACTGCATAATAGTAATGTAAACCACGTCCTAATATCTACATTCATTGAAGTTTGATAAATCAAGAAATTACGAGAAGAATTTCTGAAAAGTTGCTGCTTTTGTTGCACTTCTGGCAAAGTAAGATCTATTAGCGTAATTAAACAGATTTTTTCTGACTTAGATTAACACTCAATGTTCCTGGAAATACATCTAGGAGTTCTTCATAAGATACATGGAAGTATATTGTTCTGATGGCATGCAATTTCCAAGGGCACCTGTTTAAACAGAAGTAAAGAAGCTATCACAATTGTTGTCTGTTATAATTCATCTGTTTCTGCAGGCATCTGGGATTCCTTCTATAAACTGTCTCTTCTGTGTATATAATATTAAGAGAGCAATATTCATGAGTGTAAAAATAGTTTTTTCTTGGCTACCTATCCTTACAAAGATCTAGGAAAGTATAAAGTGACCACAAAAGGTAAATCAAAGATCACAAGTTATGGACGGACATTTATGTTACAGTCCCGCCCGGACAAATAAATATTCCCTTCAGCTATAATCACTGGTAAAAAATGCGTTGAGCAAGTAACCAATGAGGTTAAAGCCAACGTTCTTTTACAAATGAGCGAAATATTAAAAGCTTCAGCAAAAATGAATTAATTTGAACGAATTCGATAGAACTCTTGCGGTAGTGCCAGTTGGACTTTTTGTGTAGGCGAAGGGCTGTTCATTGGTGTAATTTTTAGGGTTAGTGTTACGGCTTCCCTCTATGGGGCCCCACTGTTCGTTACGTCCATTGTAGATTATCAAGGATCATTGCAAAGGTATTCAGAGACAACGAGAGACAAAATGAGAAATAGTACAACTTAATTAGTCTCTGTCACTTATTAGGATAAATTGTGGGACTTAACTCAAAGGTAAGGGAGTGTTGTTAAACGTTCGCCTAAATTCACTTCTAAATATGTTTTAATTTGTTAAATATTTATTTATATGTTATATGTAAGAAAACTTATTATTATGAGTTAAGAACAAAACAATGTTTTTAGTCAACTGTTTAGTAAAGTCATAATTAATCAATTATGACGTTAATTCAATATTTCCAATAAATTAATTAAAACACGGATACATGTACTAGAACTTGCACTAAAGATTAGAAAAAAACAAGGTTATCGATCAACAATTTAATAAAGTCAAAATGAAATCATAATTTCATATTTCAAACAAATTAATTAAAACAATTATACTCAGTAGTACTCGCAGTTTTATTTTAACGTTTCTGTAAAACAGAGAACAGATTGAATCAGCGAATACCGACACATACTTCACCCGATTCTAGTTGTAAATCATACATGTTCATCAATTGCCTAAATGAAAAAAAATGTACCTGAATACAGGGCGAATTTACAACAACTGTAAACATATTATATTGCAAATATCACTCTGAAATTGGAATCATTGGTCGCCCCTATTTCAAAAGTCTACAGGCATTTCCAATTAAACGATGTTGTATTTATGCACAAAAACAACATTTGCGTTGTGCTAATTAGGATTGATGGGTGTGCTGGCTTGTTGTCAATAAAGCCTACCTGGGGATATGATCGGTCAGTAATGACTGGTTTACATCAGAACTCACTTACACTGCGACACATGACTGTGTGTGATACCTGTCCCTTGTGTGCCGGGGGTCAACTATAAGACAAAATACGGACCAAGTTTTTTTTTCTCTCAAAAATATTCACGAGAATTTGTCATGATAACTCATATGCATGGAATTATTATTTGTAATCGTTGTGCAATGTTATTAAGAAATACTTGACATTATTTCAACAAAGTATACACAAATGTTTATGCGATCATGCAGTCAGTGCTGTAAATGTATACTGTGTAGACAGATGCAACAGGATATTTATAAGCTTGTACATTACCACGGGTGAAATTTCAGGTAATAAAGCTACATGTATAATCATTTCAGTTTCGATGTAAACATTGTATTTACATGTTTGCTTCCTTGATATGGCGTTACGCTTTTATTTGCTTTTATAATGTGCATTTAGACAGCAGAAATCATGTGATCCATTGGAGAAAAAACATGTTTACTCACAGTAACTCTACGGAAATTTAAACTTTCAGAACACAACGAATATGGCGGATGGAATGTGTGCCAAGTGTTCCAGATACCTGCTGGTGGTCTTCAACTTCTTCTTCTGGGTAAGAACAATAGAAAATAAGTTATCAACTTCTTCTGGGTAAGAACAATAGAAAATAAGTTATCAACTTCCTCTGGGTAGGAACCATAAGTTATCATTCCTTCTGTTAGAGCCATAGTAGGTAATCAACTTCAACTGGGTAAGAACCATGAAAAATAACTTATCAATTTAAACTGGGTAAGAACCATAGACAATAAGTTATCAGCTTCAACTGGGTAAGAACCAAAGACAATAAGTTATCAGCTTCAACTGGGTAAGAACCAAAGACAATAAGTTATCAACTTCAACTGGGTAAGAACCATAGACAATAAGTTATCAGCTTCAACTGGGTAAGAACCATAGACAATAAGTTATCAGCTTCAACTGGGTAAGAACCATAAAAAATAACTTATCAACTTCAACCGGGTAAGAACCATAGACAATAAGTTATCAGCTTCAACTGGGTAAGAACCAAAGACAATAAGTTATCAGCTTCAACTGGGTAAGAACCATAGACAATAAGTTATCAACTTCAACTGGGTAAGAACCAAAGACAATAAGTTATCAGCTTCAACTGGGTAAGAACCATAGACAATAAGTTATCAGCTTCAACTGGGTAAGAACCATAGACAATAAGTTATCAGCTTCAACTGGGTAAGAACCATAAAAAATAACTTATCAACTTCAACTGGGTAAGAACCAAAGACAATAAGTTATCAGCTTCAACTGGGTAAGAACCAAAGACAATAAGTTATCAGCTTCAACTGGGTAAGAACCATACACAATACAATATCAATTTATTATCAACTCCTTGGTAAGGCCATAGACAATAAGTTATCGACTTCTAGGTAAGATCTAGAGATGATATATTGTCAGCTTCTTTTAAATAGGATCTATAGACTAAAGGTTATCAACTTCTCCTGGGCATCAGACGTGATCAACAAGCAAATAAGACATTACTGTATCAGAATTGAAACGAGAAGAAAGTAAATGTAGATGTATACGTGCATAAGGAAATAATGAGAGAGTAATTCAGTACTTGATTTCTCCTTCAGGCGATGTGTATACATTTATATGTTAATGATATATCTATCAAAATTATTGATATCATGTAAATATGGTTGCAAAATATTGAATTAGTTTGATCAAATAAGAAAGACTGAAGTAAATTTGTATTCTTGACAAAAAATAAATCAAGAATTAGTGGCAAATTGTACATATTATATTCTCTTAAACAATTTACTTGCATATCATTTCATTGAATCTGATTCTTGATAAGCCATGTGTGTTCAAGTGTCATATACAATTTTAAACAACTATTTCCCTATAAAGTCAGAGGAACGAAAAATTATACATATTGCTTAGAATGCACACAGATATATTAATTCATAATGTTAACATAGTACTACGGTAATATGCATCTTTTTTCCTGAATCATGAATGCATGATTACTTTCGAGTAGATTTTTAATATATTTTTTAGGAATACATAAAGAATATATAATTAGTAACAATTTGAGCTTGTTGCTAACTAACCTTTAAAAATGATATACATGTAAATATGTAAATACAATATAAAAATTAATTAGGAATAGGGAAAAAACCCTAAAAATTACGATTGGGAAATTAAAAGTTAGATATTTTAAATGATTTGAAAAATATTGCTGAAAGAAATAATTAATGCTAGAAGACAAAATGATTGAACAGAGCAGACAATCAACACTGGTTCTATTTTTTCCAGGTATCTGGATGTGGCTTGCTGGGAATCGGGATCTGGATATGTGTGGACGACAGAATTGAGGAGTTTCTTAAAAACGCCAGCATTGGATTTCCTCTGGACTGGATATATGTTTTTGCTTACGTCACAATTGGTGTGGGTGGATTCATATTTATCACTGGTTTCTGTGGTTGCTGTGGGGCCGTGCGGGAAAGCGCCTGGATGTTAGCGGGGGTAAGGACATAGTCTGAAACCACGTGTTATTGGTTTAGAAAGTAAAAAAAAAAAAAAAAAAAAAAAAAAAAAAAGAAAAGTAGTTAAACCAGATTTTTTGATGTTCAAATACATATAACTATTGAAAATACCCTGTTTAAAGAATAAACTATTAATTCTAGGAAAATTCAACGATTTTTGATAATCCATAATAAATACTGTACAATAGAAGAACTTCAAGATTGAGTCTGAAAAAAAGCGTTTTATTCCTTTTAAAAACATCTAAATACGAGAAGAGGATGCTTTTCTTCAAACTTTACATTTTATGTGTTACTTTGAGAATTATTTTATATCTAAAGACAATTCATGAAACGTACTAATGTACAGTAAGCATGGTCGAATTCACCACTGATATGGCCTTTCAAGGAGACCTCAATAATCTTGTCAATTGATCATCAAATCATCAATGGAAATCTAACCAAAACAGTTTTTAATATAATATGAAATATGGAAATGTTCCATAACCAGTTATGTTATTTTATTATTATAGTTCAAAAAAATATTGATACGGATAAGATTATCGAAGTTGAATAGGTACTTAAATATAGACACCTGCTGATCTTGCATATAGTTTCCTACAATGTCGAGTACTTCCTTTATCCTTTATTTATCTCCTTATACATGTATGCCAAACACATCGACATAATGACAGATCATCAACTTCCCAGGACTCTATCAAGATTGATATATTTTAAAATCTCTATGTGGCTACATGAATGTGCCAACAGCTGGATTGGACATTTCCAAGTCACATCATCATGATTGTAGGTCATATAAAGTCTGTTTTGTTTGCTTTCCAAATTCCGGATAATAACAAATATTTTTGTTCGACTCACTTTTTCAGTATATAGGCTGTGTAGTAATAATTTTGGTTGCTGAGCTGGTTATAGGGGTGTACATTGCAGTGGAACGAAAAAATGTAAGTTTCCAACCAACACACAGAAAATACATACATCTTTATCATCCATCAAAAGCAAGATACAAAGACATTTCATACATGCGGTACAATGAGAAATTAATACCATTTTATTAATAGCTCTTATACAAACTTGTAACGTTAATAACTTATGCATTAATTACACTGATTGATTGATTTCGTAACTTATTTTTTTTCTTCAAAACGTTAGTTCTGTATGATGGCTGAAAATAGCTGAACAGTAGCTATATATAATGTTAAACATTTAACAAATTTCCTTTCATGATTCAGTTGGAAGGAATGCTTAAAACTGAGCTGACACGACTTGTGAATGAATACCCAACCCACAACAACAACGTCACAATGGACTTCATTCAGAAAAACGTAAGTAGATAGTCACCACCTCAGCCACATGGTACTCAGTTTTTGTTGTCTATTGTCTCAATTTAACAACTGCACATCTGCACTTGTTGCTCCTGACAAGAGTGTATCATTTTATGTATTGCACTTACTATTGAAACAGTTACCATTAAATTATAGCGTAACACTATATGGTTAAATGTGGAATTGTGATCCTGATCGGTGAAATGCACAACAACGTTATCTCTAACTTTCTTATTTCTAGCCTAGGATATAAAAATTATATGTAGTGTGGCATGCAGATTCACACAGCCTCATATACATGCAGTTGTAGCTTATTGATATCTTTAATAGTACCACGACCACGCACACACGAACATGATACTAGAACAGGAACAACTCAAATCTATCTTTAAATTGGTGTATTGAAATTTCAAATTCGTAAGTTGATCCCCAATTGAACCATGGTTATGCTTATATGTATACGAATTAAATAAAAAGGAAAGAAATTAGATTGGTACTTTATTTTGCAGTTTGACTGTTGTGGTGCAAGGAACTTTTCAGACTACAAGGAATCAAAACTTAACAACGGAACAACTACACACTCCGTGAGTACACTTACCTAGAGCATCAAACCTTGTTCATATAAAGGAGTAATATACTCGCTCGCACAGAGCAGCCCTATAGAAAGTACAGTTTACCATATGTATTGAAAAAAAATATTCGAAGATTTCCGCTCTTCGACCGCTCTTTCCCTGGTATTCTCTGGTAATTTTCTAAGTATATAGTAGGAGAATATAGTAGGATATAGTAGAATAGTATGTAGTAGGAGATCTCAAAACCAAGTCTTTCTCCGGCATTGGTAATCACTATGAATAGACACTAATGTCAGTGATTTTAATAGGGTACAAACCCTAAATCAGATTTTCATAATTATTTAGAAATGCTACAGATTTGATGCTTTTTAATTACATAACTTGAGATCATGGAAGGCTGTCAGAATTTGCGAGTTCGAATATTACTTGTTTACAAGGATTTTCGAGGCAAGTGCATTGACTTATGTCCGCTCTCCACTGCCATAATTTTATTCTTACTTTAGAACAGCATAATTATCGTCCAAAGCATCTTCACAACTGAAAGTTTGTGTGGTGTTCAGTAATCACAAAGCCTTGACGTTGTGAAGATGCGTCCAAAGCCAATCCACGGTTTGTTAAATGTTTTCCTGGACCGTCCGTTTTGATTTCTTTTTGACGATATAGTATCAAAATATTAGGCGACCATGTACAGCAGTTTGTGTATGGGCCAATGAATATACGAATGCAGTTATATCACAGATACTCAACCAAACTGTAGCCTTCGCAGCACTGATTATAACATTCCATAGTTTCCAGTATCTTTATCCCGGTTAAATACCTGGATTTCCTCACTTAAAAGATTCGTAGTTTTTTTAGAATTAAATATATAGAAGCGGTTGGTCTCTGTGGTACAAAAATGAAACTAATGCAATCCACTTTGTTTAGTTTTGGATATAACGTAAAAGTCATGGTTCATCAATGAAGTTTTTCGATCCTGTCTATTTTTGAGATTTTATGATAAAACTATTGGATCTTTTAAACAATGAGATGACGATAAGATTTTGTGTTTTATGATGTTGTAGACATGGATAGTTCCGAGTAGTTGTTGTAAAACAGAGAACACAGTTCAGTGCTACAGTGAGGCCACAAATCTGGGACCTACGTATACAGAAATCAGGAGTCGGGTAAGTAGCCGTATAATCACATGTACATGTACATTGAACGACAGATGAATGTTTACAATATAACGAAGTTCGTATTAATCAGTATAATTTAGTTCAAGTTTAATGAAATAAGACACATCTTTAATAAAGTCTGTCATTTCTGATTTGTTTACAGAGCTGCTTTGACAACATTATTGACTTTCTATATGAGAATGTGGTTATTTTAATATCAGTGGCTGTGGGCGTTGCCGTGGCAGAGGTGGGTGTGGTCATTGCAAAGAACATAAACATTGACATTGTCGCTTACACACAAAGAACATACACGTAAAACTTTTTTGGCAATTCAAGAGTAATTATTACAGCCTAGATTAAATAAAAATATGTAAGCACTGAAATAAAAAAAAAAACATTGAGATCTTTCTAATTCATTGAAGTATCAGATACATGACAAACTATGAACAACATTTTTTCACAAAGGATTATGATATATATAATTATTATATCTAATGCATTGTATTACAGATCCTAGGAGTAATTTGTGCCGTCATACTATGTCAAAACAGAACGGAATACTGGGATTGGGACTGAGACTTCCGGTCACTGACGAGTTTTCGTCGGAATAGCTTCAGATGATATGTCTCAATATGTTGTGTAGAGGCAATTCGTATCTCGTATGTGGGACCACTACAAAAACTAGTCTATTGTTTATTTATGTTTCTATATTAATCATGTGAAATAGTGACGTCATTAATTGTACTGTTTGGGGATTAGACGTGATACTAAGTATTTTAGTTCGAAATATAAGTTACGTGTTTTCTTTATTTGCAGTTTTCATGCAAGGAAATCATTATCAATATTCAAACAACTTTTTGATTTTTTTTTTAAATATTATCATTAACTGATTATGCAAAATAATGATATATCATCTATTGAATTAGGGAATAAATTATATCCATCAAGTGTTCAAAAGTAACTGGCGTTATTTTCAATAGGACCCAAGTCTTTCATTTTCATGTTTTAAAAAAAAATATTTTATTACGCACATTGTTTCTATGATGCACATAACATTTATGATTACGTTATTCTGATAACTGCATCACTATAACGGCTATGATTCCTTATCAAGTTCTTGACAACCCCATTCTGTACGATTGCTCTTTGTTAAATGTTTCCTCGTTTGTTGACTATTATCAATAATGAGAAAAAAATTAAAAACATTATAAATTATTAAAGTAGTACTTTGTTTTGACTTTTCAACTCAATGAGAAAAGTGTATTTGTATTAGGGTGTATATATAATTAAACGTATAGTCGTATAAGATTTTGCAATATACCAAGTATGAGGATGCTTACATTAAATTATAACGTAATTCATGAAGCATTAAAAAAATCTATAGCAAAGGCACCTGTTTCTATGTCTGGTATGAATATATTAAAAGTAAGTGTTTGGAATATATTGGTAGATACGTATATCTTAGTATTTATCCCATTTTACGTAAGAGATTTAATTGTTTTCATACAACAACACCAACCATCTAACTAGTTTCAAACAATTTATATGCGTTGCTGAAACTTTTTAAAATTGTGTCTTACTGCTTTATTTAGTAGTGTTCAGTTCGTTCATTCAATGACATTTTTTTTCCAAAAACTAATAATAAGTAATTTCTAAATATAAACAATAAAATATTTTCTTGGTGGTTCATATTGGTATGAAAGAGTAACGAACATTGCAGAAAAAATATCAACGCGATACATATGTATTTCGTCACGTGTATTGATCGGTACCTTCATGGCCAATGTGAACCACCGACGTATGCATCCATTGGTTAATTCAAATGGGCAACCATGAAATACATATGTTTAGCGTGACAACAGAAAAACTTATTTCAATTCCAAGTTGCAAAGCAAAAAAAAAAGTGAAGAAATACGTTCGCTGATGCTCGATTCAATTTTTGCCCACAATTTGAAATTTCTGCCATGTTTTCTAAGCAGGATATAGTCCATGCAAAATAAACTTCATTACTAATACATAAATGATTTAAATACAAGTTTCAACTTGTCTATAATTATTTTCAACCACAACCATCATAAAGGGGTCTGAAGATTTTCCAATCGAAATCAAGGACTAACGAATCAGATGACAGTTTAATCCCACTGAATGTGGACAGGCTATTCAAATTCTATTCATATCAAGTTAAACAAAATTATTAACAGTTTGATTTAATTGGCGATAACATTCAGAATTCATTTAATATTTCATTAATGCAAATTTTTGCTTTATACACATGTATTTTGTCCATAAACATGCTCCGAAACAAAAAAACAATCAAAAAGACTTTCAGTCTCGTACATTCGTTAAACGATGTCCAATCCTCAACAATACTCTATAACTCCATCTGAGAATGGCTCATACAATAGACTTCGCTTTTATTTCATGTTAGTGTTTCAGTGTTTGAATTACATCATGGACGTGTACGTCTGACGTCATCAAGGACTGGCTCAGCTGTATCGTGAAAAAAAAGAGTTTTACACAAATATTCACGGTAATTTTTTCCATTACGACTCACCTGTACAAACATGCTGTGTTCTATTCTTATAAAATACTAAATGATACCCCACGCAGCCGCGGGAATTACACTTGCCCTACACTTTCCGCCATGATGTCAATTAGTCAACCCGTTTCTGGGCACCTTTCTTTGGAAAGTTCTTTCCATTAATACTAAAAGCGCAGTAATTGTTTAATTTCATTTATAAACCTTTTGTATTAATAGAAGTCTGATCCAAGGTATCTGCCCGCGATGCATGATGAACTCGTCCTACATTGACTTACGCGGCTTTCTTCCCTTGCTTATGACGTCAGTAAGACCCAATCGCCTTATAAAGCTATGTTGTGAATACAAATATTCATGTCATTTTGCAGCATTTAAAAAGAACTATTTTATACAAAAACTTGTATAATTATACAATAATCTACCACGTCAGTATTTTTTCTCTCAAGAAATGAAAACGTGTGCGTTTTTATTTACATGTAATAGCGTGTACATATTCAGTTTCGAGACTGCACGAAGAATAAATGATTTTCTTCATAGATCCACATGCAAGTATAATATAATTTTAATATAAGCATATTTATATGATTTATTTCGATCTTTTTAATGAAATTGACAAATTCAAAATTAGTCTGATCCTTTTTTTCCATTTGCACGTTCATGCAATTCATTAAGATTTTTTTTCTTAACAACTTGTAAGCCTCATTGTGCCTCATTCGCTTTACGATTATATTGTTTGTTTCACTTTCAAATTCACAAATATGTTACCATTTAATTATTTTTAGTCTAAGAGAAATTTCTTCAAATGATGTGTACTTGAATGTGCGGTGTTTTGATTTTAAAACGTGTATGTGCGGTGTTTACTCACAGATCCCTTTATCTCACTTTCTTCCGCAATGTTTTCTTTCGTTTTTTTTATCATTATTGATGCTTGTTCTTAATAAAATCTGTTGATTATCTTCACATTCGTTCACAACTATGTTTATCAAACAACCGATTTATTTTACCGATACATTTCTAAATCCTTAAATGCCATTATATTTCCGCGATCTAATTTAATAAAACGTTAATACACGTGTACACAAAGTATTTTCTAAAGATATTGCTACTTGTATATATCAATAAGTCAGAAATTTATATTATTTCGAAATAAAATTTAAGAATAATTTTGCGGCATTTTATAGCAGCTCTTAAATACAAACTTTGTACACAATGCCTCAAACATTTTCATTGGCCTGCCTTATATACTTTTTTATGTGACAAAATAAATCAAATCAATTTAAATGCTTTAATTCCCTTTAAATGTAGCTCAATCATTATACGTACCGAAGAAGAAAATGATGTTTCTTTTTCAAAAGGATAAGGACAATTCATTAATCAGCTGTTAATGTTAGAGCATTTCTTTCGTTAAATGTCCACTGCAGTACGGGATCTTCATCATGATTTTACTCTAGTGAGAAGCTGATATTAGATTTATTCATTAACGACTAATTAAAACTAAGTCATCTGTAGGCTACTACGAAATCAAATGATCTCATTTGAAAAGAAAGACACGTTCATATATGCAAAAATTACTAAAATTTAATCGATAAACTACTGTAAAATTACACTAGTTTTAAAAATCTTACATCATGTAATTCAACATTTGTTTATACCAAGCTTTATATTCATGAAAGAAAATCATAGTGTTAAAGATCGTTTCATATGACCTTTAAATAGTCAATCCGCGTTCTTGGTTATTACGAAAAGCCTATTGCTTAAAAGCAAAACACAGAGATGCCACATTATGGGATTAATTAGAATTAATATCAGTTTTAAAAATTGAACATGAGCATTTTAAAAGGAAAACGGTTTAGCATCTATGTGCTCTACTTTATCCAAAAAGTAACCAAAATAGAGCACTAAACACATGGATGGCAGAAATGTCATGACTTTTATTAGATAACAATATTTATATTAAGTAAACAAGTGTTTATGGTAAAATAGCACAAAAGGTTTATATAAGTGCAGTCGGACCTGGAAATAACACTATCCGACCGCAAATGTTTTACTGTCAAAATTGTGCCAAATGGATTTCCTAGAAATCCTACCGCCAACTGAGCGGCCGTATTTTGAAAGGAATACCTCAAATAAATGGAGAAAATTACACTTCCTTAACATGTTATATGCCATGCCTGCAGAAATTTTCAAATTTGCCTCCAAATCGGAGACATGCCAAATCGGCAAAATTAAAAATTGTCTTTAAATTGGATACTTGCTAATTCAGAATATCCCAGCATGATGAGAAATATACCAACTCAAAAACAATGTGACTAACCAATTTTTTACCAACTCAACTAAATTTATTCGCTCTACTCCAAATGGACAACCTGCCCACTCTATGAAAAAATGCCAACTCGACAACTACCGGGTATATATTATCAATAATAGCAACTGACAGATTCCGATAAACTCTAACCACTTCCCTCCAAATCAGAGGTCTGACGACTTGGTGTGTACACACTTGTACAATAAAAATACACAATCTGCAATAAATTCAATGACCATGCCAATCCACAAATCAATATGCATGATACTATACCTCAAGTAAACAAAAATTACCCATTAAAGAAGTTAAACCAACTTGCGAAAATGATATATTTATAGGGTAATAAACAAGGGAATTTGTTTGATCCATTTTGAATGAACTGTTTTAACGCATTCTGTAATGTTCTTAAATAATGAAAATTGCTAATTTTGTAAGATGCACCCCATCAGGCAAAATTAAGGTGGGGTGAAAGACTAAAATTTCTAGATATTTAATTGATGCCCCACCATGATTAAGCACAGCTGTTAATGCGTTTTCTCGAAATTTCTGCAGAGATGTTTGAGATAGCATACCTCCAACATTAAGGTACATTTCATGAACTTTTGCAGACCTGACAATGAAATACCTGCTATGTCATTTCCTTCACAATGAAGATTTGGCACTGGGTACTTAACTTGCAATTCTTGGATTGCCGACAAGAGGTTACACCACCGCAGGTCTGAAACACCTTTCCAAATGATACTCATGTCTGTTCTTAAGTTTGTATTGAATTCAGGATCTTGAAAGATATGTTCTCTGGCCCTCTTTACTAGACCCAACAATCCAAATGTATTCTGAAACTTAAATAAGGAACACTGTACATTGTAAATGTTGTAACCCTCTGTCACAATTTGTTGTCCTTATTAAACTAATTCTGGTCTAAGATAACGTTTGTATGCATTAGATTGCCATCTTCCCCTATTCTGTATTTGACTTTCAGGTATACCTGCCAAATACAAATGAGTTGCAGCACCTATTCTAAAGGAATGGGATTTGAATGTTTTTGTATCAACCTGTAAAAACTTATGGCACTTTTGTAAAATGCTAGAAAATTAAAATGATGTTAATGGTTTGGCATTAATATGACAAAAAAGTGGGCCTAATTGGCTTGACCTACACTGCAAGTAAGAGTTAAGAAACTGAAAGCATACATTTGATTCTGGGGATTTTGTGATGGTGATAGTTGTACCACTACCAAACTGATCAGTCTTGGAATATCTTAAAAACAAGTGAATTGTATTTGAATCAATGTATGTATCTGATAACTGCAGTATTTTCTCAACAGAACTGTGCCGAGTCAGTGTTATCTCCCCAACTCTGAACATACCAAAAAAATGCTAGGGAAAAAGCAGCACCAAACAAGTGACTTTCATAGAACGATTTTGTCAAATTAGGTAAAGCGCTCAATATTTTATTCAACATTGAGTATGTAATGGAACTTCTGATATCTTGCGTAGGATTTTGCCGTCTAAAACTTGTCAACATTTTTTGAACAATAAAGGCCTTAACTGTATTATGATACCCATGCAACTGCAAGAAAAAACTCAGGCCTGCTGTTACGTCGAAGAAAAAGGTGTTTTTATACATCCAAGTGCCTAAGAATTTCGCTAGACTGGTTTACATCCGGTTTAATCGCAGTGAATCGAAAGGTAAATTGAAAGGTAAGTTCTGATTGGTCAATAATGAAATAAATTCTTTAATTTCTTATCGATATTTGTCAATCTTCTTCATTATTCTCGCATTTCATTGTTGAAAGGCCAAACTACCCAGTATCTATATGCATAACTCCTTTCAAACATTTGATACATACTCACCATAAATTGTTATCAGTTTCGCCACCTTATTGACGAGCAGATTTATTTTATTATTAACCAATCAGAACTTATTTTTCGATTCACTGCGATTAAACCGGATGTAAACCAGTCTAGCGAAATTCTTAGGCACTTGGATGTATAAAAACACCTTTTTCTTCCACGTAACAGCATTTGAGCGGAACGAATGTATACATATGTCGTAAGTAAAGTATACTTGAACGATTTATCGCGAAATTTCGTTTGAGGAACGCCCAGACTTCGTCAAACCCGATTTCGCCCCCAAAAGAGTGTCCTACCCTTACTTTTTTATACATGCACATGCAATATATTTACAATAACTTCCAGGGCCCGTGATATTTATCGAGTCACATGCTCGAGGTGAATATTGTAAATCAGTTTTAAAGTAGCTTATTCAATGTATTGATATAAAAACAACCCAGCAACAATAGTTTTCTCATATGATACAGTGAAAAATAGATTCCAGACTTATAGAATTGAGTGTTATCAAACGAGAAAAACTTCCATCATCTTTAAGTAGTTTCAAGTTTTTGTAAGTCAGGTAAAAGTCATAACCGAACACAGTGAGAAACGCAAAATTTCATTGGATGACTGGAATGATAAAATAAATCCAATGTTACATTCGCCTAGTAGATCCCGTACAAGTGAATATAACGTTAAATCATTTCTAGATTGTTGGAAACGGATATCAGCCAATCAGATGCCAGAAACCAATTAGTTATCTAACTACAACATAATGGTTATAAGTCACATAAATCCTAACCGCCATGTTGGATTATCATCAATGGTTTTTTTCATTGACGCCATTTTAAACTAAACCGCCAAACCGATCATCTACAAACAACTTATAGCGATCAATAGTGTACATGTACTTTCGATTATGTCCTGGAGATGAACAAGTCTAGAGATTAAGATTATCGACATTTCCATTCATCATACTAATTGTACATGTGTTTAACGATTATTTTACAACAGAGTATTACCTAATCTACCGTTACATGCAATTTTTCACAATGTATGATTTCTGTGTAAATTGTATTTTTTAAAATTGGGATCTTGATACATGTAATAGTTATTTATTAGTGATATTTTATCATACATTGAATGATATTGTTTTAAAGTTTTATTTAAAAATCAGAAGTCAAAACTGGAGTCGAGATTATTCCAAATATCATCTGACTAAAATGATGAAATAAATCCAATGTATTACATTCACCAAGTAGATCCCGTACAAGTGACGTTTTTAAATCATTTCTAGATTGTTGGAAACGGATATCAGCCAATCAGAAAGCTAGCAATCAATCATATCATAACGTATAATAGATCTATATAAAGGATTCTAAACTCGTGCCCAAGTCAAACTGAATATTTGTTCAATAAAAATTTGTTCAAATCAAACCATATATATATATATATAACAAATAGAAAGAGATTTGTACTACATGTATATAAGATAGAGTGTACATAAATTTCTACTGGTGATTTATACTAGTATTTGAATATGCTTTGTATTTGATTTTTAATGTCTTTGTACGATTCAAAGGACAGTGTCCATTCCCATTTTATACATTTAAACATTCTGGAAAAAAGAGTCCTTTATAAAAAAATATTTAAATTAGATTACATTTTCAAATAGGTATTGTCGATCTTTAGTTTAATGCATGTAGAATGATAATTAAAACACTTTATCATCTGATGAATAAACCGACCATGCATTCAGTCTCCTTATGGAGATTTGAATGAACAAAATATATAATAGCGGTAATTTATTGTACCTATCCATATAAAAATTCTACATGCACATTATAAATACCAATAGTACAATACCTAACAATGGACTTCATTAAAATCAGGTGCTTTGAACCTTGGCATCATCCTATAACAACAAATCATGCCTTCAAAATTTTGATTAATGTCCGCGAGCCGCTCGTAAACCTTCAGATGCCAGAGAGCAATTAGTTATCTAACTACAACTTAATGGTTAAAGCAGCTGCATCATAAGTCACATAAATCCCAACCGCCATGTTGAATTGTCATTAGAATAGTCATGTGATGCCATTTTAAACCAACCCGCCAAACCGATCATCTAGAAACAACTCATAGCGATCAATAAAGTATTTTCGATTATGTCCTGGAGATGAACAAGTCTAGAGATTAAGATTATCAACATTTCCATTTATAATACTAATTGTACATGTATTTAACGATAATTTTACAACAGCGTTTTACCTAAATCTACCGTTACAAACAGGTTTTTGCAATGTATGAATTTCTGTGTAAATTGTATTTTTTAAAATTGTGATACGTGCAATAGTTATCTATTAGTGACATTTTAATATATTTTGAATAATATTGTTTTAAAGTTTTATTTAAAAAACAGAAGTCAAAACTAGAATTGGGATTTATTCAAATATCGTCTGATTCTTTTTGTAATATTGACCAATTAATGATAAGAAATTAAATTAATATAACATAAAACTCAGCACAACTTTGATAAGCAATGTATTTAATTCATCATTTCAATAATTTTCTTTAATACAACAAAAATGTAAACGATATCAGTCAGTGTTACATTATTTAATGTATTTCTTGACCATATTATTTTTCTTTTATTTGTTTTCACTTGTTCAAATTTTTACTATGGTTAACTCTTGTGCGCATTGCAAATCAATTTCGTATAACCTCTGTCAAGTTATACAAAATGTTTTGACCGTAATTTTAGCATTTTTGTGCAATAAATTTTTTTAGTAAAAAACATGAACCGGTAAATAGAAAAAGTAAGAGTTTGAAAAAATTCAAACAAAAAAAACTTGAAATTTGCAGCAGACAATACATTTTCCCCAGTAAACCAGATTATAGTGGAAGTAAAACAATGAATAAATGTGCAATTTTTATTTGATGAATAAGTTGGGAGCGGGAATCCAGGAAGAAGTAAGCGCGCACAACGGATTGCGTAAATAAACCACGATCTTGTGACAAATTGACATCTATTGTACGTGTACTGGACAGGCCGAGTCATTACTCTGGATTAGTGGAGCAAATTATTCCGGATTTCCTCATAATTGTATCTGTGTAATGATAAAAACGAACATTTTTTGAAGTTCATACCGAAAACAAAACTTCAGGGTTTTTTTCTTAAGAGGATAAATTCAAATTAGAAGTTATAAAAATACCACTTTTTTTTGGTATCATATTTTTAATTTTGTCATCTTGACACACTGATGGTTTATGTTACCCTTTGAACTATTTCAGCCGGATATTTCTATCAAAACTTTATAGTTCAAAGGTTATCCTGTCTTAGATTTGTTCTAAGCGATGCATCATTTTCAGGCATTACCATACGTCATTATGTCTCCGCGGAAATGTACTCTTGTTAAACATTGATTCACATGTTGGCCTGTCCAGAAAACACAGAAAACAATCACACCCAAAAATCAGATATTAAACACACACACAAATTGTCATTATGTAAACAAAAGTGTTTCTGCACTGCAGCTAACAAGAGTTCTGACGACACGCCTTCAAGACAATAGGTGGCGATGTATAGGGGCCTACGGACACAATAAACGTCACAATAGACAGTGCGACCGCGCCGTCAAAACTGTCCAAGGGCTGAAATTTCTACCACTGCATAGCTGCAATATCACACGACCCACAGTGAATCTGCTATACCGTTATCAATGGGGCACATTGTCTTACAAAGCCTGATTAATGCCTGTGATTAGTCCATTTTAGTTGTCATGAAGAAACCGGTACAGACAGATTGTTACGCGTAGGCTGCAGCCGAGCTTCTGTCAATATTTTTATTACTTCATAAAAATTGAAAAAATTTTGAAAACCGATGAACTTTCCTTAATTACTTCGCAAAAATGGCCGGACTTTGGATATATCTTTTAGGACTACTTCTGTGTTTTGGTAAGTATAGCGCATTTTCTTATTTATATAAAGCTTTTAAATATGAGAAAAGACTTTGCTTTACATTTTTAATAATAGGACTTAAGTCAAACAAAACTGAATTGATGGTTTGTGACAAAATACATTGTATTGGAAAGCTTATCTTGTAAGAGTTATATCTTAATATCTATTTTTTGCCCGTTCTTTGCATGATGCCTAATTAACGTTTCTATAAACTAAAGTTGTATATGAATAGAAAATACAGGACAGCGAATCTTTTAACAAAGCTGCGTCTAATACCATTAATCGTTAGAATTAAAATTGCATTATTTACTTTTTATATATAAATTATTTGGAGCATTCAGAAGGAAATAACAGGATAATTTCGCTTATTTATTCAGCGTATTGGAATTGATAGCAATGTCGGTAGAAAGAAAAAAGCAAATAAAGTTATTGAGTGATAATATACAACACGGAAAACCAGACCGCAATCCTGGTAAGATGTTTGCTGACATAATCTTATGGCGGGCTTTGATGGTTTTTTGGGGTTGACCATACTTAAAGACCCAAATAACACGCACACATCTGGGTAACTTTTGGTCTTATAGTCACGAAGCTTGGTCAGTGACACGATAATGGACGATGAATGGAAACAGAGGGTCTGACAAATATGAGCCGGTTGTCCTGCAATGACTGTAAACTAGACGAATGCGTAAAAAGGCGGTGATATTATGTGCAATGAAATACTTTATGACATTTCAATGCCATTTTTTTTTAATTGGTCAGTCTGGATTTCATTCATATTGAGGGATTGCTGAAATCTCTCTGTTATTCTGTTACAAAGCCCGTCAGAATCTCGTTTTATAATACCAATTCAGAAGGGAAGGTTCCCAAAATGATAAAGGAATACGGGGAAGGTTCCCCAGATGTAGGAGGAATACACATAAGTTGTGCAAGAAAGGTAGCTGGCATTCCCGTACTTACCTGTCCAAAGGTATATAAAGCACTAGGTGGATATTGGCCTTCTGGATGCAAGTTGTAGGAGTTGATGGTCATAAACATATCTCGGCTTATTGCTCTTTGTTCATTTGAACTTTCCTGATGAATAATAAACGTCATGTGTTTCTCCATACAAGGCCGGATCCAAGCGTGCGTTAAAAGACATACATTATCATAAAGATCAAATACAAGCTTTTCCTGATTTCTTGACGAGGCTACAACTTTAAGCTTCAATATCTCCATTCCTTTTATTTTCCCCTATAATTCCTGTATTTATTGCTAAACATCTGAAACACTTTATTAACTTCAATTTCAAAAATTATATTGCAGATTACACAGTAGCGAATCGTGAGTATTTTTTATCTTACATACTAGAATACATACCATTAAATATATGTTACTCGCCGAACAAAGATATATTATTAGTTTTATATAGACAAAACCCTAATATTTTCTTTGTTTCCGTTATATTTCAGATTTATCTCGGAACAGAACACTAAGTAAGTTTCCGATACATAATCCGTAATATTTTCGTTAAAAGGGTTTGATTGCTGATATATGATATAGCAAAATATTTCAATTTCAAAGCTTAAATATTTGAATTTTTAAAATCTATGATAGTTTATAGCTAAACAAATCATATAAAAAAAAATATAAGGAAGATCTAATGGTTCATTTGTTGATCACGCAGCTTTCTGAGCCATGTTTCCGTCGAATAAACGTTAACCCCTATTCTTCTGTTTTATAGCAAGAGACCAGTTAATGCGAAGACGAACGACACTCTCAGGTATACCAAATGGTAACAATGCAGCACCCCAAATGGGTAGGGGCCCTCTCAGTGGCGGCAGAGCGGGGAATCCGGCGGGTGGGGGCCTCACAGACCCCAGAACGGGGGCCACGGGCCTCTCACAGAGAGATATAGATAGGGTCATACTAACACCGGTCCAAGATGGCGCCGTCAGATCCCTTAGGAATATGTTAAGTACGAGAAGAGGGCGTGGGAATCCAAGGCTTATTGGTATACCGTTATTATAATTAGTTATGATATTTTTTTGCCAATAGTTTTCCTCTTTAATAATGAGTAAGAATTAGAGAGATGTCTTAACAAAGCTAACTTTGATTACAGGGTTTCTCATCCCCCGAAGAGATGGAAGGACCCAGCTTCGACTGATGAGGGGTAAGTTTGACATGGACATCATCTGGGCCCGCAAAGCCAAACCCTCTTATACACGACATACACTGTATAGCTTGAACAATATAGATATATAACGAATAGTAGTTTCTATAATCATAGAGCAGCGCTTATATGTTTACATGCATATGTATCTCGCAGCCTTTTGATACATATTATAACTGTGTTAATCGGTGCAATTTTCTGAAATCGTTTGCGCATTCTTACGTAGCGTTTTATTACCGGTATATATATTATATTGGTAAATCAACGTAAATCAACTAGCCAATTCTAACTTGTTTAATATTTAATTAATCATATGCTGCATAGATATCTATTATGAGGACTTATATATACATGTTGTACCCTTTGCTAAATCTGACGTAGATTCCTGTGCAATTAACAATATATTTGCTGGAAAAAAACCCACTTTAAAAAGAATTTTAAAACAAATTAGTCGTAGTTGCAATGACAGCATGTCAATTAGCTTAGTTCCAATATTAGGACAGTATAGCCTAGATATACACATTATAACCCACAACCCTAAACTGACCCGCATGTTATTTTGATAACACTGGAATTTCTATTATAGGAGCGGAACGGTTCTTACGAAACGGCAGAGGAGGTAATTTCACAGCATTGGAGATGGCACATGGTGTAGCTTTAGATAACTGTGTTTACGATTAATAATATGGCTACCGAACTTCATCACCATAAAAGACAGACTTTTATCACACAAAAACCAAAAATATTCTGGATAAAGATAATTTTATTATCATAATGAAAAAAAAAAATAATTTCATGGCCATCGTGACAAAAATGATTAATTTGCCACAGGAGGCCTAGTAAAACTTTGATGATGTAAATAAGAATAACATCAATTGTAGGACATGGAATATTATCACGGTACGGTAATCAAGACTGATTTATTTTTGCAATACCAATTGTCATTATTTTTTAAAAAGCTATCTCTTGCACATAACTTTTAGTTTGCAGAATTATTCCTTTATAAAGTAAGACTATTGAATATTTTCTACACCTCTAGTGAAAAGATATTTTGACCTTTTTTGACAAAATTAAAAAAAACACATTAAAAATAACATTAACATCGGTGAAATTTGTTTCCAATGTTTCATCTTTTGAAAAATAAATGATTACTAATGTTAACAAGATGGCGCCCTCTGACAAAATATTGTGTATCTTGACAGACAACAGTGGTAACCGAGTCAATGTGAATGAACTGCCCTTCAACATCAGGACAATTGTGGCTGCTGCCAGGAGAGCCAACCTTCTGCCATCAAGGAATGGAACAAGAGGTAATTCTTGAATGAAATGTACTCAAATCATCACAAAACCGTATTAATGTAACATTGATTTCTCTCTGAATCTGCTTTATCAAGACTGCAACGGATTGAAGAGATTTGAAGAATAAATATGATGCTTAAACAAGCATAATGCATTTTGCCTTGAAAGAGAATGTATTTGTCATTATCCAAAACTAAGAACACCGTTCGGGCAATCAATTTTTGCCATACAAATGCACTTTATTACCAATTAGAACATCTTGTAAAAAAAATCAGATAGATGCCTAATGTATTCGATCAACATATTTTATCAACACATTCTGAACAAAATGGGAATCAAAGTTTGTACCGTTTTTGTTTAGTCCGGAATAGAACTCCTCCAATAGTTGTTCTCCGGTCCCCAAACCAAGGTAAGGCCAGGTTTTTGTGGTCGCATTGTGGATTAAAACAATGTTCAAACCTGTATTATGATGTTGGTGAATTGAAATATTTATACATGTATCTATATAGGGAAAATGGTGTCCATTTCATAGATGATTATTACCATGTTGCATGGCAAGGTGTAAATTCTTTAAGTATTGAAAAAAATGTCAAAATACACATATTATAGAGTAATGGTATAGTTTTCTAAGAAACACATCACATAAATGAATTTTATTTCAATATATAAGAAAAACGACGTATCGTAAATTTGCCAATATGTTATATAATTGCATAAAAAATGAAAACTCAGGATGAAAATAAGGTAGATTGTTTAAAAAATTTTAGGCAAATTTGTGAGATACTATGCACATATGCTTTATGCACACCAAGTTAGAAAAGTTATAGAGAAAAAAACAATATCCAGCTGAATACAGTTATTGTTGTTAAACCAGCACTGATTTGTATATTGAGGCACACTTTTCAAACCCAGTATCTGATTTTCTTAAATAAACAGCAGTTAAAAGTTTGAATTAATTCCTAGATGAAAAATACATGTACGTTGCATAAAAACAACAATCCAAAATAGCAAAAATTTTGCGCGCCAAGAACGACAACTCAAGCAAACGCCGGTTCAGTCTAAAAGAAAAATTAGCCATCAGTAAACTAACACTGTTCTATTACTTACTTACTGTATGCATGAGATGTCCATTCAGATACAAACATATGTACATGTATCATGGTATCTTAGTTCATAATTCATGCTTGCAAAATAGAAAAAAAATAAAATCTATTATTTTTGATATTGAAGTATGAAATTAATCAACATGTTAAATGTTATCATAAGCATGCAAGAATGCAAAATTCTGTATCGCTGAGTATTATTCGTGTCAAAATATATCTGCATGCAAGCATGCTCTGACTGGTAATGGTATCTGAAAATCAGATTATCATTGATGTTGAAAACTTTCACTTTTTGCATTGTGTTTGACATATTGGTATATATCAACATAATAAACAATTCTCCAAAGTTTCAAACATACGAGTTAAAGTACAAAATACCAACAAATGCTTTGCTTCTAGGATTCCAGCAGTCGAGGCGGATTGCCACCGTTGGAGGTTTCGCAGGACAAGGGGGAGGACCAAACGCCCAACCAAATGCCGACTCGGCGGACTCTGGTGGTGGCGAAACCATTAAACAAAGAACCGTCAACATCGAGGTCAACGTACAAAGCCCAGATGCGCCTGCAACGGGCGCCACTCCCCAAGGCCAAAACCCGAATGCTGCAAATCCAGGAATGATGAACCCAGCGTTAATGAATAATCAACAATCAAGATTTATGAACAACATGGGACCAGGTGCAGGCTTTAATCCTATGTTTAACGAAATACAACAACCAGGAATGAATTCAAGAAATGGCTTCAACGGATTCAACCGTCCCGGCCCTGTTAACAACAACAATAATAGAAATAATAACAGACCAGCTGACGATTCAAGTTCAAGTTCAAAATCGTCAAATTCAGGTGGTGGAAACATCAACATCGGACTTGGGATCGGTGTTGGGTCATCATCTCCAGTGGTACCCCCAAAACCAGCCTCTACAAGAACACCAGCGTCTCCGCAGTTTGGCGGTGGCCGTGGAACGATGAACGGGGCTCAAAATGTGCAGCCAACACCACCAGATCCATTTCAACAACAGAGAGGGATAAATGCATTCGACCAATCAGGTTTCCCAGGAATGCCCCAAACTGGGTTTCCGCCAAACGACCAATCAGGCTTTCCATCCAACACTCAAATTAGTTTTCCCTCCAATCCACAAACTGGATTCCCTCCTAGCAACCAATTTCAGCCGAATGCAAATAACCCCCAAGCCCCTACCCTTCAACGGTTTGACCAACAGCCCCCTGCTATATCAGGATCAATGCCCGCAAGCAATTCTATGCCCTGGAATACATTTCAATCAAATGCTGGAAACTTTGGACAAGACACAGGTTCATTAGCAAACACTAATACTCTAATAAACAGTAACCAAAATGTTTTTGCTAACAATATGCAGCGCTCAAATGTTAATGGCATGCAAATTCTGAGAAATATACCTCAGCAAGCAAACGGTATAGCGCAAACTCGATTTAATATGATGCAGCCGCCTCAGCAATTTAACAATCTTGCTTCTAACCAGAATTTTGCTAATTCTCCAGTGCTTACATCCCAGACCTCGCCTGGAGGAATAGGTTCGGCAGCCGGTGCTGGTGGTTTCGATCCAACACTGCAAAATACAAATCTTCCAAATAGTGGAAATGCATTTCAGCAAGGCTCTTTCGCAAGTGAACCTACGATTGGTGAACCAATGATAATCGATAATGGTGGAAGAACAACCGTCGTGGTGGACAACATTACTTTTACAGGGCTCCTACCACCCGGGCCACCCGTACTAAAAACACAAGTTATCAACGGAAAGGGATCTGTGCACATAAACCCCTTAGTGTCGTCGGAGAGGGCTGCCAATTCATTTGGCAGAAACTTTCCTCCACAGTTACATTTCACAAATCCAAATGACATAAATTCCATCAATCAGAACATTCTTATGAATGCAAACAGCAACCAGCTATTTCAAAATCAGAATATTCTTGGACTCCCAGGAACACAAGGTACTAAAAGCCCAGTTGAACCACAAATGAACCAAGATACCTCGTTTGGAACTCCATCAATATTTGTAAACACCTCTGGTCTGATTAACCTCACCCAATCTGCGGGGAATGCCAATGTGGCATGGGCTTCCAATAACTCTGCCAATTTAGTATCTAATGCTACTAACCAACCACAAATGATAGATATATCTATTCCTCTCAATACTAACTCAATGTCAGCCCCTCAATCTAACATCCCGGTAGATACATTAGCGGTTAATGGAGGTCAGGTTTCTTCAGTTGATATGCTCCCAACTGTTTCGACCGAAGCACCAGGACTGTTGAATATGGTAACATCACACTCAGTCGGACTGGATCCATTTGGAAGTAATTCAATCCCGGGGGTTCATGCCAGCTCTCACATTCCACCCATTCTGATGACATCCACTTTGCCAAGCCTAAACTTGCAGAGTTTATCCACAACAGTGTCTCCACAAATTCTGGCCCATGATCCACAGCTGCATGTTGTTGAGAACATTCCACAGAACCCTGCTGAGGTCCCGCAGTTGATCCGAAATGTGACACAGTCTGCAAGTCAAACACCTAACAATGCATTCCAGACACAAATACTAACAAGTAGCAATGTTCAAAACCCTGCTATGGCATTTAATAACCCGCAGCAGCTGTTAGAGATGCAGCGCCAACAACAAATTCTACAAATGCACCGACTGGCACTTTTAAAAAGAAGAGAAGAACAATTAAATACTTTGAGAAAGCAATTGCTTCACATGGAACTCAAAGGTAAGAGCATGAAAACACGTATTTAACTTATTTCTGGACCACTTTAATTACAATATTGATTCACGGTATCCTTATAATAGATAACAAAGTTTTGTATTAGCTTGAAAGAAATTATACAGTATTGATTAATTAGTTGATTAACCCACGTCAGCTTGAATATCTAATGACATTGATATAAATCATCCGTATATATATGTACGTGTATAGTTAGTCAGACATGAAAATTACCGGGGAAAATGTTAATGTCACGATCTGTGAATATTTATGGGGAGCGTTTGTGTGCTGACCCGTATAATCATTGTCAAACGACTCCTCCGCCATAAACCTAGTCCGTCCTGGACGACACTCGAAAGACGTCCAGATATATTCATCGCCGGTCAATTTTTTGCATTTTCTGTCAAAAAGGGGGTATTTAGGAATTATTCATAAAACATGCGAGTCTAATTGTCTATAAATGTAATGATAAACACCAGTTCGATTGTTGTTCACTTCCTACAAAAATGAGCTAAACATATTATTACTGCTACATATATTCTGACCTGACCCTTTTCTTTTTTCTCCTTGTTGGGCACATTTAGTTCATCACCAGTCTTCCGGGTTAATAATTTTCTAATATTTTCTCGTAGTTTCTTTTTTCCTAATGGTTCTTTATTAATTTGTACATCAGCAGTATACAGCAAAGTAAAGAACGTTCTTTTCGTTGCAACTTTTAGAAACCTGCTTAAAAAAACCTCGCATTTCCACCCAGTTGTAATGATTACTAGTATGCATTAATATCCTTAAAATTAAAGCTGCAGATTCAGCAATTTAAAACACAATTTCTATAAAAGACAGTTTGACTTGTTTCGTCCATGACAAGACTTTATTAAAAGTTTTTTTAAAATTCAAATAAAAATGAAAGTCGTGAAATAAATCTCTCGTTGTAAATATTTAAGGGAATCAAAGACAACCAGTCCAGCGAAATCCCCTGACAGCAGAGACCACCAAGGACCTCCGGATTCTGAAAAACATCAAACCAGGCGCCAAGGCACCGCAGACCACCGCCACATCAGCTGTGGCGTTCATGAACGTAGACTCCCTGCGATCTCTAATCGAGGAGGTCTTGCATGGTTTCTTCAAAAAGCAAAAGCTGAATCCGACTGGCTTACCTCAGCCAACAGTTAGCCAGAGCATCCCAACGTCCATTGATGTGGTCAACAGCAACGTACTTGGACCAGCACAGACCCTCACAAAGCAGCTTAATCTGTTACAGCTCAACATGTCCGCAGGTACGAACAACTTTTTACGATTTTAAATTCAACATTTACAATATACACTTGAATCTGAAATATGTGAACTACTTTAAGACCATTTTTTCGCGTCAGTTGTCCAAATTTAAATTTCATGTACCATTTTTTCTAATTACGATTTGTCACCTAGACATAAATTTAACGATGGTCCTTTTTATAATTATTGTACTTTTTTACCTAGTTTTACCTTAGAATGTTCAGGTAGGTTGTGTTGTAACAATGTACTCAAATATAATCAATTACATTTTGTAATCGGATGTAAAAATACATGTTACGAGTTACGTCGTGGTATTTTATCTCCTCTTAAACATATCTTATGACTTAAGAAGAATTTCAAACGTAAAGGAACCTTTTTTAAATTTGTTATATAAACTGTCAATTTGGCATTACTATTCATCACTGATTGAAATAAAATCGTTTTGGGTTTTTTTTCCTGAAAATCATATAAGTATTGTAATTAGAATATTGTTCACGTTTACTTTTCACAAAACTTTTTTGGAACTATGCAAATTTAATTGGTAGCTGTAAATACAAAAACGACTCACCGCGTTGTTGCCTGTTACTTCTATTTTAGTTTATCACATTGCATGCTAAAATGTGTGATAATATTTTAATCCGGTTTAGTAATATTCATCTTTCATATCTAGATTCTATTCTCTTGCTATGGCCTCTCAATCGCAGAATAATATCCCTCGTATATGCATTCATCTTTATGATTTTCGCAATTATTTCACACATTGCAGTTCAATTAAGCACATCACCGCCAGGAATGCCTTTAACGACAAGATTTAACAGTCTGTTCACCAGTACTGTATCACCGATAGTTACATTCAAAAACGGGGCGGTACCCAGTGTACTTCCCACAGAACCTACGCCTCCTGTAGTTACAGACCCTAGCGCCACACCCGTGACTGACCCACACCCAGTACCCGTGACTGACCCAAATCCTGTCCCCGTTACCGATCCTACTGCAGCCTACGTTACTGACGTCACTGGCCCTAGTGTCACTACCGTCACTACTGGTGGCCCAAGCCTAGTCCCTGTCACTGAGCCAAGTGTGGTCCTGGTAACCGATCCAAACACTCATGTCGTAACGGATCCTAGTATACACCACCCCGCTGATGTTCCAGTTATTGCGGTAACGGGGGTTCCTGTAACTGATAGGTTACCTACTGGTGTTTTCTCAACAACTTTGCCCCCATCTACAACACATCTCTCATCATCATCATCATTACCAGTCATAATGGACAGTGTAGGAAACAGTGTGGGACAGCCAAGTCTCTCCGGACAAAAACGGAATATTTTTCCCGGAGGGATAGCCGTGCATCCTGAGCTGTCCATGTTACAAATGGCCCACGTTAGAACTGTTCCCCAAACCTCGCCATCAGATCTGCGATGGGGGCTAAACCTACGCCATAGGGGAGTACAGCTGCCCGGAAGAGCGAGGGGCATCGTCTCTAGTATTCCGGAAATGGTCGGAGGAGGTTTATCAAGTACCAACGCCAGGGTTATCACTCATCAACACAGACCATTAGATAGATCAAATTTCAATTTACAATTAAATCGCCGTATGCAGGATATAGGTAAATAACATTTATAATTTATCAATAGAGAAAAGTAAAAAAAAAAAGAAAGAAAAAAAGATGAAAAGGGAAAAATTCTTTTGAGCAGTTATATGGATCGATTTCAAAATCACTATTTGTTTAAATATCGTGACAAGTTTTTGTACGTATTTATGATTGTTAACAGTCAAACGTTAACGGTTTATCCTGATGCAGCAACACTGGTATGTAGATACCCGCCGGAATACTAAGACTGACCTTAACACATCGGAAAATTTAGCAGCTTCACTCACAAAACTTACATACATGTTTTAATGTAACACACTGTTGTTTTCAACTCGATGAAAATATTGTTTAATTAAAAAATACACTTAGTTATTTGAAAGTGAAAAAAAACCATGATATTTAATTTAAAATTGAAAATACTCAAAACGGTTTATTAAAATTCGGACTGAATTTTGCTAAACAGTTTAAGTTTGATTTTTTTATTTTTATTTTCACGGTATCTATCCATGATTTTATTTTTCCAGTTTTTGACTAAGGGAGCAAGGTAAACCCCTCCCGGGAGTTCAGATTACGGCAGTTTATTCCTGTCAATATATTCTATTTCCCCCTGCACCCTGCCAGCTATGTTTTAGACAGAGCTTCACCCTCATTGTCTCTGCACATTTGTTTTGCTTTGTGTGTCTGTTTTTGAATTATGTAGCGATATAGCCAGTAGCTTTATGTCTACTAACATTACTTGAAAATAATTCATTGAAATAAAAAATATACACAGTGGCAAAGTTTGTGTTAAAAGTTAGAATAATACACAGTTTTAAAAATAAACAATATAAAGATTTTGTAAGTGAATTTTTTTATCTTAAAGATTAATCTTTTTCTGTTTATTTCAATATTTGAATTATATCAAGTAGTTCCATATTTACATTAAAATTCAATTAACTAATCATTGCAGCAATGACACCAAACGTTAACGTACCCGTCAGGCAGCCAGGTGGAGTTCCGGTCTTCCCAATGATGTAGTTCCGGTCCAGAAAAGTCACAGCACCACCTGAATCTGCTCCTGCAAAGAGTACAACCCAAGACATCAGAAGATTATGACGCATGGCAAACTGCTCTGTAAACGTCTCTAAATATTTGCCATTAGACGAGCCATCCTCCATTTCCGATAGTGCGTGTGGTCGGTCTGTAATTCTCAAAGTGAAGCGACACTTTAAAAGTGGGACGTTAAATTGATACTACAATAAAACAACCGCTCTTTCATCATCATCGTTGTCATCTAAATCATAACATCACAGCAGTTTAGGAATTTCGTTATCAGTCGGCTTGCGATGTATATGTACGTACAATGTACACGAATGAAGTTGGTTTCACTGATCAGGAAAACACGATCAATCAGGACTACAATTTTAATAGTAGCATGTTTACATCGTAACTTAGCCCTATGACCATAGGGCCTTGTTCGTATCGAACTTTTAAGTAGAAAAGGTCTATGTTGGTAAAATAATACTGTCAATGATCAAAAGTAATATCAGAAAACTATTTATTTATAACTATTTATTATTTATCTTCGTCTCCTGTCCCTTTGACGCGTCCAATGTGATTATACATTTTAATTTAAGCAATCTTAATGTGTTATACTGATAGACTCTTGTCGTCTTTCCCTCTTTCTAGAATTGTATATAAAACTGGGGAAAGTTCTCTTCTTAATATTCGTAATATTTATTTTTTTGACACATTTGAATTTCCTGTATGTGATTATATAAATATCTTGATATAAAACATTTAAAATAGCTCATAGTTGTTTTATCTTTACCGCATATGTTTTTGCACATTTTACCAGTAAAATAGTGCACATGATTTCTATGATGTTCGTTTCTACCCGCTTGTCCTTTTGTTTTCCAAATGCATCTGTTCTGCTGCATACTTTGAACTAAGGTGCTCTGTTCTCGTTTTTCATTAGTTTACTGTTTCTAGGCCGCTGGAGCTTCTGTTTTATGTAATAAACTGCTGTAATGAAGATAGATAATAATAGACAGTTTACTTTAAAATTATAATAATAAACCTCAGTGAAAATTCCATTACTTTGGTATTCATAGCCACTAGACCAAAATTAAAGTTAGGTTGACGCAGTATATAACCCTAATCCATAAAACAACCTTTTTAAAGGAAAAAACTATACATTTTTGTTTTGTAAATTACTTTGATTTGCGTATTGATAATTTTTGCTGAAATGCCAAAAATGGCTTCTTTGTTCAACTGCTTCGGTTCTTTTTCTGCAATAATTATCTTTTTTATTAACAGCGACTGAATTAAAATTATTAATTTTTTGTCTTACTACCGTAAAATTGTAAAATACTTTTTAAAAATAATTTAACAAAAGTATTTTTAAAACCCCATATTCCTTGATTTATCACCATATCTTAAACCTAGTCGCGATGTTGAGGTGTATGTACATGGTAAAGGATGATGTGAAATATGGTACCTGTACATAAAAAAAAAAATTGAAATTGTAGCCTTATTACTTAATCTTTGATATATGAACCCCGAAAGAATCCTTTTTTTATTCAAGATAGAATAACCACATTAAAGATATGCATCACTATTTATGGTAGGGGTACACTGTTTACCTTCAAATCCCGATTCCTGGTTTATTGGCAGTCACATGACTGTATTAAAAAGATATTTTCTTCGACTCTTGTGTGTGGCGACTTTTTTTATTCAAACAATATGCAAAAGTTAACGTCACCACGCGTTCTAAGTTAGATTCAATAAAACGTTCAAACTGCATGTCTAAACCAATTTTATGTGTACTTTTGAATAATTGTTCAATCATAACTATCCTATTTCAAAAAAGGGTCTTTCCTGCAAAGTTTTCACAAACAGAAGCGCGCTGATAGCTTGTTTTATAGCTGCTTCATCTTTAATTATCCATATATCTGAGAAATACATGTAGCGTATATGAGGGTCAATCAAAAAATACGAAGACAATTGGGCTGTATATCATAAATTTTTCCTAAAAGTCATATCTAACAGATTAAGCTATGCAACAACACTTATTATTATTGATATACGAAGTTTCATTCCATTTGATGAAAAGGTATTTTAATTACTTGATTTTAAAACCAACATGTTTTGTCAACACGGCGCATGGTAACGTTGAAAACACGACGTCAAAGTGACGCACGTACAGCTAACAGAAATATCCAATCTTTATATCACCCTTAGTCTGTTGTGCTCTTCACCATACAATTTTAAAATTGTACTATATCACACTATATATCACTTATATAGGCACTTTATCACTTGACGTCTAATTTGTTCACATTTGTTCGAAAATCATGTTTGTTCCTCGAAGTTTTCTTATTTTTTACCGCATGTCTCTTAGTTTACATTAAGAAAATCCCTAAATGTCAGATAACGTTGTTTATTCTTTTGACAAGATATTTACAGATAATCTACTCTCTTCCATTCTGTTTGATGTCCAAAATACAGTTACCACAACCCCCACAAAATGTGTAAGAGTTAACACAAATGTGAAAATAATTTTTTTCTTATTTTTTCCACCATTGAGCATTTTCACAGTTTTTATCGGCTTTTTTTTTAAGAGTTAAATCCATACTGTTTATACTTTTCGTTACGCCGTGACGTCCGGCGACGTCAACGTTTTTAGTCAATTTTAAGGACGACTATATGTCTTTAGTTACTGATATCTGTTCAACAAATCGATATATCCCGTCATTATTTGGTACATAGAGCATCATGACAACTCTTGATTTTAGGTTTCAATATTATTTGGTTATATTTACATCATCCAGTGTCTTTGCCTGTGATTACACTACGTATCGATTTTGTACTATATAACCCATAACTTCAAATTGAGGCGCCAGCGGGGTTTGCTTATTTATATTTAAATATTTAATCGTACAATGGCATTGAATTATATAAATATAAGTAATAAGGAATCATTTTTTGAATATTATGAGGTGATAATTTCGGTCGGGGCGTGATCAAATCTATCACTGGATTTGATCACGCCCCGACCAAAATTATCACCTCATAATACTCAAAGAATGATCCCTTATTCCTTAATTAAGCCCAGTTTATGGAGATATTACTTTCAACATAATACGGTTTATTGTTGACAAAACACTAAGTTTGACCGTGCGCCGTGACCTCCTTTTTGCAGGATTAGATTCTAAATAATTCTTAGAAATAAAGGAATATATTAACTCTTTTTTATTGCAAATTATTGGAAACAATTGTTTAATTATATCTGCTAAATTTAGTAATTATATGACGTTAAATAACATAGCTATGGCAAAAGTCTTCGTATTTTTTAAATTAACCCTCGTATAATGACTTCGAAGCGACCTTACGGAGATATTTCATACAAATAAACATTAAACTAAATATAAAATAAGCACTGAATGCTTAATTTTGGAAGTCGTCGGTCCTGTATTTTTATCAGCTGTACGATTAAATATTGAAATAGTCACTGATTAAATGTATCGGACCATACATTACAAAATCGATTCGTAGTGTTATCACAAGGACAACGGAAAATATAAATATTGTAAATACAAGTAAACTGTTGTTGTTTACCTGGCGTGAACTCGCTTAAGGTGGTATGGAACACCTCCACAATGTGACGTATTCCCGACCGAAATGAACAATAAAATCAGGTATAATTTTATAAATATTTTCTTCCAGTAATCCTTACCTAACAGCGTAGTTCAATGGTTTACAGCGTTACCTACGGATTTGTAAGTCACAAGTTCGGATCCTGTTGGCGCATTTATAGTTTTTACCTTTCCAAAAAAAATTAAAACATATTTTGGGTCAATTATTTTAAAACGGTAAAAATATTTTGGTTATTTTATACTTTAATCACATCAATATTGACAGGTGTCCCATACCACCTTAACTTTTCATAATCTTACAGGTCTGTACCACGCGTGTCACGTGACATACCTTTCAGTAATCGTGTTCGACGAGACTATACCTGCCATTAACCTTCATTCATATTAATACATTATTTCAACAGCTGTATTTACTGATCGCAAGTTTCCCATCAATTGCGGAGATAAGAGATAAACAATTCACTTGATATGTAAAGGAGTCTTGTATGATCTGCTTAAGGTGGAATAACACACATGGAAAAGTCCCTCAAATTAACAGAAAATCTTTTGATAATGAAAGATATAATGATAAATAAACTGTACAAATAAGCGAAAAATTTGCAGTTTGGGGGTAAAAAATGAATACCTAAAATAATTATTCTAGTAAGTAACAACAAAAGCCCCTGCGGGATTCGAACTCGGGATGTACGGATCACAAGTCCGACCCTTTACCCACACGGCTATGGAATAAATTACATGTTTCAGTGCATAAAATCCTTTTAATAAAACGAAATTTTTCGATCAGCGGTCAGCCATTTTGTGATGATGTGTTATTCCACCTTAATTTCTTCATATACATATCCTCTAATATACTAAGGTCCACCTACTTGGTTCATTTTTATTCATTGAAAGGACAGGGTCACAAACCAGAACGAAATTTGCTGTTACTGGGTCTAGAAAATCATCAATGATGAGTCAATCATGGCAATAAAATAAGATTTAACCTGTTAGCACAAATCAGGATGTGCAATTTTTCTTCTTCACTCTAATTTGAAAATGACCAAAATCACGGCAGATTATCTTTAATTCATTAAATAGAAAAAGGGCTGCTGATATATGCTGTGGGATATCATCCTTTGTCAACCAATCGGTAACTATCATGCAATTAAAACAACTGCAGCTGTGCTGTTGTAAACATCTAAAGTAATTCTCACGTATTAATTAGTATTCATTACAATTCTGTTATCCAGTGATATCCAAATTAACTGGGTATATGTGATTTTAAAAGGAAGAGTTAAGGAATTCACCCACCCATTTAATTTAAATACATAAATAAAACACAGCTTTACGTTATAAATGGTAAACAACATGGCGTTAAATTTGAATCATTGTCACAGCGGAAGTACTTTATTTTGGACAGGAGAGATCTCCGTCTCCAGTTCTGTTAAAACAGACACAAAACAACGAAAATCAGCCGCATATAAACGACTTAATTATGAAAATGAACTTAATCGTAGGGCAACAATATGATAGATTGTTCATTACATTGTGAAACATAGCTCCAAATCTTGATTCATCCGCAGTTATTAAAAAGATATTTTCTTCGACTCTGGTGTGTGGCAACTTTGTTTATTCAGGCAAAAGTCAGAAAAGGTTGAGAATAGTGTCGATATAGTTCAGGACAGGAGAAAAGAGTCCATTGCCTATTTCGTGTGAGGTCTGGTCGATGTAAGTTAACTTCAAGGATAATTATAGGTAAGTTAATACTTCACCTATCTCTGAACTGATTAACGATCCTTTTTTATGCTTGTCAGTCTTATCAAATTTACTTTCGCATTTCATATCAGCATTGCTAATAGGTTAACTTTTGCCACAAATGTTTCTTTGAATTGTAACACTTCTGACATATATATATTTATTTCCAGTAACATACATATTAAGTTCGACTTGAATGTCATAAACAACGTTAATGCTGAATATAACAAAAAACGTATGTATGAATTTTTATTTCTCTCGAGCTTTGTCCCTGAAAAAATAACTGACCACTACCGTGAAGCGAATCGCGGTGCGACAGAAACCATATTTGATGCGTTGGTCAGTGTCCCCAATAAGGGACTCTGCAGACCGCTACACAGCCAGTTCATTGTATCGTTTTGTCATGGATATGAAACAAGCCGTTTGACCGTTTTGTTTGAAAAACTGTTTTCGTTGATGAATTATCAAACGGAGCTTTTTTTTTTTACTTTGAAACTACAAAAAGGCAAGCGTAAACGGAAGCAATAAATGAACAGATCAAAATAATATGCGAATTATATAAGCAACGTTGATATTCTAAATATACAAATAGTGTATTCTGTACGTATTTATAACAGCAGTATTTCCTTGTTATACGGCATTGCATGGGCCAGGGAGAAAATTGTCTGACCACTACGTACATGTTAGACTCATTACATGAATCACCGTCTATAGCATTCTTTACAATTCATATCTGTGACCTCTGAACAAGCAGCATTGACATTTTAACTTGTTGATAATTTCAATCCCAACTTTTAAAACATTATTATTTTGTCAATAACATTCAATGCAGAAATATACATATATATATAAGAATACATTTCTTTAACAACTTCTGACTTCGTGTATTTGTAAAATCATTAAAATGTTGGTTTTTTTTCACGAGGAAACCGTTTGATGTCACAAAATTAGTTTTGTTAGGTAATACAACTTAAATTAGTTGATCAATTAAGGGATCGATACGTACAGGTAAAGGTTGTAAATTTTGCAAAATAAAGCAGAATTTAGAGTTCTTCGGAAAAAGACTGGAATGGCTCTCGTTTCATTGAAAACACTCCTGTTCTGACTCGGAAGCCTATAGAATCAATCGGAATATTTTCTTATGGAAATTATTATTCTCTTCTGTTGCCTGGGAGTTTTGTTGATATAATTCAAGAGCTCTTTGTTCTGCAAATACGACTCTAGGACAATTTACAGCGGAGGAAATACTTCGAGAGAGCTCTTTAAGTCGGAATTGGGTCATTCCCGCTGATGACAAGTCCATTATTGTCTATGTAAAAAAAACCCTAAAAGTAACGAAAACAAAACATTTACGGTGTATAAGAAAACTTTTGAATTAGATAAAAATCTTATATACATGTATTCCACTTTACTCTGAGTTTGTATAGATAATAGTGTTGAATTTCTACGGCCTCGGGAGAAATCTAACCTTTTAGAATAATACATGCAACGAAAAATAAAATATTTCAAGTATTTCTTCAAGATATTATATTAAGAAAACTATTACATGCATGAGTAAGTTATAAAGCTGTGTGCTGAAGTCCTAGATTGTCTCTCTCGCCTCAGAGATTTCATATCTAACACGAGTTAATGTTCGCTAGGTATATCTTAAAGCATCAGTTTAATTCATCCTGTGTGTAGACAAGGACTGTGATGAGCTGTTAAAGTGACAATGTCATCGAGTGAATGTTAGTACACTAATTTTACCGACGTTTAGAATGGACGCGCCAGACAGCACGTGCGGGGTCATTACACCATTAAGAACAATAATCGATGAATCTTGATTACCGCTGTTATTTAGAAACATATTTATTCCATACACAAGATGACGATGTCTTGACCACTTTAGTTTTCGCCAACCAATGGAGAGTGTTTATTCATTTTTACTAGCACTGCACCTGCTAAATAAGACCTGCAAGGTCCGCTGTTCCTTATGAGGAGTAAAGAGCTGCTGTGTTCAGGTGAGTGTTTTTTTTCTAAATTATATATAGATTTTTTTTCAAAAATATATTGCTATTACGGATGAGTCTTTTTAATTATTTTATCATTTTTTAAATAATGATATTCAACTATTTTTTTTCTCAGTACATTTACAACGCACATGTTCACAGAATATGTGTTTACTAGAGTCTAAACTCTGTGGCTTGGTGATAAAAGATTAATGTATAATTATCACTTTTCCCTAAAAAACAAATGCTTCTTTGAAGTAATCTAGAAAAGATTGCATGTTATCACAGCTTCCTCGGGCTATCAATAAGGCGCTGTGTTTGAATGGAAGTGGGTGAAAAGGTCGTATTTGCTTTCCATCGTACATAAACTGAGTTTGTATTGAAAACTCCCATTAATAAAACAAGTTTTTTTTGTAAACGACGTTTTCCTAAAACAACATTTCAGCGCAAGATTTTCAAAACTTTTTAATCTTTGCTGAAATTCTCAAATTAGAGTCGTCAATTTACATCAATTCTATGACTTTCTAAAATCAATTAGTTTATTTAGTACTTGCGGTGCCAAGCAAATTTGTCAGATCGATGTTAAGCGCAAACTTCACTGCACAGCCCATGCCAAGGGCGTGCATGCAAGAGATTTTATAGATAGGCTTTTTGTGATTTTATTCTCTCTTAAAATTTACAGCTACTTTATTGAGGGTTAATCACCAATCACTTACTATTGTCATTAGAATAATTGAATGAAACACAATTTGTTAGTAGAGAGCATCTTCATGATTGTTTAGATATAAGAAATAAATAAACATCACAATTATCAAATCAAAAGTGATGCTTTGATGATAAAAATAAATGGTTGATAGAAAACTGACCAGACCAAGTAACTCTGTTTTGATACAGTTGACCAATAACATCCCCATACTGTATATAAACAACCCGTATTATACCAGGAGAACTATTCCAATGTTCAGGAAGTGTAGGGTTAACCTGGAAAGAAATAAGATAAGTGTTTGAAGTGTAAACGTGCTTCGCTGAATGAAATGAGCTTTTCTTTGATTTTAGCGATCTTTGGATACTTCGCCACTTTTGATAACTCTTTCGCCAGTCTCCATGATGTATGGGTTGCTACTAGAGAGTATACAACATTACATCATAGAGAAATATGGAAGGGATCACTGGAACAAAATCCTTGAGCATGTTCAGCAGAAGAACATTGTTTTTACTACTCACCAGATTTACACTGACGATCTAGTGAAAAGAATCGCCAAAGGATGTTGTCATGTGTTCAACGAGCAAAAACGGGAGGACGACTACATGTTGTTCTTTGGTCAGTGCTTTGTGAAATTCTTTAATCACTGTGGATATGACCAAATTGTTCGTCTTCAAGGACGTCACTTCCGCGATTTCTTACACGGTATTGACAACCTTCACGAGATGATGCGGTATAGCTACCCTCGGATGGTTAGTCCGTCCTTCCTCGTCCAGTCGGAGGACCGACACGGCTGTGTTTTAAGTTACCGCTCTAAACGAACTGGATTTAAGAACTACGTAGCAGGACAGTTAGCACAGTGTGCCAAAATGTTTTACGACATTGACATAGAACTCGAGATCTTGTTGGAGGAACTTCTGACTACCGGATGCAATGTGACGTTTAGGATTAACTTCGACAATTCTGCCTACTGTACTCCTTTGCAAGCTTCGGTCCTCAACAATTTCTTTGACGACATCGAATACATTTCAAACGAACTATTCTTCAAGGTAGAAATTTTCTTACAATCACCCACGCGGTAACAAACAATTTCTTTTTAATAACGACACATATTGCCACAAGGAAACAACGATATCTAGTGCACGAAGCCGTTATTGGTGGTTAAAAAAATGGTTTATTTCTTCTTTTCAAACTTCCGTATTTCTCACTTGTTTCTTTACGTGTTCGCGTCATCATTTTTAAGAATGTCACTTGTTTTTATTTAATTTGGAAAATTAATTGAAAGGCTCTAAATAATCTATATACATGTACCTTCAAATTATTGTATCAGTATTCTGCAAATTACTTCCAAACAGTAAAACTAGACAGATATATTAAACATCCTTAAATGATTCTTAAAAAGAAGAGGCATCGTAACGATTTTAACTCAAAATTTTTATGTTATTTGTCTTTTATTTACATTTAAACCATATAACTATTTCGAAAGGCAATTATGATCACATTTAAACAGGCTCTCATGTTTACAAATCAGCGTTTTATAGCACATTATTTGTAAACTAAAAAAACCCGACAATGGTTGGTTTTTTTTTTTTTACATAGCAATGAGTTCTTACTTGAATATCGTTTGAAACTCGCCATTCTTGGTCAAGAATTTGATATCAACAAGTTAACTATTCTTGGAGGGGGTGGAGAGAAATACATCATTGATAATGACAATGCCACTTTAACCTTATGTCTTTTTTCGTACAATGTTTCTATGTCCTTAGGTTTTCCCGTTCAGCATTGTGTTCAATAAAGACATGGTCGTGACAATGACGGGAGACAGAATGTCCAAATGGCTAGATACCAACGATTTGATCGGCTCTTACATCGATGTTCGATTCAAACTCAGACGACCGATATTAGAGTTCACCTGGGAGAGTGTAAGTAAACCGACCACACGTCTGGACCATTTAATCCATCTCGAAATTAATGATATAATAAAATGATAGTGCGGTGCAAATACATGTCGGTGATATATTGCCTTAAGTCTATTGTTTAGTGCATGGTCACGAGTTCAAGCCCCGGTCGTTACAGATCAAAGTACCAATTGAAAAGCTTTTTAACGACGAATGTTTGGCAAAAGGTGATATTTAAAAAATGGTGACTCCGTGTCCTCATAAGATAAGGCACGGTATATAAGCCTCACTCCACTGGCCAAGGAGACAGTGGCATCAATTTATCTAAGCTTGCGGTATAATAACCAAAGGCGATGGCTCTATTACCAGTGCATCCAGCTTTTCGGTGATCTTTGACGGATTATAGATCATCTTTGCAACTATCTGCTTTATTTAATGTTTTTATATTCATTAAAACGTTTAGGTATTAGTCTTTCCAATTATAAGTCGAGGAGCATTTCTTGGATCTAGATTAATATTCCAAAAACGTATACATCGATTGCAAATTGAGTCGATAACCTAAATAGATAGGAAAATGCTACAATATATTTTCTTCTTCGACAATTAAAAAGTATTTCAGTTACATGCTAACTTCTGTCAAATGTCATACGAGCTGAGGTTTATGAATGACAGCTTTCAAACTTCTATCTCTGATAAATGTGCGAATCGTACAACGGACGTCAGTTCATCTTCCACTTCAAATTTCTAGTGCTAAGTGTTTTTATCAATCATTTTCAGCATCTTAATGTAAGCAAATAACCTTAACCCAGATTTCTTTCGTAATGTAACTTTGTAACTTCAAAGTTGGTTTTTAGTTTACATCATGGATATCATTTCAGATTATCACCCATCAAACGGTTGTGTTCGAACTTCAATGTGCCAACCTCACCCCTCGGAGACATTCCATTGCTTCAATTATGACGTCATTCAAAGAAAACTTCCTCACTAGTAAACATAAACTCATTTTTCGCGGACAGATGAGGTACATTCCGTGTTGGGACGCCATTGCTTTCCTATGCAACCCACTGTAAGCACAGAAAGAAGCACGTGGTTCATGTTTTTATGAGTGATGTTATTATTATCGTGGCTTTGTTAGGTTTAACTTGTTTATGTTTATTTTTTTCAATATACAGAATTCTATATTAACCTTTTTTTCAAAAGTAAACTACCGGTGTGATGGTATGATACAGAAAATAATCTTAATCATTTTGTCAAGAAGTTTAAATTCATAATCAAAATAACTATACTGCAATTGAACACGTGATATTTTCCGAGCAAAAGAAATTATAACCGATCTTTTCTTTAGACTGATATTGCCTCAATGTCAGATATAAAATGAATCAAGTGAATATCATTTTTTTTCAAAAGAATTTATCTTTAAAATATTACTGTACTTTCTCCATCTTTCGAATATCTCTCTATGTATACTAGTACATCTCTCTCATTGATATGCAATGTATAGACATGTTCATTGCTAATAAGTTTAGATAGTGACTCTAGTAAGGGGATGATTTATCATGTATTGATATCGATTTAGGTCTATATGGCTTCCTTTCTGCTCGGGATCAAATGATCAGAGCATTAAATCATTAGGAGAATTATTTGTTTTAAATGTGCAGACGTGGTCGCTATCAAGATGCATGTACTTTTAAAAATTATGATTGGGACAGATGTTCATGCTTATCACAGGAGATAGTAATTTTATAGATATGAATTGTCCTCATCAACACAAAGGTCAAACGTCATGTGAAAGTGACAAAAAAGACTCATCTTGGTGACCGTAATTCAAGAAAAAAATCGCGATTTTAAGCGACTGTTGACTCTATCTGTAAACATCTCCATGCTATTTCTCTCTGTCTGACGAGAGGTTCCGAGACCTAATCAATATTAACCAGCCCGGCATATGTTCAGAAGCACGCCTTGGTCATTGCTGACTGTTCTGATCAATTACCCGAACTTCTCCACGCCAGGAAGGAAACTTTGACACATGCAAAGGGACTTAAAAGTAAACTCTAATGTAGAAAGCCGTTGATCACGGGTCATTAAGCAAATAACTTACGTGGAACATTGAAACTTGTCACGTAGGTCCTCTGGGCTTTTGGGTTGTTAGTCTAGATCACAGATATTACCCATCATAATCATCATCAGCATCTTTTTGTTTATTAAAAAATCAGACAACAACGTCCTAGTTAACAATCAAACATATTTCTACACCCAAAGTAATCTCTGAGCATTTTACTTTTTCTCTTCTGATAAAATGCATTTGTTTGAACGTTTTTTGGCATTAATGGACCTGTGTGCTGGCTTCTTTGCAGAGTTGGCTCCCTGGATGATATGAGACGAGTCGGCTTGTACATTAACGACCTCAACCTCTTTGACTGTAGCAGGGACATAGTTCTTAATGGCTGGCAATATGCATCGCAACTGGAATTCTCCCTAGAACAGGTCTGCATTAACCCCACTGAACGTGAATGTCATCATCAGTGATAACAATAGTGCAGTTCCATGTATCCACATATTGATAGTTACTGTTGTATAAACGATATGGACTGCTTTTTAATGAATGAAGAACGTAAACATATATACATTCTTTGTCAAAAATTGTGCTAGAATTTATTTTATTGGTTTCGTATCTGTTGGAACCCCCAGCCCACATCTACACGTCCTTAAGATTAATATGACGTCTTAAATTTTCTTTTTGAATTATTAGAGACCTCATCTTAAAATAGACACAATTAATCATATAATGAAATCACATAAATTTCATTAGAATTATGGTCTTTAAAAAACATGTTTCTCTATCCTTCTGCCCTATTAAAAGAATGACCCAGTGACTGAGATTTTATTCTGCTGATAACATTTCAGCAACAAGACAAGAGCAAGCTGATAGAGGAGACCATGGAGAAACAAGAGGAATGGCGGAATAAGAGCGAGGCACTCCTGTACTCCATGATCCCCAGAACCATAGCAGAGAGGCTGAAGCGAGGCGAAGATCCGGTCAAAACGTGCGAGGTGCGCACTCACACATTGCCACTGAAATCAACGGGTTACATTAGGCTAATTCAAACCAATTTACTTTTCCTATTATCCTGCATATAAACAGAAGCCGACTTTTCATCTGTATCAGACGATGTCTAAATTCTGAAATAGCTTTTATCTTGAATTCCTTTACTCAATCCACAGCTTTTATCTGACTTGTTGTTTTACTATGTTGAAGACTTCATGTCTGTGCTTTGTCCAAGCAAAGTTTAACGCTTTTTGCAAAAATACAACCGAGAATGGTTGTTCGATAGATAGTGTAGCCGAGTCTCTATATTCAAACATAAATATGAAACGTTATGGACATTATAGAGTTAAATGAAGCTGTATACATGCAATGGCCAAGAGATTGCATTTTACCGTTATTATTTTAACATTAACCTCCAGTCGTCTGAAATAACGTCCATGACGGTCTTCAGTGATAGCTCTTTAAAGACAACATAAACCATGATCAATCTATTCCAATAGAGCACCCATGATCGTTTTGATGAACTCAACTTAACTCCTGCCATTTCTGTTGTAGATGTTCGATCAAGTGACGATATTATTTAGTTACATCGTGGACTTCACCGACATTTGTGCGGAGGCGTCGGCCATGCAGATAGTTAAATGCATTAACGCTGTGTTCACTTGTTTTGATGCCGTGGTCGACAAGTATGACGTGTTTAAGGTACATGTGTACATCTTCGTACTCCAAAGGTCAAACAAAACATTTAAGGTTGTTTGGGACATTTGTTGATTAAAGTACATTATAATTAAAATACTTTCACCGGTTTAGAATTTTCAAACTTTACAATATTTAATCTAAAAATACGTTTTAAAAACTTTTGGAAAGGTCAAAATTTCAAAATCCCCAGTGAGGTTCGAACTCATGACTTACAGGTCCGTGGTGAACTTTCCAAACCAATGCGCTACGCTGTTAGATAAAAATTTTGGGAAAGAAACCATATTTATAAAATTATAATGAATTTTATTATCTATTTCGAAAATTGATACGTCACAACATGGAGGTGTCCCATACAACCTTAAACATCTTTAATTTATTTTATGTATATAAATATACATCTATAACGAAATAGGTTCAAATGGAAACAAGTTATTCAGACTTTCAAAATTTATTTTACTTTTAACAAAATTCAAAACTTATTTTTCACAAGTCATTGCTAATGCACAATGAACTATCATGTAGGACCAGATATTTTATCCACCACAAATTTGAATAAGTTTGAAAAGAGTAGTGAATGTATATTCTCTCTTTCTTAGAAAGTAGTTTTATTATTGGTTAATTTCCTCATAAAAGACATACCTCAGGGAGGTGCATATAAATAAGCTAGAAAATTAAAGATACTCAACTAATCATTGCCTTATAATCTTACAAAATAAAGCCTGCAAATGTGTTCAAACCCACTTTAAATTCCCAGGTTTCAATAGAATGTTTTCTAAATAGCGTGGTTCCGTCTTTACGCTGAAGAAGTCATGATTTGAAAAAAAAACCCACTTAGTTTCACGATAATATAAAAACCATATAACATAAAACACAGTTTATGCAAACGCTTTCATAATAATATATTTTCAATCAGATTCTGACGAAAAGCCTTTTAACATGTCATCTGATCTTAATTCGTCATTATTTTTATAATAACATAGTAAGAGGCTTGGTCTTTAATGTAAAAAAAAAATGAAATCCTATCGTTAATTGCAAAAAATGTTGATGCCTTGGAAACCTTTTTCAGGTGGAGACGCTAGGGGACGCTGTGTACATGGTAGCGGGTGGAGTCCCGGACAGGAACGAGAACCACGCGGTCAATGTGGCGGGGCTCGCCATAGAACTTGTGGAGAAGGCAGCCAGTCTCACCGACCCCGTTTCCGGGGACAACCTCCAACTCAGGGCCGGTCAGTTCCTCAAACTATACCTCACAGAATCTGCTCAATCATTACCATTTCTTTGCATTGTTACTATTACTGTGCATCATATGATTTAAAAAAAATTACACATGTGTTGTATACATTTCTTTGCACAGTTTTAACCGTGGATTATAAATATATGTATAGGTAATGTGTCTATAGTTACGTATATTGTACGTTGCAATAGGTATGCACACCGGAAGTGTGGTGGGAGGGATCGTTGGGAAGAGGATGCCACAGTACTGCCTGTTTGGGGACACGGTAAATACAGCTTCAAGGATGCAGTCCTACAGCGAGGTTAGCGTAAAACACAAAGAGTTTGAATGGAATGGTTTTGTTTACTTCCATCAAGTTAGAACTGATTGATTTTCTTCTTCTCTGTTTAGCCAGGGAGGATCCATTTGAGTGAACCGTGCCACGAGTGCCTAAGGGGGAAGGGGTTTACCACTGTCTTTCGTGGAACGCTAAACGTCAAGGTACTGTACACATTTTAAAATTAAAACCAGTAGAAAATCTACAACACCTATTCTGATTTTCATGCCATCGATACAAAAGCGTCATGGACCAAGGAATAAAACTGTATTAGTTTGCATTTTTAACAAATAAAACACAAACACTATTTTCATTTAACCGTCACAACGTTTCCATAGAGAGAATCAATTAGGATCCGGCTCGTTTGTTGTGTTGCTTGGAAGAGTCGGCGGAATTGCCTCCAATGCTGCAAGCTGTTCAATTTCCACTTTGATGGCAAGTGAGGGCTTAATCTTCATTTCTACCCGTTTTAATGAATAGCTATACCGTCTTTTCCAGTGATACCAAATGATTCCTTTCACCAGTCCGTCTTGGGTGATGGGTATAGTCCCACCCTGTACATATCGGCCATTAAGCGCACTGTAGCCACAGTCCCGGTACCACCATCCAGACTCGTCCTTTCTCGCGCAAGACGAGAACCACATATCGTAGTCTTTATCATATGTACTGAATTTCATGTTCTGGTGGTAGCTTAAGAAAGAATCACCGGACGTCCCAGAATAACCGGAAACGATCAGTCTGTAACCGTCCGCCTCATTGGATAACGCAAAATGGTCATACGTCGCGTATGCCTCATCCCCTTCCCAATCCCAGAGGTCAATTCGCAAGGTAAAATTGTTAGCGCGTGTCATCAAGTGAATATATTCGTTTCCTAACCAATACTCCGTATTTGGATTTCCGAACCCGAATGCATAGGCATCCCAGTTCCGGGTGAAATTCACACTTCCGTCCTGGCGTCGCTGAATGACCGTCCACCCTCCTCGGTCGGTTTCCATGTCACACCATATGTTCAGGATCTTTCCGTTGGAGAATCTGATAGGGTACACCCCAGAAGCACTGAACCCGTTCATTTTCAACTCGTTGCAATCTGTAAAAAAGCATCTCATTTTAACCTCAGGTATTATTACACAATGCACTTTATCATTGCATGAATGATATTAAAAGGAAAATACCTCGAACTAATGGTATGTTGGGGAAGCTTGGTGCCATCTTTTTATATTTTTCCACTTCTAGGGACTCAATCTGCCGGCGCGTTTGTTGTTCGACCTTGTTGCTCAACACTTCCAGTTTTCTATTCAGCAAAACAAGTACTCTTCGTCAATCATTCCATACCGATTAATATCTTTCGTTTTATCTACAGGACACACTCATCAATCAAAGAAACTAATGTCCTAATTAATTTTATTGTTCACAGACAGTCTTTCAGAATTGTAAATATTTCCCTCAAATTGAACTAAAAGACTTTTCAGATCTGGGTTTGGGGGGCTTCTACTAGCAAGTTTCAGAATATATTTGCCTAATTATGCCAGAACTATATGAATGAGACTTACGTTATGACCTCGTTTAGGAGAGTGTCGTGTTGGGTTTTAGAGGCCCCAAACTCCTCATTTAACCTCTCTAATAGGTTACATTGATGTTCGTTTTGTAGTGAGGGGGCCAGTGTTCTGTACTGTAGGGTGGAGCACACACTGGGTGCCCCTGAGGACGTGTAAGGGGAGGATGAAAACAATGGGTCTTCCTCCTGACTTTGCGATGAGTATAACATTCCTAACAACTGTATCACGACGCCTACGGAATGCATCTGTAAAAAGTAGATAAATAATACTGTAAAAAACAGTGGAACAAAAGACATGCTTTTGTACTCAAGGCCGTGGCGTTATACGAGGTTTTTATTTAGCTCAGACGATTCCCTTCAGAGTTAACTTTTAACTTGAACGATACTTTTTCTGCCTCTAGATTGATACATGGATTCAGACAACCTTCTTTGAACTATACTGGTATTATGAACAACTGCATGTACTACTAATCCAAATTGATCTTGGCAAAAGAGGATGTACTTTTATATTGTTTTTAACCATTTCGGATGCTGGAAAACAACATACCTTTCAAGTTTTATAAGATAAATCCGCTTTTCCACTGAAAACAAAGCCCGTATTCTTCACACGCACCACCTGGTTATAGAACGAAGTCCATGTGCCCACATAAACGTTCAAAACTTTCGTCGTTTCTTATGCAAGATTTGATACAAGATGCCTCAGTCATAATGCAACTGATTTTATTGACCCCCGTCTAACCCGAGATAATATGAGCCGTTAACTTCTGAGGAATATTTAAAAGTACACGGGGATGAATTATTAAATTAAATGAGGATTGTGAACATATGTTTACACGCCATGAGTCTTAAAGAACAGTGAACGTGTTTTTTATAGTGAATCACGTCGGATTGTGGTATTATGATCAAATATTTTGGGTTAAAACTTGAAGTGTCTCGCATAAGAAACACATGAACAGTTTTTGTCATAATATGGTTCAGACGTAATGGCTTAGCGATTTTCAAAAATATAAGTACATGTATATTGCTAAAACCAACCGGAGAAGTGTATTGTACTTATGCCATTTCATTTACAATTAACTCCTCTACCTTTAGGTATGAAAATATTTCGGTCTATGCATAAATAGAATTAAAGATTAAAATAGCACCATTTTTCTGGAAAAAAAATTGTTTCAATATTCTCCAACCGCAAATCAGTTCATTCAAAGTTCCTTACTTTTCAATTCTCTAGATCTTATATTAGCATTGATTTGTTGAGAGTGAAGCAGTGGTAAGTTAACAATCACGGCAGAAATTATAATATTATGGCTCAACTCTCAGTCCGTGAAATTTATTGATGGATTACAAAATATTATATATATAGCCTGTACATGTATCTTTTGTTATAGGGTAAGGGGGAGATGAATACTTATTGGTTGGCGGGTAGAGATGGAGAAAAAAGAACAAAAGTTATATGTGAATTATTAAAAACTGAAAAGGCCAAAAAGATGAAAACACAATATCGGTAAGTATTTCGTACAATGACAATTCTTTAATTCCTTTATTGACTTATTGTGCATAGGATGCGTGTTTAGAAATTAAACTGAATAGCAGAATGCATGTCTTATGAAACTGTTTCTTTTCTTGCAATTCTAATAAAGATTTACGCAATGTATGTTGTGATTTTATTATCATACAAGTTTTTAACCAAATATCTAATACTAATACCACGGACAAGTCTTAAAAAATTAAAATGAATATGCAATTTAGAAGAAAAAATATCAAGTTTGGTTGAAAACAGAAATGGCAAAATTCTAATATCATCGCATAATAGAATTAACTTAAAACTTTTAGATTTCTGAGTTTCAAGATACCAAGGTTCAAATTATGTAAAAAGAAGGTGAGAAAGTTGAATCCCTTTGTTGCTTAGATCTGGCATGCGCATTAATTGCTTGCACTTGTCGGTTACTTCAACCAATGCTGTTCAAATACTAGTGTGTTAATGTCCGTCAAGTTTATCTCTAGTGACGTCACTAGAGATAAATGATTTTAAATGTGTGTAATGATTACATTGATTCATTTTCCTTCCGGGAATCACTTTTATGATTTTTTTTAATTGCATAATTGTAAAATCCAGGTACACCGATGTAAAACCGTTTTCATTCTTCCATGCAAAACTGAGGTGAGAAGAGAATTTGTATATTAATCTATGACGTAGGAGAGGTAGCAGATCTGACTAGTTTCTAGGGTGGCGGCGTCCATAATTCCTCCAAAATTTTGATGTCTTATCAGAAACTTAATTTAGAATATTTTGTATCAAGCGTGCTAGGTAAGTTTCATTAAATACGTGTCGTCAGAACTCCTTTATGACGTAATTGAATGCTAGCTCTGTATTGCTTGGGAGTATAAAGGAACGGGGTTTTTCAACTCCTAAATGCAAGATTAAGATAAAAGCAGTAGTAAACACATTATGATTTTGGGTGTGAAATTTGTTGTTTATTTGTTTTTGCCGCCTCAAACTACACATTAATTTAAATAAGAGCTGTCTGTTCCTTACAAGATATATGTGGTATGTAACGCTTAATCACGAGTTTGATTTGAAACTGCATGCTGCAAAATTCGTATACTTAAGAGTACTTATCTTGCATTAGGAATGATAGCATGTTCAATAAATCATGGCTGGGGTAAACTTTAAGCGTCGCCTGGCTTTCATTATAAATTTTTCACTTGTCTTAAGAAGATATTGAGTAGACATAAAAATGTTACTCTGTTTGATACATGTTGTATCGGCATATTTGTCTCGAGACATATTGCTGTAAGATTTTGTTCAACGGTCTTAATCAAGTGCATGCTAACTGGTGCGGATTTAAAGCATGGATTGATGGGTGATTAGATCAGTGCAAACCTATATATACTGGTTGTGGATGAAATGGTTATGTTAAATGTGCATATCTCTTCATGCAACACATATATACATTTTCTGCATCCGCTTGGCAAAGAATGCAAAAACATGTCATTTTTGAAAAATACATTTGAATAATTTTAATATTTTTGTCTTGATGTATTGTATTATTTAGTTAGAATATAAATCTGAAGTCTCCATCTCTAAAAAAAAAAAACAACCGAAAATATAACGTCATTTATAGTTTTCTTCGGAAGTTAAATTGAAGTGGATGTCATGAAGGGAAAACAATATACAATGAAGTACTTTTTTGAAAATATTTTTTTCATGCGCTAAAATTTATCCACTCATTTGAAAAGCACTGAAAGTTTAAAAAGAAATTGCGGACCTTTGATTATTAATCAAAGTAATTCATAATCAGATTAATTCATGTGACTCGCAAATCTTGCAAACGAAAAAAAATCTTCAACCATTAGAATTGTGTGCTGATGGTTCATTCTTTAACGTCAATTTGCAGCTCGTTCGACAATGGATTTGACCTGCATGGAATGCACAATATTACGAGTTCTGCTAACTTCTCACTGCTTCAGGCGGCAGCGGAGCAAGACGAGGCTGATCACAAAGGTACTAGTCACGTGACTGATATATAAATCACGTGTCAATTTTGTGTGACAAAGAGCAACACACAAACATGGCCCACATAAGTTTCAAAGTTTCTGACTTCATTGTTTATTGGAATCTGTTTAAAGTTTCACTAAGACAGTTTTTTATTATTATGTAAAAGAAAGTGAGCGCACGAGATGGTAAGTTTGCAGGAATCCTAGACACGAATCAATTGGGATTTAAATGTCTATAACCTCGAAAGGCTATGTACAGGTTTCAACAAAAATATATTATGTTGAGAGTCGAAGTACATGGCTATTCCGGTTATTAAAAAACTCACAAAGCTTTCAAAAAATGGCAATGAGAGGTAAACCGATAACTAGTTGGAAATGTTAATGCAAACATATTTTAATGAAGTTATATTTTGTGTATATCCTAAAAAACTAGTAATAAGAAAAGATTTTTTTATAGTGTTCATACAGCAGATCTAGAAATCAATAATAACAAATTAAAATATACCGGTATATTATAATTCAACATCATGTTATAATAACAAACATTTAAAACAAAAAAGTTTATTTTTAAAAAAAAGACAACCAGTTGGATTTGAACCCAAAACACTGAAAGTATGTATTCACTAATCCAGGACGAAACCACTGAGCCATGCGAGACTTGTCAATATATGCTCTATAAAGTACTGTTTGAAACCACACTGTCATATCAATGGACTTTGTTTTTTATCCCTCAAAAAATAATTTGAAAAAGTACATAATTAGTCATCTCTGGGTCATCTCTCCATCTTTTTTTAAAAAGCGACATTTTAAATGTTGAAATATGTTATCTTTACACGTTTCAAATTTGTGGAGAGAAGACCCAGAGACAACAAAATCATTTAAAAACAGTTTTAAATAAGTAGGATTTTGCATGAATTGCATCCTGTTGCTATATTTAGACCCATATTATAATAAAACCTTTTGCATTTCAAATATTTTTCCACTCATTCCACATCCAACAGAAACCAAATAACGGTTATAATTCGAAAAATATTCAAAATTAATTGATGAAATTTTAACTCTCCTTGTGCGCCCAGATTCCTGCCGAATCTACATCTTAAGCGCCCACATTCTTTTTAGTTCAAATATTACGAAAGACGAATAGGGCCACATAGTAACGAGATCTTTTCTCGTAATTACGAGATAATTAACTCGTACAATGTACATGTAATAATGAGATCTTTTCTCGTTATTACGAGATCTTTTCTCGCAATAATGAGATAATTAACTCCTAATAAGGAGATTAAAATATTTTTTTATGTGGTCCTATTCGTCTTTCGTAAAATATATTTAATATTATATGGCAATTTTTATTCCGCATTTATATTAGCTCGAGATTACTGTATATCAGCCCGAGAGCAGTGTTTTTTCTGCAATGTCGCCACCTTCATATCCCGCATGAATCACCAAAGAGAGTATTTTATCGTTTAAATAACCTATATCAATGCATTTGTAAACCAGACCTCTTAAAGATATATAAATGTACATTTATAGTTGAAAAGTCGATTTGCTACTAAAACTCAGTTTAGTAAAACACATTAAAAGAATTCAAATGTGAGATCAGAAAAATTAACATTTTCCTTAGGCCAGCATTTTTTTATTTTTAGATTTACGAAATATTTTTCAAATTATTTGGTGAGGAGGAGGGAAAAAAAATAAAAATAAAATTGAAAAATTTGTCCGTCGAGAAAAAAAATAAAAATAAAACAATTTTTCAACAACATTTTTTTTTATTTTTAAAATAAGAACACATGTCCAGGAGCTGCCATTTTTTAAAATATATAAGTAATTCTGGTTGTTGGTGATGTTCTTATCATAACATATTTTATCCATGGGCACTGAAAATTTGTGTTGATAAATTGTACATTCATGTATAAAAACAAAGGTTTTTTTAATATATATATATATATATACAAGTACATACTGTACATATACATTAAGACAAAAAAAAATTAAGGGAGTTTTCACTTCTTCCTTGCAGAAAAATAGGAAGAAGTTTGAGAAATCATTTATTTGATTAAATTAACAATGCCATTCACAAATTCAAAATTTAAAATATTGTTACTGAACATAAATTGGATTAGAAGCATGTCCATAAATGTCAGTAAAAAATCATACAAGTTTTTTTATTTAAAAAAGACTAACTAACTTTTAAAATCTTATTCATTTATGTAATTATACCTTTAATAAAGGAAATGTTTCGTTATTTTGTTAGCTTAATGACAAATAAAATCATTCTCTTTCCTTCAGTCATAAGACTCCTGTGTTCAGTGTGTTTAGGGTTATTAGTCCAACCCTATGACCCACTTACAACCGTTATGTAAAGGATCTATTTCCAAACGGTTAAATTATGATTATTTTAGAATTTATTTTGCAAAAATGTTTTTAAAAAAAGTAACTTATCATTTTCTTGTTTTTTTTTTTAAATTTACGGAATTGTGATAGAAAAAGACTTCAACTTCTCTTTCTTGAGGAAATTCTGGCTAAGTTGCCGATCACAAAACTTAATAGGGTCGTAAATTGTAGGGTTGGACGAAAGCAAACAGGAGTAGGCCCTATGGTGGTTTTTTGTGACTTCTAGTGCCTGTGACTTGATCGGAAAGAACTTGGTCTTTTTAATCAATGCATGAATAACAATAATTCAGACTACACATTCGTGATTGCATCAACATTTATTTTTATTTTTACCAGAAAGAAAATTTCGGGTCGGAGGAAAAAATAAAATTAATAGCTAGTTCAGGTCCTTTTATTTTTATTTGAATTTTTTTAAAAATAGGGTCGGCGGGTTTGTAAATCGAAATTTCAAAAAATGCTGGCCTTATACTGCATTCGATTACAGATACATAGAACTTTTATGGGATAAAATATATCTATTAATCAGCAGGCGATCTTTAAAAAATACCTAGTTGTCAATAGATAAAACATTATACTAACAAACTTTGTTTATTGCATGCATCATTTGAAAAGGTAAACATTCGTTACAATCCGTTAATATTTAGATTTATTCTTCATTAACTTAAATTTCAATCGTTAAGTTATCTAGCATCAGAGGTTATATGTGTACTGCTGGGCCTCAACGATTTTTAATTTGTCCATAAAACTCGTGTGTGCAACTTTACTTACCAAAAATGGCGATTCTCTCCTTTTGGTTTACCAAAAAGAGAATTTGATTTCTACATTGCTTAATATAAGTGTCTCATTTGGGTACAGAAAAATAAAAATGGGACATTATGATACAATAACTAATAAATATATGCAAATAGTAAATGCTTGTTAAATAAACACGTGTATAGTTACAAACATTTGTACAATTTTGCTTGCCAATGGTAACAACCCCGTCATCTCATTTGTTAAAAGAAAGAGATTGAGTCTGCTACAGAATATTTAAATAATACAAGTGTACATGTATTATTGGGTCCTCAGTCAAGAGTGCATGTACTTATTACACAATACATGTAGCTGGCTAGTAACTTGTTCGACTTTTCATTGTAGAATCAAAACCAAAAGCAAAGCCAAAACGTGCGCTCAAAAAGACAAATTCCAGTTCCTTAGACGCTGTAGCAGAAAATTCCTCAGATGAGCAATCAAACCCACGACCTGTTTTTGTATGAGATACAATAGACATGTCTGTGTGAAATACTTTGTAATCATGGATTACAGGGCCTTTATATTTCATATCAATGATTACATGACGAAGTGATGACAGTGACTTGTGCCTTCAGGAAGGACATTGTGTATTGAAAATAAATTTGTTGGAATTTTTTTTTTATTTTCTTGCCTTTATATTTTTATTAAAATTGGGCCAACAGTTTCAGAACCATACTCTTACCTTATACAAGGTGGTTGAACAAAAAGAAACAGTGTTAAAAAGTGATTCTATCTCAAAATACAATGTACATGTCCGTAGTGATTATGTCTCACAGTGATTTTGGATACTTGATTCTATTTATTTGCATCGCCTATATGCATATGAATATATCAGAACTAAAGAACTAGGAACTAAACTATGCTTATAATCGATCCGTGACCGTCGAGAACCAATGATAACAAATCTTGTATTTCTGTGAATGATAGAAGATAATAGAGAGTAAAGGAATTACCAGTCAGTTGTGAAATCGATATATCAGCTACATGTACCTATTTGTGCATGTATATACATGTGTTCCAACAAAGTAAAAACAACAGATGTAGCCGTCAAACCACGGGCATATATATAGCAAATTGTCCCAGAAAGAGAGGCAGAGGGTGAACATAACTGACTTCATTAGTATGCTTATAATAAAACTAGTGCTTTTCTATAAATATTCTATAAATATATGCAACAGAGGCACATGGACCTTAAATGTCACCAGAGAATAAGAATACATTTTATTAATCATATGCATACTACTAAGAATTGCCTGTATATAAAATTTGGTTAAGTTTGGCAAAGTAGTTTTTGAAAAGATGTTAAAAGCTGATTTTTTTTTAAAAATTTCGACCGACGTACAGGGCACCACGACTTTTAATGAAAGATGACAACATTTTTTTAAAATATTGAATTAATCATAAAGATTAAGTAAAGTAAAAATAACTAAATTGTTGTTAATGTACTTCAGTACGTTAGTTAGAAGAAATGGTCAGTTATTTCTATATAGGGACCTCAGTCTGACATCATCATTATAATTTTGCGATTAAATGTTGCTGAATGTTTCAACCGACCGATAAACCGTAAGAACTTTTGATTTGCTTCAGAAATTGAGGACAGCTCAGCGGATGTAAATATAAAAACATGTATTATAAATGAGATTAATTATGCTAATTCTCAATAACCTCTCGTAGTTGCAAGCCAATAAATATACAGACACTGAATATAGCAATAAACTAACAATATTATTGTAAACTATTGACGCATATGAACTTTAAAAATCTATTTTAAAAATCATTGGGTTTATATAGTTTCAACACATCACATGTCTTTATTGATAAAAGCGCTTCCATCAGACATCATAAAATTTTAACAAAGTACATAAAATGGCTTTGATTAATCTTCTGTGAAATGTCAATTAAATTCAGGAATAAAAAAGAGCACATGAACTTTAAATGACATTATATATTTTTCTAAATGAATGAATTCTAAAATATCTGCATCGGTTGCTATTTGTTATTGTCACATTAATTCACAAGGCAATGGAATACCTTATGTGGCATGGATCTGATATGTTGCCATTTATCAAAACTGATTCATCTTTAAACAACAATTAATATAAAATTAAAAATAAACAGTTACAGCATGTTCTATGCATCAATCAATAGATTGATGTGGAGTGCTCCTCTCTTTAACAGACTCACTGTGGCATACATGTAAAAATCGCTGAATGACACCATGGGTACACTCACCCAAAAGTCAAGGGCATCGTAAATTGTCAATGAGGTCACTTTTTATAAGATGGATGTATGCCTTCATCATATTTGGACCCACTTCATCCAGTACTAAAGTATTCTCAAGGTAGCATAAAAGTCACTAGATTTTTGCTAGTTGCTAGGTGGCCCCATGGATATCCGAGATACTGACCCAAAGGTCAAGAACATCATAAATTGTCAATGAGGTCTTCTAGATCAATGTTGTCCGGGAACTGGTCTGGTGCAAAACTACTGGAGGATGTTGTGCGCCTTTTCTTAGAACTGGCCGATTGCTCTGACCTAGGAGTAAACAACTCAATACTGCAAACTACCTTTTTTCGCAAGCAACCAATGTAAAAAATACTCTTATATAATAAAATTATTTCTTGTGCAATAATAATAATTATCATTGGTACAGGAAATAATTTTATTTTGAAAAAAATATTTTAATGCTAGGTGCTTGTGTTTTAATTCATGCTTTTTTTGAAGGACAATTGACACAATAAAAACAATTGATTTTAGATGTGGATAATTTTAATCTATATTACAAATAAAAGAAAGCTATCATTGTGACAGAAAACCATGTTTTCTTTTGTGTGAACCCTACCCATAATCCATTTATTGAATTGATGCTTATTACTAGGGTGCATATTTAAACTATTGAAATACAACTTTGGAAATAATAATGGGTAAATCATTTATACAAACACCAGTAGTATTTTGGGAAAGTTTTTTATGATCCTTAGGCCAGCATTTTTTGAAATTTCGATTTACAAACCCGCCGACCCTATTTTTAAAAAAATTCAAATAAAAATAAAAGGACCTGAACTAGCTATTAATTTTATTTTTTCCTCCGACCCGAAATTTTCTTTCTGGTAAAAATAAAAATAAATGTTGATGCAATCACGAATGTGTAGTCTGAATTATTGTTATTCATGCATTGATTAAAAAGACCAAGTTCTTTCCGATCAAGTCACAGGCACTAGAAGTCACAAAAAACCACCATAGGGCCTACTCCTGTTTGCTTTCGTCCAACCCTACAATTTACGACCCTATTAAGTTTTGTGATCGGCAACTTAGCCAGAATTTCCTCAAGAAAGAGAAGTTGAAGTCTTTTTCTATCACAATTCCGTAAATTTAAAAAAAAAAACAAGAAAATGATAAGTTACTTTTTTTAAAAACATTTTTGCAAAATAAATTCTAAAATAATCATAATTTAACCGTTTGGAAATAGATCCTTTACATAACGGTTGTAAGTGGGTCATAGGGTTGGACTAATAACCCTAAACACACTGAACACAGGAGTCTTATGACTGAAGGAAAGAGAATGATTTTATTTGTCATTAAGCTAACAAAATAACGAAACATTTCCTTTATTAAAGGTATAATTACATAAATGAATAAGATTTTAAAAGTTAGTTAGTCTTTTTTAAATAAAAAAACTTGTATGATTTTTTACTGACATTTATGGACATGCTTCTAATCCAATTTATGTTCAGTAACAATATTTTAAATTTTGAATTTGTGAATGGCATTGTTAATTTAATCAAATAAATGATTTCTCAAACTTCTTCCTATTTTTCTGCAAGGAAGAAGTGAAAACTCCCTTAATTTTTTTTTGTCTTAATGTATATGTACAGTATGTACTTGTATATATATATATATATATTAAAAAAACCTTTGTTTTTATACATGAATGTACAATTTATCAACACAAATTTTCAGTGCCCATGGATAAAATATGTTATGATAAGAACATCACCAACAACCAGAATTACTTATATATTTTAAAAAATGGCAGCTCCTGGACATGTGTTCTTATTTTAAAAATAAAAAAAAATGTTGTTGAAAAATTGTTTTATTTTTATTTTTTTTCTCGACGGACAAATTTTTCAATTTTATTTTTATTTTTTTTCCCTCCTCCTCACCAAATAATTTGAAAAATATTTCGTAAATCTAAAAATAAAAAAATGCTGGCCTTAGTATCCTTAAATAAGGTTTGTGTTTATTATATTTATCAATCACTCTAAACCCCCCCCCCCCCCCCCCCCCCATGACAGCATGAGAAGTGAAAAGTCCACGGTGTGAGCTGAAATACTTACTCCCTCTTGGAGTTTTGAAAGCAAAGACCATGGCGTTTCATAAACCTTGTACACCATCCAGCAGATGCTTTGAAGTCCTGTGAGGCAAGAGTATTGTCTTTTGTGGCATATTCTAGAGCTTTGAGACGTATGGCTCCCCGGTTTACGATATGACCCTGATCGATCGAATTAGTGACCCATGCTATAAGTTCTTTCTCGATCTCTTCTACAGGCGAACTGTTGAATCTTATCTTCTTTACAGGTTTCTCCAAAGCTTTAAGCTTTGCCTTAGCCTTTTTCCAGTCTCTGATCAGCTTCTCGTTGATACCAAAATATCTCATTGTCTCTGCATTTGTGTGTTTTTCTGCAAAGCTTAAGACTTCCAGCTTGAAGTTCGAATCGTATGCATTTCTTTGTCTATTTGGTATTAAGGATGAGAAAAATTTTTGAAGTATTTTTGCAGATATTTATGATAAAAGATTTTATTATCAGATACTCTTTGTCAAAGCTAAGTCAAGTGAACTGGATTATTTCAATATGTCAATGTCAATATGCAGGCACGTAGCATTATTTTTGAAAGGGGGGGCAGACTCATATAAAAAATCTTGACTTTTAACTTTAATTTCACTTTTTATTTCCTTATTTTCAATTCAATTTTTTACATGGTCCCAGAAAAGTGGGGGGGGGGGGGGGCAACTCCATGTTGATTCAATTTCTTGTATGTAAATTTAATAAAAATCTTTGCTGCGCAAAAAAAGTGGGGGGGGGGGGGGGTGGGGGAGAAGAAGTCAAAAGTTTACAGATGGTTGACAACAAATATCGGTAGGTGATCAGAAAAGCTCACTTGAACTTTCAGTTCAGGTGAGCTAAAAGAGCAACAGATGACACCTATCAAATCAAAGGTAAAAACAAAACATAAAACTCTAAACTTGCATACATACTTTTGTTTCGAGGGTGTCACTTTGGGAAAAACAGGTCTGGATGGAATTTTTTGCTTATTAGCCTCAGCATTTCTTCTTGGTCTGCAATTAAAGATTACAGGTTTTGTTACATTATTAATGTTGTAGCGTATGGCACATTTTTTATTTTCCTTCAAAGTTTTCCTATAATAACAGTAACTTATTGTTACTGGAAAATAAAACAGTATGCATCAGAAATATCATTAAAAGGTAGTTATGGCAGAGTGTTATAGTTTTTGCCATCCTTAGACCTATTTTGGACTTTATAACTGCAATTAAAGCACTTATAAAACTGAAAGGAAATAATGCTTTATTACCTGGTACATTTATTAATAAATCTATTGCTAATTATCACTCACTAGGCATTGCTTCCTTTTAGAGACAATGGGGGAGGGTAGAACAGGAGAGGCACATATTTTTTCAATTCTTTAATCAATACATTATGAGTACTTATTAATCTATTACGTTATTCTGTTGTTATGTAAGCCATACCTAGACACCAGAGAAGTCACGATACTGCCGTCCGAGGTATCAAGAACCACGGAGTCATCCTTCTGTGGACTCTTTGTCATGGCCTTCTTGGACTTTCTAGGTGTACTCTGACAAAAACATTAAAACAACATCAGCATATTTTCAAATTTCTCACATTTTTATCATTTAAATCTTAAAATACCATTGGTTCAAAATTTTCACTTGAAACATGGTAAGGAGTGCGGTATACTTTTCAAACAAATTTTAATTAATACAATCTAGAAAAAATAATCATTAATAGATATTCAGCTTTCATATTATTTCAGATTTACATATTGAATGCATGTATACAGAGAATATATGCATGTATGTATATCACAATATTCCTATATAAAATTACTTACCTTTTTCTTGTGAGTTGCATCTGCATCACTAGAAAGTTAAAACAAATTCCAGTACTCAAATGGAAAGAGATTTTTAAACACAGGGATATGATACATGATGTATCTTCTATCAATTATATGTGAATTTACTAAACCCTGAGTACTAAAATACATTCAATGATACAGATTGTTTTTAAGTAAGTAACTAGACAACAAGACCCCACTTCAATAATGGACAATAGGATGAAAAAAATTTCAAAGAATTTTGCTTTGACCTTGACCTTATAAATTTTCCAGCTGGCAAAGAACTTCTAATTCAATCTCATTATTATCATTTGTTCTGAGCAAGATTAAGCAAATGGGAAATAATCTAAGTTGAAAACTGATTATGAAGAGATATGCAATGACCTTAGCATTGACTTGATTCAAGGTCACTGCACTCCATTAACCAAAAAGATCTGTTTAAGCAAAGCATTAGCCAAATAGGGCTAAATGGAGAGTATTTATATGCTCTAAAAAAAGATTTTTGTTTGATCCACTATGACCCTGACACTTGACCTACAAACATCATTCAAGGTCATTGCATACCTTTTGATCAAAGGCATCATGTGGGTGAATTAGGAGCCCGATTAGAGCAATGGGAGAGAAAATATGCTCCGAAAAAGTTCTACAAACTTCATTTAAGGTCACTGCACACCTTTGACAATAGACACACTGAGTGCAGTATGAGCCTGATTGGACCATGGGGTGAGAAGATATGCCATGGACAAAGAATTTCACATATAATTCTGCAATGACCTTAACCTTAGACCTAAAAACATGGTTCAATGTCACTACACACCCTTTACCCAAAGACACTCTGTGGGTCAAGTAAAAGCCAGATTGGGCCAAGGGGAGAGAAGATATGCTCCCAACAAGCAATCTCCGACAGATAGACGGATGGAAAAATAGACAGACTGCAGGTGGACAGACTGATCAATATAGGGCGTTCACAGAGCGCGGCCCAAATTAAGTCTCCTATGAAAACTTGCAGCAGCATGAAGTCCAATTACCATAATACATGAAGCTTTATGCACTAAAGAAGACATTATTCATTCTTAATGCACAATCTGATACTTGTAAGCAAACGTTTAACTGTATTCAGTCAGTAGACATAGATATTGCAAACTTTGTTGTATTCATGGCATTTCAGAACACATGGACAGGGAGGTTCCTTTTTATTTCATCTTTAATGTATGTTGACGATGTCACTCTTTTACAATAAATTAAACAAAACATTACCTTTTCTCTTGATCACTCTCTACATCATCAGTAGGTGCTGACCTTTTCTCTGCTCTTTTGACCCCTGTTTTGATTGGGTCCTCTTCTGCTTGTGATGGTCCAGCAAGCGAATCACCGTTTGCATCTTAAAATCAAAGAACTAAAAGTACTCACTGTTCCAAACACAAAATATCTACCATAACATTTTTTTATTTTGATAAATGTTTACTACATGATGCATAAAATAAATAAAATAATGCTAGTTGTTATTGTAATATTAATGTAATACCAGATCAAAGAAATGAAATTATATGATACAAGTTAGAAAAGATATAAATTTTTCATAAATTAGTTTTTATTGGTTACTCTAAACTAGTTTATATATCATATGGCATTTTAATCCTTATAAACTGTATGCGCAGTAAAACTCAAACATTTCAATTAATCATTAAATCATTTTCTAAGTTGATATGCTTTCATTTGGCAGTTTAGGTTTAATTAAGTTGCTCTAAATAAAACATTCAATGTAATGAAAATAATGTATCAACTCTGGAAATCATCATCTTATTGAAATGGAAGAAGGTAATAAATTGATAAATAATTCCATTCAAGAAGACATTTTTTTATTATTGATCCATGTAAATCCACTGTCTTTGACCTGTATATTTGTGTGCTCTACTATGATCTACTATTTTTGACCTTGTGTGCTGTGCAATGAATCTACTGTTTTTGACCTGTATATTTGTGTGCTGGGCAATGAATCTACTGTCTTTGACCTGTATATTTGTGTGCTATGCAATGAATCTACTGTCTTTGACCTGTATATTTGTGTGCTGGGCAATGAATCTACTGTCTTTGACCTGTATATTTGTGTGCTATGCAATGATCTACTGTCTTTGACCTGTATATTTGTGTGCTGTGCAATGAAATGACACTCACTGTTAATCTGTCCATTTTTCTCCTTGTTACTGTTTAGGACATCAATACACTGAAATTTACATTGAATTCTTAAATAATGCATTCATAAACAAGTGTAAACATCATTGTAAATTTAATAAAGTGATAATTTCAATTATATGATCTAATACAGCATTAGTCAATACCTTAGTGCACAGCTCTTTCTCTAGTTCTTCCTTAGCAACAGCACATTTTTCTAATTTCTGTGAAAAATATCTTTTGATCTAGTAAGACTTTTTGAAATTATTCAAACATTTTAATGTTAATCTGCTGAAATGTATAAATTATAAATATTAATCCCTAAATATATTTTCAAGCTATCTATAGACAACAAGCTGAAAAATATACCATTTTTGTCTGCAAACCATGCTTTAAAAATGCTCAGTGCTGTGAAATTTCACTAATGCAATATTCCGATGGCCATAACCCTGATCAATGTAAGCCAATTTATACCAATCTTGAGCCATGTATATGATCTTGTGCATCGACCATCTTTATTATTAGTTAGAATCATTGATTTAAAGTCACGAATCAAAAAAACAGTAAACCATCTACACCCAGACAAAAGTCTGGAAAACCTTTATAATGAAATGACAGATAGACATGAAGGGGTGAAATATGAGCTAGCTTTTCTGTGATGGCTAGGCGCTTTTGCCAGTTTCCATTATGTCATAGCCAAGTACAATTGGTCAAGCACTAGGTTTTGATCTGTAAGTCATGAGTTTGAAACTAACTAATGTTCTTACAATGGAAATTTTTAAAAATGCATTTTAGGGTAAAAAAAATTTGAAAATCTTAATACACTGGTAGTAATAATATTTTTAATATCATGTACCTGTACTTTAATCCATATTAAACCCTCAAAGTGTCCCATATCTCTTTAAAATATAGAAATTTAAATTAATCAATTTTTATTAAAAACTTTTACCAAATTTTCATCAATTTATGTTGATTACAACAGTATTTAAATAAGTAAGACATCCCAAAGAGGCCTTAAAAACTAGAGGTACTGTGAGCAAGCTCACAATCGATACCCCCCGCTAAGATAAAAATCATAATGCGTGTATTTTTCCAATTATAGAAAATATTGGATGAATCTATTTCACCGTCCATTTTCCTTAAATAACAACTGCTCTATTTTTTTAAAATTGTTGGTTATAAGCAATATTTGTGTGAAGTAAGAACATTTAATGCTTCTCCATAAGAAATATAATGACCGGACACGAATTTTTCACCTTTTCTGCCAGTGACCTTGACCTTGCCAACCTGACCTTGGGTCAAGGTCATGACACACCTTTAGGTCCTAAGCAATATTTGTGTGAAGTTACAACGTCCAATAATTCTCCATAAGAAAGATATTGACCGGACACGAATTTTATACTATTTTTCCCAACGACCTTGACCTTGCCCGATTGACCTTGGGTCAAGGTCATGACACATCCTTAGGTCATAATCAATCTTTGTTTGAAATAAGAACTTCCAATAATTCACCATAAGAAAGATATGGACCGGACACGAATTTTGCACTTTTTCTGCCAGTGACCTTGACCTTGCCCAAATGACCTTGGGTCAAGGTCATGACACACTATTAGGTCATAAGCAATCTTTGTGTGAAGTAAGAACTTCCAATAACTCTCCATAAGAAAGATATGGACCGGACACGAATTTTGCACTTTTTCTGCCAGTGACCTTGACCTTGCCCGAATGACCTTGGGTCAAGGTCATGACACACCCTTAGGTCATAAGCAATCTTTGTGTGAAGTAAGAACTTCCAATGCCTCTCCATAAGAAAGATATGGACCGGACACGATTGCACAGACAGACGGACGGACAGACGGACGGACAGATGGACAAGGTGATTCCTATATACCCCCCCAAACTTCGTTTGCGGGGGGTATAATAAGTCTTTGCATAAAGATTGCTACACTTTTAAAACAATCACACATCACCATACCTTGAGAACATTAGTCTTTTCTTGGGATATTCTGTCATAGTCTGTTTGAAATGCTGATAGTCTCTCTTTCATTTCTTTATTTCTGTCTATACAGTAATCGAGGATTTCACATAGAGATTTAAAAGGATCACTTGCTGGCTTCAAGGCACAACTTCCCAACATATACTACAATAAATAAACAGAGGATATAACTACATGTAGTATAAGAATAGAATAAACTAGAGCAAAGCTCGTTGCAAAGCAACGAATGTGTCTTCCGTTAATGTCGGAAGTAAAGCTGGAAGTTCTTGTAAGAAGCAGAGCTCTAAAACCAATAACAAGAGTAACTAAAATAAAAAGATGAAAAAATCGAATTATTCCTGGTACGACTTAACAAAATCCGAATGATTTTGAGTACGAATTAACAAAACCTTTCCGATTTCAAGAACGACTTAATTAAAAAAAATCCGAATGTGTTCAAGTACGACTTAACAATTATTTTTGGTACGAGTTAATTTTACTTTGAACATTACACTATTTTTTAAACCAAGGACGCGGAATCAAAATTTCCGGAAAAATCAATTTTTAAACCCCGATATCTCTGTAATGCGTCGTTCGATTTTCAAACGGATTTCAGATTTGAATTCACCATGGCAAGTTCTATAAGACTGTAGTATTGTCTTATTTTGTTCAAAAAAATGAAAATTTCCAAAAATTGGAACTGCTTCCGGTTTTGAGCAAAATTGATGAAGAAATTTTTAAACCCCCCAGTACATTATAGAATTGATACATCTATCATCAGTAAAAATTTCAAAGCGATATCTTTAAAGTTAACGGAGATTTCTTCCGGACAAAATCACTTTTTTTAAATTTAAAAATGGCCGCCAAATTTGAACGGAAGTGACGTAAATGCTGAAACTTTACCATCTTTGAGGCACGGTTACTTTACAAAAGCTCTGAAAATTTCATTGAAATCGGATGAAATCTTTTTGAGATATAAAGCCGAGAAGGAGTCAGAAAAAAAATAAAAAATAAAATAATAATAAAAAGAAACCGAAGAAAAACAAGAGGGTCTTCCGTTGGAAACGGAAGACCCTAATAACTTCAAAATACATAAGTCATACAAACAGGAGCATTTTGGTTAATGTAGTGCAGTGACCTTGAATCGATCAAGTCCATGTTAGGGTCATAGCGAATCTCTTTAGAATCAGTTTTAGACTGTAGATTATTTCCCATTTGCTTAATCTTGCTTAGATTGAACAAATTTGCCTCCATTCTTCCAACAAAATTATTTGGATTCTGGATATTTTGGAGATAAATGTATTAAATGTGGAAAATCCTAATATGTAAATTACACTAATGTCTTCATCTGGTGCATAATGCCATTGGAACTCTGTCCTTTGTGAGTTGAGTTTGTACTCATATGACAAGTCAGGGGAATATTCACAGGTTAAAGCATCCTTTGTCTTCTTTATGTTCTCAATGTCATCTTCATCAACTGAAATTGTTAAAAAAGATTAAGCCTGGGTGTCTCAGCCAATTTTTTGAATTGAACGTTCTCTAAACTATATGATATTATATGTATGCAAGCGATAAAAGTTTTAAAAACACAAAATTTCATTTCATGTGTTTTCAAGTTGTTGAGAACAGTTATACAACTTCCTTTCAACAGTTTTCAACTTAATTTTTTTTTAAATTAATTTTTTTTTCAATAATCAAAATGAAACACATTTTTTTTTTATTTTCTGTAAATAGTCTGCCAACAGTCTTAGAAATTTTAACATATATACATTTAGCTCAATACATTTCCTCACATTTCATATATTTTAAAGTTTCTTATCCTGTATCTTGGTTTTGATTTAAGAAAACAAACTAATAGCTAAAGCTTACATTTTCCTTTCCAGACATTGTTGCCGTCAAAAAGAGACAGAAGAAATTCATTCGAATCTTCATTTTTGTAATTCACAAGGAGATACGCTGTACCTCCTGTAGAGAGCTGAACCCGATTACAAAAGGTTGTCATGTCTCCAACTTCACTGTATAATATGAGAAAAGAAATTATTTTGATTGTCCTTGTACAGAAGTCTGATGCTTAAAATTATAATATCAATATTATTGCTAAAAATTGTATCAATTTTAGCTTATAAATCGATAAAAATTCACAACTCTTGTGGTCCTAGCTGCAATAATGTAGCCCTCTCCTGACTTTGTTTTCCTCTTCAGAAAACGTCAGATTTAAAAAATCGCAGTGGGCTATTTTTTGCAGCTATTAATTGTCTGATTGTGGTGCATGCAATACTTCAGTTAAAACGTGCCAAAACATACTTTTGCTGTCAAAAAATACAAAAGGTTTTTTTTTTTAAATATATGTGTATGATACCTGATGATAGAAAACACCCTGGCCTGGTTGAATTTAACTAAAACTTGACATAAAACACAACAGTGAAATGTGTGTTTGTTTTTGACGCCCTTAAAGTGAAAGTAAAAGTAGAGTGTGGCTAAATTGGGTACCCAAGCCGGGCCGAGTGAGAACTGAAATTTATGCTACCAGTCTAAATAAAAGAAGCTTGTGGGCGTTTGATTTTAATCAAACTATCATGCTACATAAATAATTTTTAAAATAATTGTCTATTAACAAAACACAACAGTGAAATATTCACAAAAATTACAAATATAGTTTTTCTTGAAAATTTTATTCTCACGAATTAGTTTTTCATAATTTTGAGGATAGCAAAATCCACGTTTTTCTACTGATGGGATATTATATTATTAGTATTCTTTATATACAGTATTACCATTTTGATGTTGTTTTTTAATTTTGTTTAATTTTGTTGGTTATTCTGATTCAAACTTCTCGTTTTTCGCATCATGTATTTTTCCCTTTCTTTTTAGTTTATTGGGGATTAACTTGTGTAATAAGCAGCCGTGGTGTGTTTTTAAAAGGACAAAGAATTAGACACAGTTTGAGCTCAAAATTTCATTTTTTTTTTTTAATGTTTAGAATAGTCGCAATAGGTATTTGTTATGCCTCGTCATTTGAAAGTCAAATATCAGTACTTTCTTTTTTTAGAATCATCAATTTTTGCATTCGATTATTTGTACAAATGTTTGCAACTATATACGTGTTTGTAAAAAATTTCAAAATTCTGTTTTGCTTGTAACCATGGTAACTCAATATATCTGACTTTCAAATTTTGACGAGGCATATCAATTAACCATCTAAATGTGTAATCTAAACATAAAAAACCCCAGAAAAATAGATAAAATTTGGAGCTCAATACCACAAGTATGGCACGCCAGATTCACAAAAATGAGCTAATCATGGTTTCACATTTCATTAATTAGGTAATTCGAACGGTAACTATAGCTTACGAACTGCAAACTATATTTCACGATTTGTAAACTATAGTTAACGATTCGTAAACTATAATTAACGATCCGTTTACTATAGTTTTCATCTGTAAAATTATATATTTAACGGTTGTAAACTATAGATTACGAATGATAATCTAATTAAGTTTATCTATATGCAAATAACGTACGTTAACGATAGATTTTGCTGATAAATTTAGATTCACGTCTGTAAACTATAACTTACATTCATTAACTATAGTTTAGAGTTGTTAATTATAGATTCACAATTGTGAAACTATATTTATCAGATTAATCATGTTTTGCAGTCGCAAATGGTTGTTTGCAGTGTTAATTATAGTTTTACACTTCTGAAACATAAATGATCACGTTAACTATCATCATAATGGTTTACAGATGTGAAATATAGATTAACTGTTGTAATCTATAGTTTTCGGTCTACAACAGTTAAACTTAGTTTATCGACTGTTAAACTATGAAACATCTCATTTTTGTGAATTTGGCGTGCACTACTGTAATCTATTACACAAACAAGTTATTTCACAAATTTAAATCCCTAATAAACTTTTAAAAAGAAAGGGAAAAATAAAATATTTATTTGTTGTTAAAAAAGAACAAGAAAATGTATGTGACAATTAATTGTTGCAGGTAGAAATGTTTTACTCCATGTTTATATAACTTTATATTTATTTTTACTTTCATTGCTGAGAATTGGTATACTGGACGGGGAAAGAAAAAATTAGTAGTGTGTTACCATACATGAAAAAAGAATATACATAGGAATCATGACTAACAATATGTAAGTGAGTATATATCAATTTATTAAATTGCTGCCAAACATTCTATACAACTAATTCATCAACAAACAAATACAAAATTTACATCTCTCTACTCCCTTACTGCATTATTACATGTACATATATACTGCATGTATCAATCACTACATGGGCTAACTTCATTTACCATTCTCACGGTGGCATAAAAGTCACTACATTCTTGCTGAATGACACCACAGATAATATTGACCCACAGGTCAAGGATATCACAAATTGTCAATGAGGTCATCAGGGTCAATGTTGTCTGAGGACCGGTTTGATGCGGTGGAGGATGCTGTGCCCCCTCTCTTCATTCTGACCGGTCTCTCTGACCTAGAGGTAAACAACAAAATACTATAAATCATAATAAAGTTTAAACTGACTTAAAATCATAATGAATATTTTTTTTTTTGCCAATGGTTGTCTTTTAATTTGTAATATTCACTAAATTTTCACTGTCCAAACCTTCCCATATTAAAAGCATGTTTTTCTTCTTTCTTTTAAATTCATGTTCACTATATCTTAGTACATGTACTGGTCCTTTTTAGGACAATGGATTAGTGAAACTGCTCCGATAAATCACGGAGGGACTTATAATTCTCAAGGAAATCATTAAATTCTAAATCTACCAAATTTTAAAGATCCAGCAATGAAATTATAACTTTTTTAAGTAGGAAGTTATTTGACCTCATATTCATCAATTTAGATTCATCAGTATTTATGACCCAAGTATTTTATTTCTTGGAATACTGATGAACAACAAAGAAAACCAATCATAGCCAGAGTGAAAACAAAACACAAACTCCAAATTCAACCTAACAGTTATACATACTTCTGTTCAGAGGAAGGTACTTTAGGGAGAACAGGTTTTGATGGTGTTTTCCGTTTATTAGGCTCTGCATTTCTTCTTGGTCTACAATCAAAACTTACAGATTTTTATACTGTACTGAAAAAGTCTTTGATTTATAGCTTTTTCTTTCACAACTGTCACTACTGCCTGTTACTGGGAAATAAGAAAAGTAACACTTATCTTCACAATGCAATCAGTGTATGGTCATCCAAAAAAAAAAATTAGGGTAGAGTTTATTGGTTTTTGACATCCTTGCACATCATTTTTTCAATTTTGATTTAAGAGATGTAATTAAAACACCATTCGGAAAATAGGCTTCATTACAATCATGAGGATATTTGGATTTATTACAATTGTGAGGATAATAGACTTCATTATAATTGTGAGGATATTATACTTCATTACAATTGTGAGTATATTAGGATTCATTACAATTGTGAGGATTTTATACTTCATTACAATTGTGAAGATATTATACTTCATTACAATTGTGAAGATATTATACTTCATTACAATTGTGAGGATATTATACTTCATTACAATTGTGATGATATTATACTTCGATATTATACTTCATTACAATTGTGAGGATATTATACTTCATTACAATTGTGAGTATATTAGGATTCATTACAATTGTGATGATATTATACTTCATTACAATTGTGAGGATATTAGGCTTCATTGCAAGGATATCTAATAGGTCAACTTTGCACTGCTTAATTTATGTTCATATTCAATTTGGGGAATATGACAAAATTTCTTCAACTTCATAATCAAAAATCAAGAGTTCACTTTATCAGTCACTGTGCAAATGCATGTTTTTGCCTTACAAAAAACACCAACAGAGTGTTGCACTCTACAAAATGAGAACTGTACATCAGTAACATAATCTTATCTTGGTTTTATTATACCTAGACACGAGAGAAGTACCAAGACTGCCGCCCGAGGTATCAAGAACCACAGAGTCATCCTTCTGTGGACTCTTTGTCATGGCCTTCTTGGACTTTCTAGGTGTACTCTGACAAAAACATTAAAAAACATGAGCACCTTTTCGAAATGATTTCCATTTTTACTTATAATATTGTCCGGGTTGTAGTAGTATTTTCTCAGTTTTTATACTCTTTAGAAATTTTTATTAATACAATTCAGGACAAATTATTATTTGCAAATAAACTATTTTTTTTTTATTGAGATTAGATATTGAATGTTTGTAAAAAATAAAAAATAAATCAATAATGATAATTATTTAATTTTCATATAACATAATTTCAACATAAAACTACTCACTGCTTCTTCATCTGTTGTATCAGCATCGCTAAAAGGAAAAATAAAATACCCAATACTAATTGAATTTTAAGACAATGTTCTATCAATCACAAATAGGTGACCTGAAATGGGATTTATTTAGATCCTTGTGTAGCGACAATAGAGAAACAGGAGAGGATAGAGGATCTGATTTTAACCAGATTGGGGAGGTTTTCAATTTTCATTAATTAAATGTCTGTTGATGATGTCATTATTCATTTATTACCTTTTCTCCCGATCACTTTCTTCATCATCGCCAGGAGCTGACCTTTTCTTTGCCCTTTTGACCCCTGTTTTGACTGGTTCCTGCTCTGTATGTGATGTTCCAGCAAGGGAGTCACCGTTAGCATCTAAAAATCAAAGAACTAAAAGTACTCACTGCCCAATACACAAACTAAGATAAAGCTGTACATTTTTTTAAAAATACTAATACAGTCTAAATATGCACATGAAATCTAGTCTCATAGAGCTGACTTATCTACATATCTAATGAATATATGAAGTACAAGTAATAAGCATATAATGTAAAATTTAGATATGGTAATGAATTTTACAAGGAGCAGTGTTGTTTGTGTAGTTTATCTCTTTACACTTGCTTTATTTTGGTCTTTATTGAAACTAAATTGTTTCAACAAAATTTTAATAAATTTTTCTATTGACATCAAAATAGCCATTTAGGCACCATAAAGTTTTTAAAGCAATTTATCACATACAAAAAGAATGCCATCATTTCATCTTCTCTTATCGTGATGGATAAAGGTATCATAAACCAATCACTTATTCCTCTTTTAAAAGAAGACACATAAGATTAATGAAACATGTATATATATCTACTGACTTTGACCTGTATTTGTTATGATGACACTTACAGTTACTTTTAAGCTGCCTGATTTTCTCCTTCTTGCTGTTCAGGACATCAACAAACTGAAATTTACATTAAATCTTTAATTAAAACAATCAAAATCTAAACATTTGTCAATCTATTGAAGTAATTAATTCTATGATCTAATGAAACATATGATTCAATACCTTTGAGTATAACTCCTTCTCTAGCTCTTCTTTTGCAACAACACATTTTTCTAATCGCTGTAAAAGATGAATACTATGATCTTGATTGTTCAAACAACTAAAAGGTAACTCAATGCATGGGAATATCCATGTCATCAAAACTCAGAACAGAGCAAGCTACCATGTACCTATATATCAGCTTCATGTCTGAAAACAATGCTAAGAAATTGTTCAAAAGTTGACATGTTTGCAGTTGCAAATATTTCACAGTCCAAGCCTTTCCATATTAGCAGGAGCTTACACTAAGAGAAGTTCAATCAACCAAACTGTTTTGTTTAAAAATACAAACACAGCATTAAGTAATAGTAAATTGATCTCCTGGTACTTCCTATTGGTACAGTAGCATTTAATTAGTAAGACTTAATTAATTTGAAGCTGCCAACTAGACTTTTTTCAGCAAACCTTGAGAGCATTAGCCCTTTCTTGGGAGATCCTGTCATAGTCTGTCTGAACTGCCGAGAGCCTCTCTTTCATCTCTTGATTTCTGTCTATGCAGTGATCAAGGATTTCACACATTGATTTAGAAGGGTCTCGGGCTGGCTTCACAGCACAACTCCCCAGCATATACTGCAAAAGAGAATCAGGGAATGACAACTATAAGAATGGATAACTTTATGACCTCTTTTGTCAGCTGTACAAACAGGTAGTTTATAGTTATTGAATTAAACTTGTCAAAGCAGTCATATATTCAAAAGGCAGTTTTTTTGGACTAGACACTTGCAAAATTTGTCAAATTATGGACAGAAAATCAAATTAAATGGGAATTATTAAACCGCATTTTCTGCACTTTCCATGTAACTTACATTCAATTAATATCAATGATTCTTTCATAAAAGTACATAAATATGAAGTAAAAAAATACATAAAAAATGCAAATTACAGTAATGTCTTCATCTGGAGCATAATGCCACTGAAACTCTGTCCTTTGTGAGTTGAGTTTGTACTCATATGACAAGCCAGAGGAATATTCACAGGTTAAAGCATCCTTTGTCTTCTTCAGCAAGGATTCATAATCCAATTTTAGAGTTTTTCTCATGTTCTCAATGTCATCTTCATCAACTGAAATTGTCCATCCAAAAGTCATGCAGTATAGCTTAATAAATATCTTTTACTTGCAAGCGATAAAAAATCCTCAACTTTCTTTCTGTATTTCTATTCTGAGAAAATTAATAAATTATTTTCTGTAAATGCTTTCGATTTTCATTATGCATGTAAAGGAACAATGGTCCAACTTTTTTACATTTACTTCGATCTTCATTCCTATATTTACACTGTATCATAAAGGTTTTATTTTCATTTCTATCCTGTAAACATTTGCTTTACCAGTAGTAAAAGTCCCGATAAATAGCCTAGGCTTATTCTTACATTTTCCTTTCCAGACTTTGCTGCCGTCAGAAATAGACAGTAGGAATTCATCTGTATCCTCATTTTTGTAATTCACAAGCAGATACGCTGTACCCCCTGTAGAGAGCTGAATCCTGTTAAACCATGTGGTCATGTTTCCACCTCACTTTATTTCTTCAGCTGTAATTAAAAAAAAAAAATAAGTTTGATCAGTTTATTCCCACTTAATCAACATTCTGAAATTCTCTTTCCCACCTGGCCATCATTTTGAGTTTTTACATCCGAGTGATCACCTGTCTGTTTTTTACATGCAAATGTATTTGTTATCAATAACCTGGGAATGGCTTTAATTAGAAGAATAATTTGATCAATCAATCAAAAGTATACATACCAGTACATTGTTAAGCAGGAAAATGGTAAAAATGGACATTTAACATATACAGTACTTATTCATAGTACACTTTGGTAGAAAGGTTCAGATCAGGAAAACAACTTAGGAAACAGAATTAGCAGCGGAATTTCAAAATGTGATATGTGTTTTTCATCTTTTCTCTATTTGGAAGTACATGGGACATCTCGCACAATTTATTAACGTTATCATCCGGGGTACTTTCATGTCTTTTGCAATGCAAAATCCCTGTAGACTTTCTATTTTTAGTTGTGTATTGAAACCTGATGCGCTAGTGGGGGAGTTTCAAAACAGATAATCGTGACATTTTTCATTCTCGTGAATGGATCGATGTATAATTCTTTCAGCACACAGGTATTTATAGTTATTGAGACATTACAAAAAAGTGTGGAAGCAGAAACTTGGGACAGGGTATAATTACATTAAAATTATAATTTCTTCCATCTGAATTTAAAAAAAAAAAATCTATACTGTATCAATTCTTCCATGTCTTCAGTACTGTTGAGGTTTTTTCACGTGACCAACATGGAGTAGTCGAGATTTTGGTCGCTCCGCATTTTATGTAGATTTATTTGATAAAAGGAATGGATCACACCAGGATTTCATTTAAAAGGTAACAAACACAACACGTTACTGATATTTATGCATTTTGTGCATTTTGTGCATTGAAAATGTCAATTTACAAACAACATGCAGTTAGAAAGCCTTTTTGCGACCAGTGAGTTCAGCTCACGGGTTATGGACTAAGGAGTAAGGACAGTCATTCGTTTACTCGTATTTACCCACATGCTTGTGCAAAACTTTATGTGCTTATACCTTTATGTGTCTTTATGTGTCCGTGTGAAGAGTGATTTATATTAAATTAACAATGAGTGGAAGAGGTAAATCGTTCAACGGTAACAGGGGCAACAGATCATACAGATCAAGTAAACAGCCTCAAGCCAGTATTCATTCCACACCCATATCCAACTCATCTGACAAACCAAAATCACTTAAAAGGTACAGACCAAATTCTGACTCTGAAATTTCCCAAGAACTCCAAGATCTAAGTAACATACTTGATAATTTGTCAAACAATAAGGAGCTTCTTAAACAAGCCACCAGCATTATCCTCGACAAACCAGCAATCAAAAACTGTATCCTTGATGAACTTTCTACTGAAGTTCAAGAACTCAAGTTTAAAACTGTCAATCTCGAGAATCGTATCGATGAGCTCGAACAGTACTCGAGAAAGACATGTCTCAAATTTTCCGGTATACCGGAAAATGTAAACGAAAATACAGACGACCTTGTGATTAACACAATTAACTCATTCGTCCTGCCACCTGATGCCAGAAAACTGGACAAATACGCAATAAGCACTTCCCACAGACTCGGTCCTCCGAACAAGGAAAAACCACGCGACATCATCGTTCGTTTTGTTAGATATCGAGACAAAGCCGTGGTTTATGCTAACAAAACCAACCTTAAAGGGTTCAACACAAACTCCAATAATAGTTACAGAATCTTCATCAATGAAGCCCTTACGAAGAAGCGGTCTATCATTTACGCCAGCGCCAGGCAGGCTGTTCGCACCGGAAGTGCCAAGGGATGCTGGACTATCGACGGGAAGATTTTCGTTAAACGTAATGACGATAAACGGGTTTTGATCAGGACACAGGAAGACTTGGACACTCTTGTCTCTCGTGCAGCAACGATGCAGGACGCGTACTGTGAATCTGACATTGAGGAAGCTACCGAATCTACCAATCAAACGCGCCGTAGCTCGTATTCTGACGTGGTGAAGAGTTTTCCTACACAAGATGACCGATCGAATGACTGCGTTAAATCCTAAATAAACTAAATGTGTCTCAGATATGTGAACTTAACAAATTTGTGTCTTCTACACCTATCTGTGTGATTCTACGATCGATAACTCACTTCACTAATTGCGGAACTGTGAACTAAGTGTATATATTCTTGTTTACACTATGTTGCATTACTTTATTCTCATAGTCATGCTATATTTAGCATTGTACTGGTCAGTAGGAACCGTCCAGTACACTTTTTGTTTTCTCCTTTCTGAGGAGCAATCAATCAATCCAGTCTTTTGTACATTTATTTTCGGTGTTATTGATTTTTCATTACACCATCTGTTTTATATAACTCATATTTTTTTCATTTTCTTTCATATTTACTACATTCTAACGCAATACGTTTATGCGTTATTTAACTACCTTTGTATATTGTTATTTACCTTTTGTTTTGTCATTGTGCACATACATTTTTTATGCTATTACTTTCACCCCTACGTTTTGTTTATCTCTTTTGTTGAACAATATTTTGTCAATTGTCATATTGAGGTATCGTCATTTTCATTTGAATACCTTCATTCAGCTGTAAGTTTACTACCAGTGGTGTATCTTCCGGTTTTTGGTCTTATTCATTACCCATATACGACACATTATACAGATTGCAGCCATCATTTCCCCCCTATTGTTATCAAACAGTTAATCATTGACAATGGGTAATTCATTAGAACAATACCGTGCTGCAATCGGTAACTTCTATTTTTCATGCAGATGTGTATGCAGAAGTGTTCTGGTCAATTTTTTTGGTTTCTCATTTTTTTCTAAGATCTTTATGTTTCGAAGTATTGGTCTTTTTGCATTAGCTATGAAACACTTAAGCCGTCACATTGTCGTTATTTTTTCAAGGGTGTCAACTGGACTATGTTTCAACCCACAGACATCTTGGTTTACTTTTTTCTAATGATTTAAGTTGGTCTCAATATATTAATAATATAGTAAACAGTGCATACAAAAAATTAGGACTTTTGAAAAAACTTCAGTTTACGCTAGGTAGAACTAATTTATCAAAAATGTATATCACGTTTATTAGACCAGTTCTTGAATATGCTTCTGTAGTATGGGACGGTTGCAATATGTTTGACATGGAGAGATTAGAAAAAGTTCAATTAAGTGCTGCAAGGATTGTTACTGGTTTACCCATTTTAGCATCTACAGATTCTCTCTACACAGAAACTGGCTGGGAATCTCTGGTCAGTCGACGAAATAAGGCTAAATTAATAACCATGTTTAAAATTCATACAAATCAAGTACCTGAGTACTTGAGCAATATTATTCCTCCCGTAACAAAAAATGTCTCAAAATATCACACAAGAAATAGCGAAAATTATAGTGTTCCAATCAGCAGATTAGAACTTTACAAAAAATCTTTTGTACCTGACACCATTCGGAAATGGAATTCTCTCAAATTAGAAGTTAGGGAAGCAACGTCTCTCAACATATTCAAGAAAAACATTACTGAAAGTATTCCTCAACCTCCAAAATATTTTTCATTTGGGAAACGCACTATTAATATTTTACATACCAAGTTGAGACACAACTGTATTTTGAATTATGATCTGTATAGAAGAAACATTATTGAATCACCCAATTGTATTTGTGGTCAAAAGGAGGATATTTATCACTTTTTCTTTGTATGCAAGAATTATGTAAATGCAAGAAACAATCTTTTTGAATTACTTTTTAATAGGCTTGATGAAACAATTTTAATTAACTCACATTTGCTTCTTTGGGGTAGTGACAATTTGTCTTACAATACAAACTGCTTTATTTTTTCAGCAGTTCAAAAGTTCATTAATGAGTCTGGAAGATTTAATAATTAAATTCCTTTTTGCTTTTGCTTTCTATACTGTACATTAACGTTATCTACTATATATTTGCAATTACTTTGTAAATGTATGTCCATGAATTTAATTATTATAAAGTCTATAACTATAAGTAACATGTAATATTACATGTACTATGACAATTGTATATATTGTATGTATTATCATTAGGAGAGGAACTTGTAAGTTGTAAGAACTTGTTTCCGATCCTTTTGTGTTACTTACACAATAAAATATGTTCAAATCATACTGTTAAATTATTTCACCCCCCCCCCCCCCAAACACACACTTTATCTGAACACGGGCTGTAGCTTACCTGTAATAAAAGTCTTTTGTTCCCCACCTACACCTATTACTATTTAGTAGCCAACTCAACTCTACCTGTATTTATTTTACCCGTATTTTTTCAAAATTTTGGCGAGTGGGATGACATTATCTATTTCAGTATTTGCGATGATTAGATCCAACAGAAAAATGCAGATTGCTAAACAAAAATAAATCATTCATTTATGGAAACTTGCTATAAACTGAGTAACATTACCTGTAACTATAAACTGCAATGTATATTAATGTTTCCTGTGTTTGTTTAGACGCACGTAAAATGAAAGTACAAAGTGGGACTCGGTAAAAGTAGTTCTCTAAAAAATCCGAGTGCTGTGCCGTGAAATTCATTATTGTTATTTTACTAACCTATAATAGAGATTAAGATTATTTTATTATGTGTATTTTTTACTGATAGAATTTTATTAAAAGTTCTTAAGGTAATTAACCCCCCCTTAATTAATTTAATGCACTTGTGGGTTTTTTTTTCAAGCTGTGTGCGAGGAATTTCAAAGAACTGTTTTATTAAAAATGTAAATGAAATCAAATTTTAATGTTGTAGAATAAAACAGATCTAATTACTTACACGAGTTAATAAAAAAATTCAAGATCACATTTCATTGTGACAATACAATCTTTATTATTACCCTTCTCCAAAAAAATAAAACTAACAACGCTTAGGAGAACTTGACTACAATATAATATGTTTTACGGTGTGACCGTTGGGGCGAGCGCAGAAGGAGCCACACATCTGTCATCATTGTTAAATGCAACCCGTGGACTTAACCAAACCAAAAAACTTTGGCTTTGTCTCGAAAACTTTTACCACCGCAAGGAACCGTAAGATATCAAACTTTTATTCCAATGGCCCTTTCCTAGGATTAAATACACTTAAACAAAAAACTACCACTGAGCATTAATAAAATGTTAAACAGACCACAGGGGCATCGTATCCGCTCTACACTCTATGACATATATATAATAATACACAAGGGAAGAATCGAAAGTATGACACGATTTGTAAACAATGTCAAAAACAACTTACTTCACAAAAGTCACACTCAAATATTCCTAATAAACTCGGTAAAAAGCGTTTTTATCCCATTAAAACCGCTGTCTGCTGCAGAAACCCAATCTCTTCGCCCAAGAAATGATAACTCTGTACTTTCTCTCTATATATGTTCAGTAATGATAGTAGAAATTTGGGCAGTAAACTGTGTAAAATGTCGGGGGAAATTTTCGTCGTATATATGTTACTACCGTAAGCATAATAATTAACATGCGTTCCGATATATTTGGCATGTACTTTAATTAGCGTAATTTAAAAAACAAATTAATATATTTCCTATCATTTAATCTTTTGTAGAAACGTAAATATACTAGGCTAGTAATTTGATATTGACAATTAAAACAATGCTGAAATTCTTAGGCAACGACAATTAATTTTGAAGGTTTAAATTGGAATAATTGCAAAGACAAAAAATGAATTATGAGTATTTTAATTATTGAATAAAAAAATAATATAATTTTTTTTTATGTGAACACCAACGTAGTTTTCCATTAACATTTTAGGGAACAAAAAAATATTTAAAATTTCCCCCGACATTTTACAGTTTACCGCCGAAATTTCTACTAACATTACTGAACATATAGAGAGAGAAAGTACAGAGTTATCTTTTCTTGGGCGAAGATATTGGGTTTCTGCAGCAGACAGCGGTTTTAATGGGATAAAAACGCTTTTTACCGAGTTTATTAGGAATATTTGAGTGTGAACGTGTTTTTTGACAACATTTGCAACATTGTGTGCGAGGATTTGCGTAACTTTTGTGAAGTAAGTTGTTTTTGACATTGTTTACAAATCGTGTCCTACTTTCGATTCTTCCCTTGTGTCCCAGATAGCATGACTTTGTTGGGCCAACATTGGCTGTAGGTTGTAAGGTTGGCGTTGGCTTTACAACGTTGGGCCAACATTGGACCAATGTACACTTTACACATCTAACTTCAGTGTCAATGTTAGCTGGGAACGCAACGTTGGGCCAACATTGGGCCAATGTACACTTGACCATCTAACTGGAGTGTCAATGTTAGTTGGGAACACAGCGTTGGGCCAACATTGGGCCAATGTACACTTGACACAACTAAGTTGAGTGTCAATGTTAGTTGGGAACGCAACGTTGGGCAAACATTGGGCCAATGTACACTTGACACATCTAACTTGAGTGTCAATGTTACTTGGGAACGCGACTTCGGGCCAACATTTTGGGTCAATGTTGTAAATTTACAATCAATGTCAGTTGAGACATGATATCGGCCCAACAATGATCCAACGTCTGTTAATTACATTTTTTATTTCCTGATTAGTTTGTTGGTCGATTACATTTATAAAAACAAGCATACCTTTTCAACAGTGGTTATATGTTCATACATCTCTTTTTATTATTTTTTTTTACAATGTTTTGAGATAGAATCATTACTGAAAGCTAAATATACTGTCAATAGTTACATGTACATACTCTTTATAAAAGGAAACATGTTTAAAAATGCAAGTTTAATTTTTATTCTTTTAAAGAAGCTTAAAATTGTGAAAGCCCAAAATTAAAATGAAGATATTCTGCAAATGTATTCAGCTGCATAATATTGTTCTAAAGTGTAGAATTTAAGTTGCCGATCCTGAGATAAGAGAATAGCACACTCACTGACCAAGCAATTAAGACAGAGTTTTCTCAGCATGAGACTGGCCAGTTTCCATGGTTATTGTGATATCTGATCTGTTGGGATGGCCAAATCTGCTCCCATTTAACATTTTGTAGGACAGATCTAAACAGTCTGCTCAATGTATAGCCACAGTCAAGTGAATAAAACAGAAATGTAAGTATTATTTATCTCAAATAACTGCAGATATTTATTAAGTCAATTTCATTAACGTCTCAATAAATGTTTCTTTCATATATTGAATATTTGTATTTTTTATTTTAAGGGAATATGTTCAAGCTGCCCCCTTCCAGTCAGACGAACTTTCAACTGACTTTGAAATTTGATGTTTTTGAAAACCACGCAGTGTTTTATTTGGATGACTATGAACAGTTGAAGATATAAATGAAGCAAAACAAACAGAAGAGAGTGAATTATTACTTTATTCTATTTTGGAGTAACTAAGTTTAAAAAGTGTGGATATAGATTTACCCTGTGAACATATGCTAGCTAGATAACGAACTGCCGTCATTTAATTTCAAGGATTATTTTTATCATGGTTTGTGCACTCTTGATTCAAAATAAATCCATCATTTAAATAGTGATATATTGTTGCATTTGTATTGTTGCACCTATATTGGAACAACATTGACCCAACATTGTGCCAGTGTTGGTCATATGTTACGTACATTGGCCCACCGTTGTGCCAGTGTTGGTCATATGTTACGTACATTGGCCCATTGTTGGGCCAGTGTTGGTCATATGTTACGTACATTGGCCCACCGTTGGGCCAGTGTTGGTCATATGTTACGTACATTGGCCCACTGTTGGGCCAATATCAGAAAATGACAAATGTGACATTGTGCCGATGTCGGCCCAACATGTTGGGCCAATGTTGGGCCGATTAGCAAAATTACATTGGGCCAACATTTATTTGCCAACATTGGGCCAATGTAACTGGTTTTGTTGGGCCAACGTTGGCCCAACAAAGTCATGCTATCTGGGGTATTATTATATATATGTCATAGAGTGTAGAGCGGATACGATGCCCCTGTGGTTATATCTCATTTTGTTCCTTGTTGTTACCGGTGTTTTAATTATTTTCCTCTGAGACATCAATTTTGTTTTTAATCTTTTTAATTTTTGTACGCTATATAAGCGTTGTAGACATATGTGCCCTCCCCCTTTTTTAGTGTGTGATATCCAATATTATTGAAAGGTTTGACCACATATGCAACTATAACAAATACATGTTGATATTTTAACAGTTTAATTTGTTTTCTTTTATTCATTCATTACAAAATGACGTGGCTACACGTAGATCTAATAACGATTAGACTTTTCTTTTTAAATAATTTTTGTCACCTACCTAACGTATAACAATGATTGGATCAATATGACAATAAATTTAGCATGGAACTTGCATGTGTATTTACTGAGCAAAAAAAAATCATCAAAACAAAACTAATCAGCCACCGTCAATAGCGAGCATAGTATCAGTATTAACGGTGACTCCCTACTGAGTACTTCCTACACGTTACATTCAGTACAGATGCACCGGGAATATAAAACGCGAGATCACTGTGACGTCATACATAACTTTTTGCGCTCGACAGTTTTCGTAAATTGTCGGACAAATTCGGGGAAGGAAATGACGCCATAGGTACAGTTTTTTACGTAAGCATATGTGTTGTTTACTTTAATGTTTTTAAAAGGATTTTTTATTGTTAAATGAAAATGATGTATGCGATTTACAGGTAAGAATTTTCCTTAAAAACGCTTCCTGTTAAGCCATGTTGCTATGCACCGCAAAGGATCACTGGGATAGTAGAACGTTTTCACGTGGCCTCATAAAATTTTCTTTGAACAATGTGCAGATTTCAACTCGAATTTCCTCGATCCGTTCGAACACGTTGTCTATGGAGCTCGCTACGCGAGCGGTGCTTCGCGCCGCCTCGCTGCGCTCGCTATAATACAAGGAACTAAAAGTATTTTTCCTACTGAGTAGAGTTGGAGCCATGGGCCGATTTTAAAAGCGCTTGCGGTGTATATCATGGACTGTGAAATATCTTTAAGTTTGCACAAAACATAAAATAATAACGAGTTAATGGGTTGAATTTTTATTACAAAAAAATATAAATAATATAATGAGGTATAATAAATAATATAATGAAGTATAATAAATATAGAATATCACACTTTTGTTTTGATCTCGGCCCTGGTATCAGCCGCCCGAGCGGTTGGTATCGGCCCAAGCCCGAAGGGCGCGGGCCAATACCATCCGAGGGCTGATACCAGGGCTGAGATCAAAACAAAAGTGTGATGTTGTTTATATCATATACTGTATCTAAAATCAAAGACTTTAATTGAAATTTAAATTCCAAATAAGGAATATAATTTATCATGAAGAAGCTATAGATTTTTTCGGATTTACAAAACTTGTTTGTTTTTATTTCTTTTTATATGTGTTAAACTGTAAGAGTTGTCGGACTTTGTTGACAAACCATCGTCATTTGAAATAAAGTAGAAGGGAGTCTGTCGTCTGAAATGAAGCACTATCTTCTAGAATTCAAAATTATCGCGAGAGAAACTTCCCTCCTACGCAGCTTCGTTATGAGTCAAACTCTTTCACTGGGATTTCGTAAGTTTCCCGTCAGATTCTATTCATAAAGATCCATACTGTTATAAGCAACTATAGAAAGTTGTTTGAGAACGTCCATAAGCGCGTCCATTACTTTAACCCCTTAATTAAAATTTTTTTTACATTCTAATCTCTGGTTTTCTAAGAGCGTTTTCTTCTGGAACCCGAGTTTCGTATCGAGTCGCGAGAGTTCGAGATAAACAACGAGAGTTTAAACCCGGGTTTACATCGAGTCCGACTCTTCATCTTAGTAGGGTCAGAACTCTGAAACATGGCGGAGGCGGGAGAACTTCGAGAAGTGGATACTGCAGATCTGTAGGTTTTCATTTTCTGAATTAATTTGACGAATTTTTATGTTACATGAACAAATATGCATCACGTACGATATTGTTATGTTGATACACAAACGACTTTTCCTAAATATACATTTCCTGACGATTTAATTGGAATTTTGGTGATAAATAGCGGTGATAACTGTAGAACAGGTGTTACAACTGAAATTGAAGGAAAACATCAAATCGGCCGTAAATTTTTTTACTAGCATTTTAAAGTATTTTGATATGAAAGAGTCCAAGAACATAAATTTCAAAATAGAAAAAGTATACGATACATTTTCTTTCAAAATTATACAATTATTTTTACTTTCCTGTGCACTTAATTTTCAGTAAATTGTTATATTTTTTATAGCTATTAATCACAAATAAATTGTCATGAAATTGGAAATCGTTAATAAAGGATAGGATTATATCATCATCAAATTATTTGTTACAAGATAAAAAAAGACAAGTATTATATATATAAAATTAATATAATTTTGTTTCAATGATTTCTGACCAAAAAAGGGGGCAAAATTTTCACTTGCTGCTATCCTGATCTTTTTCATCTGATAATACCTTTGTTTTCATGTTCCACAATAAATGTACAGTGCAGAAAAAATTATTAATATCTCATTCTGATATTTTATTGTTGTTTGACAGTGTGTCCATACAGGTAGAGGAGAATGGGTCGGCGATTTCGGCTTTTGTATCAAAAGAACTAGCAGATATTTACGCTTCCCCGAATGGTGGTAAGTATGAAAGTAAATAACAAGTATTCAAATATCTTAGTAACAAAGGAACATACCCATTTCCCAAAAGTATTTTAATGATAATTTAATTTGCATAGAAATAAGACTGAATAAATGTGCATGTTTTAGAAGGAAAAAAATGTCTCCTGCATAGAGATGTGAGATATTGGATTTGTTTTCTGCAGTCATTATGTCTGTTTTTATGTCTTATAAGAAAGATATAAGTCTGGGTTGAGTTAACCAGGCTAATTTAGTTCAAGGAAGTTATTTATACATGTCAATTTACTCAATTAAATGATAAAATATAGATTCATGTCATTTACAAACTGAGAATGTTTTTATTAACCTTTATATTAGATCCAGAAACCAAAAAAGCCATTAAAGACGCAATAATATCAACATTCGACAATCGTGACACCCCAAAAGATTCTGCATCACATGAAAACACACCCTCATCCTCTTCAAACACGGCCTCTTCAAGCTGCTCAGGAGATTCTCAGGTAGATTGGAACTTTCAGGAAAATCATTCTCCTAAATCTTTGCCAGATAAAAATTTAGATTTTCTGTTAATGTCGACTTGTGAAAGCACAAAATGTTTCACAGCATTATGGACAAATTCAGTCATTGAAGATGCAGATTCTGCTACACAAAAAAACATTATAAGAATATCTAATGACATAGTTGTAAATGTTGAAGAATTTCACTCTCTCTTATTAGAAAAACTTGATTTAATTACAGACATTCCATTTGTGGAAAGAAAGTGAGGAAAAGCTATTGATCGATCTTAGACTTCAGAGGGAAGATAGATTCTTATGAGTAAAGTCACATGACACTTTGTGGGGAGAGATTGCTAATGAGATGAAGGATATGGGAATTGTTGTTTCCAAATTACAGCTTCTTAACAAATGGAAATCCCTGAAAAAGAAATATAAAGAAGTGAATGATGAAAACAGTAAAACGGGTAATAGTGCACAAACATGGAAGCATTTTGAAAGATTCAGTGAAGTTTATGGCTGTAAAGCGTCAACTAGAGTTGCTGTTTCATTTGACACGGGAAGGAAAACAAAACTTGCTGTTTCGCATGATAATAGTTCACCACAAGTTGAGACGCCAACTTGTAGTTTATCATCTCCTTTCAAGAAACCTGATATTAAGGTTAAGTCCAAGAAACGGAAAATGAATGAAACAACAAAATTGATTGAAAATATACAGGAACAGAATCGAGATTTAATGCAGTCAATTGAACGTCACCATGATGATAAGATGAAACGGATTGATCGGATGTTAGATATCATGGAAAAATCTGTGGACAAAAAGTGAAGGCATACCAAGTGTTGATTATTAACATTTATTTTTAAAATGTTGTAAGCTGATAGCTAGGGCAGACCTTTACCAGAGATGTGTTTTTCATGCACATGTTTTTTTATTACTTCAGTCTCCCTATTGATCATTATTATTTTTGTTACTTATGTTGCAAGGAGTAGATGAACATGCACAATGTGAACAAAAAACGAAGGCATACCAAGTATTCATTAACATTTATTTTTAAAATGTTGTAAGCTGATAGCTAGGGCAGACCTTTACCAGAGATGTGTTTTTCATGCACATGTTTTTTATTACTTCAGTCTCCCTATTGATAATTATTATTTTTTGTTACTTATGTTGCAAGGAGTAGATGAACATGCACAATGATATATAAAAGTAACTGTTTAATGTGTCATAAACTGTTTTTATTGTTTATCACATACACCATATTCAAAACAAATTTCCTGACTAGGACACGACAAGACTTCATGCCTGCATGGTGTTCATGATGTGCTGCCGAAATGCTACACCATCCCTTCTGTTAGCATATATATTTGGATAGGCATTTGGGTGGCCATCCTGATCATTTTCAATAAAAGCCTCAACATCATCATGATGTAGAATGCATAAATTGTGTAGTATACATCCTGAAATAATGAGCCTGACTATTCGGTCTAACTTTCGAAATGATAATTCTCGCAACCTACGGAACCTCCCCTTCAGATGACCAAATACACGCTCAACAACATGTCTCGCAGAAGACAGCCTTTGATTAAATCGCCTTTGTTGAGCGTTTAATCGACCATTGTCTCGAAAGGGAGTGACCAACTAATTTCTCAGAGGATATGCGCTGTCTCCCACTATGAATTTCCCTTGCGTCACATTCTGTCCATTTTCAGCTTTATCAAATAATGACGAATTACGGAGTACACGGGCGTCATGCGTACACCCAGGCCATCCAGTATATGCGTCACGTATAAGCATGTCGCTGTCAGCAACAACCTGTAAAAATAATAGGCATATTGCAAAACGTTTAAAAGTGAAAAATATGTCACAGACACGTAGCATCGTTTTGAAGGGGGGGGGGGGGGGCGCAGTCTCATCCCAAAAAAATTTGACAAGCCAAAAAAAATTCCTAATGGGGGGGGGGGGGGGGGGGAGTAGCGTAGCATTTTCATTTCCTCCTTATTTTCATTACATTTGTTTACATACTTGCAAAAAAGTCGGGGAGGGGTGTAACTCCATATTATAATTCAATTTTGTATATTTAAGAAAATTTGTTGCTGCGATAAAAAGTAGGGGGGAGGTGGTCCCCCCCGATGCTATGTGCCCGTGTCGGTGTGTTCCCGTTTTGCACACATTTGATAATTGGGTATGGAACAATATTTGTGGATTTGTGTTGTGATAGCAATTATAGTCTGCTTTCAGTCAAAGATTTTACCTGGATTTTTACCTGTGTTTTATCAGTGCCTTAACGATAAAACAAGAAGAATACAGATATTTTGTTGTGTTTTATGTCTAAATAAAATATGATAAAATAAAGATAATGATATATTTAAAAAGTCTGATAAAAAAAATAATGATTAGATTAGATGAATTGACTTTTACATTTTTTGTCCATTTACCTTAAATATAAAACCAGATGAATTGGGAAAAATTGCTGGTTCAAAGCCAATTGGAAGCTGATTCAATGGATAATTATATGATGAAGGGGAAAACTACATAGACAGTCATATGGGGTACTCCGTGCATCTTTTTACAATTAGGTTGCAAATTATGTAAAACGCATGTTTATAATTAATTGTTTGGTATCAACAGAAAGAATATTATGAAAGAAAACAGATCTTTATCACAAAATATTTCAATCTTCGAAGTAGCGACCTTGACAGTAGTTCTTATGACATCGCCGCTTTAGTATATGGCTGGTCACTTTCTAGTTTTACAAATCAGAGGTTAAATACATAAAAAATCAAACAAAAATATTATTTTAATATCTCAAACTGAAAAAGGTTGAAAATGCATGAATTAGGTCTACATTTGATAGGTTTAGTGAAATAATCTTTACAGTTTTTGAAGCATGCATATAAAATTGCCTATTTATCATCATACAGTTTGTCTATTTTCTTCGATTATTCAAGATATAACACAACATAAATTAAAAATATTTAGCGGCGTTTTCACTAGAGATATTTCTTCCATTTATGTCAGCAAAAGCAATAATTAAATATTAACATATGATATTTTCTCTCCAATCTTTTAGCATGTACATGTACTTTCTATAGGCAGTAAGTTAAACAAAGGCGCTACATATTCAACATTTTTGCAACAATCTTTCTTGTTTATTAAACAAATAATGAAATTGTTCATGACCAAATTGATGTTTGAAATCAAACTCATTAATATGGATGTCAATTATTATATAAATGTGCTTTTATGCAAGTTATATTGTAACATAAAATACATGTAAATTTCAATTGCGAGTAGATATGTTTTATTTATTTTATTGTCAATTGCCCTCGCAGGAATTGTGATATAGACTATAGCAATTAAGCAATTATCTCACCTGGTCAAATTCCCGTTTCGCACACATTTTTTCGATACCTAATTTTCAAATGTGTGCAAAACGGGAACAAACCATTTGGACGCTTAAATAGGTATACACGAGATGCCGGTATTCACACCTTACCACGGACACCTGTTTGGTAACTCATTACAACCTGTCGTGTGTATAGTCTGAATATATCTTACTTCTACTTTGTTTGTTTCGTGGCTTTTCTTAATCTCTAAAAAACAAAAGAACTATCTGTAGATACATACACAAACAACTACACGTAAGACTATCGGCGCGTGGATCCATAGAACAATTCACCGACTCTATACATGCGGGATTTTCACAAATATTAACTTGCAATAAAAATATCATTTACCGGGTACATTAATGTGCCAAAAACTGATTAATTACATTGTAAAAAGTTGAATGGGATTTTAACATTTTGCAAGTAGATGTAAGCACAAGCACAGCTCTTTTAAAATTTATTTTCAATCTAATATTATGTGTGATGTAAAATAGCGTCAAAATTTTAACAGTCGAGATCAATCTGAATACATCGTCTACTGTACAAACTTTTAGTCATTGTGTTGAAATCGTTGTGAAAACCATGAGTCTAAAATAAATGAATTAAATTCTTACAAATAAAAATCTAATAATTCCAAATTGTTTGCACACAATTACATACACTCTCAGAGAGAGAGAGAGAGAGAGAGAGAGAGAGAGAGAGAGAGAGAACTTGTGTGTTGGTTATATTACTTAAAATAAATGAAAGTTTTATCACTGAACTATATTATTTCGCTTTAGGTTTCTATAGTTGGTCATTTGAGCGGGATTTTATCTCAGGACACCACGTGCTTCGCCTGTCAATCAGTTTAAGTATAACAGTACAGATCACGCTATGTGCCGCGTGCTGCTTGACTCCTCCTATATGGCTAGAAGAAAATTATCGAATGAAAAAGAATTGTTTTATGTTTTCTTAAATCCTTAATAAAAGAGTGTTCCTATTTGAAGTTATTCAACAATAATTTCCTTCCAAATTCATGATTACATAACTCATGTACTGGCGACCAGAGTCTTTTTCCCTCGCTGTCGTATTATTTTTGTTACTAGATAAATTCATAATATATTTATCACTTTAAACATTCATTTGTTGATTACCGGGTATTTTCCCGTGACCTGCTTACTACAAGTCTGTGTGTCAAAAGGTAAATAAAATATAAACAGGTAAGTCAGCATCTGTAAATCGTCAGCTAAATCGCATGCATCCAGTGAAGAGCGGACACTTGTTCAACAATGATAAATACCGCCATTAAATGCTATTGACTGGTGTATATCCAGTTGCGTACATATCGTAAGAAATATGTTACATGTACATGTATAGTTTAACGGAAAAACGAAAACTAATAGTCATATTTGACTATACACACGATCTTAGTTCAGATAAGAGAAGCGATGACGGGTTACTTGTAGGTATGATCTGTGTATACGAACAAGTGCAGAAAATCATAGAATCAATATTTAAATGAATAAAAATTCGTGTCAAAAAACTATGTAACAGTTGATTTCAAGATTTCTTATCTGAAATTCATTGTTTATCTTATCATTAACTGCTTGTAATTTTACATCGTCTATTTCCTAAGGGAATTTGAACGGCAATAATACTATAGTAGTACGCAATAAAGAATGATCATACGAATTACGAATAAAGAAAAGAAAAGTTGCTTGTAAAAATAACAACTAGCCGAGAATCAAGACAACGATTAAGGAAAATTAAGAAATATCGGAATAAAGTCGGGGGGAATTTTTTATAGCAATTTTAAATGGATTAGAAATATTTAATGACTTCAATTCAAGTACATGTACGGAAATAAATTAAAACTTAAGATGCTTTGTAAAATCATCGACAGCTCGCTGAATTAACAAAAATATATCGGATTAAAGTCAAACAATTCTTTTAATCTATCTTAATGATTACATTTATCAAAAATTAAATACTAATGATAACAGACTAATCAAAATAAAAATTACCCCCGCTTCCCGGTTTACAATGAGTACACGTTTCACGAAACGTATAAAAAACGGGAACGGATGGAAGTTTTGATTTCAAATAGATTGAAATACATTTGTAAAATATCATATAAATAAACAAAACATTTCATTATCGTATGTCATAATTACTACCTTGTTGGAGTAGATCGGGCAAAAACTAAACGAAATTAAATTGAGAAAAATCAAAGCGTTCAGGCCACGCCTACCTCATTAATAAAGCGCGCAAACCGTTCACAAAGCGTGCAGCTATTTTTAGCAAAGCGTACCGTGCAAGAAGCGAACCGTTCCGTTCACAAAGCGTACCGTACCGTTCACAAAGCGAACCGTACCGTTCACAAAACGAACCGTACCGTTCACAAAGCGAACCGTACCGTTCAAAAAGCGTAACGAACCGAACCGTGCAACTGGTGTAGTAGCACGTTTCAGGGTCTGTAGTTAAAAATGGTGGACAGCCAGATTTCATTAAGGTTTGTCTCACAGTCTCTTTAATGGAAAAAAAAATACAAAATCACAAACTGGTTCCAGCAACAAACAACCATCACTTAATTTTTTTTATCCCATCTCGGCCGGGCATTGTAATATGGGCATGCTTATATATACCTGACTCCTTAGCATTACCTTGGTCTGTATTTGTTTCATAAGTAACGTAAGGCAAATTCTAAGTTTGGACATATTCCCGGGCTTTGATTTTAGCCTGTAATTGAACTGACGGAAAAAAATGTCGGTTATAATAATCGTTGTCGCCGCCAGGAGCTGCAGACAAGCGAATATGCGATCCATCAAGACAGCCAATGATTCCTTGTATGCCAGAATTAAGTTGAAACTCTCGAGACAGAGCGTTTTGCGTTGGAGCATCAGGCCAATTTATAACCTATACCATAACGAAGGTGGTGAGATTTGTGTTTTCTATTAATTTATGTAAATAATTATAATTATGATAAAAATAATAATAATATTTGAATGGCTGAAAAGATGCCTATACTAATTATACGATATACTTGCGTTAATTAGGTTGTCATTGACAGCCGTTGAAACTCTGGCAACTACCTCGTGCACGGTTGTAACACCAACCGCAAACGTATTCCCCACCTCTCGCAAGGATTCCTGGTTTGCTATATACCAAAGGAATATTAGGAGCTGTTTTTCTGGTAAGATAGGTTCGGAACCACCTGGCCATGGATTATCGTCAAGCGAATGTATGATGCTATTCAATACTATAATAAAAATTTCAGGACTGACACGAAAATGTCTGAGAAATTGTTTGTTGTTAAGTTGAGGGACGATATCCTCAGAAAACCCGCCTAACCTTGAGAAATATGACAACGTTCCTGGTTAAGGACAAGGGCGAGGAGATGGTAAGACCAAGTCTGTTTAATCAAGAGGGTTTCATATTCATTTTCATCTGAAATTATCAATTCTTGAATAATTTGTTTATCAATATACTCCATTTTGGAGAGTTTCTAGAGGTAAATTGACGTGTTTATCTTAATACATGCGTGCGCACCAAGAGTTGGGTATCTAGAGTTAAAAGTCGAGTTCCAGTAGAAAACGCTCCCTGTGATTCAGGTAAAATTCAATTTTAGTTTACGGACATCATAACACACGTGTTGAAATACCAATCGGAAGATGTAAGTAGTTACTCTGGTGCAAGCCTTTTAAAGTTAATTAGCAAAATGTCTTAATTTATAAGTAAAGCTGTATAGATTTTTGCCCAAGCGATGTGTACGCCAAAACCTGCTGGTACGCCCACGGACCGTCGCTGACATTTTTTTTCCAAAGCACAATTACGTAACTGTTCAAAAATTCATGATAGTCTATAGTCCGATTTGGTCGAAAAAAAAACCTTTTAACGGCAAATAATTATTATTTGGTCCAGCATGGTTTTTAAACATAATTAAAGTGTGCTGATTCCAAAAAAATATGCTGGCCATCATGAAAATGGCGTTAAGTAGCTCAAAATAGCGATTCAAAATGGCGGACAACCAAATTTTATATTTTTTTCTTAAAGTCTTTTCATTATTAACAAACAATAATGAAATGATCCAGCTTAGTATGTTTAGTTATCATATCTAAAGTGTGCTAAGTTTAAAAAAAAATGGCTGGCCTTCCCCAAAAAGCGTTAATTAGGTCAACATGGCGATTCAAAATGGAAGATACCAAGATTTTATAATTTTTTCCTAAAAAATTTAAACTAGGGAAACTAGGGAAAACGCATAAAAAACAATAATAATTCAGTCCAGCAAAGTTATTTTTGCATATTAATTAAGGCGTGCTTAGTCTGAAAAATATGCTTGCTATGACAAAAATGGCGCTAATTAGGTCAAAATGGCGGCCAAAATTGTCGCGAGACAAATTCTATAATTCTCTTACATGTAAGTCTTAAAAATTGAAGTAACAAACGATTATAGATTTTTTCAGCATAGCATTTTATCATAACTAAGGTGTGCTGATTCCAACCAAATATGTTGATCACGATAAATAGTTAAAAATGGTGGACAGCCAGATTTCATAAAGGTTTGTCTCACAGTCTTTTTAATGGAAAAAAAAATACAAAATCACAAACTGGTTCCAGCAACAAACAACCATCACTTAATTTTTTTATCCCATCTCGGCTGGGCATTGTAATATGGGCATGCTTATATATACCTGACTCCTTAGCATTACCTTGGTCTGTATTTGTTTCATAAGTAACGTAAGGCAAATTCTAAGTTTGGACATATTCCCGGGCTTTGATTTTAGGAAGAAAGCAAATTAAACCGTGACAGTGGGCAATGTGTCTTGGTTATCCATATAACTAAAGAACTTCTCGAACTCTTTGATTTTCTGGTCAGTTAATTCCCCTTTTTGGGAATTGATTTTAATCAACTCTCCTATGCAGTTACTCTGGCAAACCGAAAGTGAAACAGTGTTTGGACCTAAGCACAAACATCGCCGCTTACAAGACTTAGTTCTTGAAAATAATTGAAAAATTCGATGTAACGTATGCTGAAGCATTGTTTTTCAAGGAAACTTATAGTTAAACACTTTGAAAATAGTCAGATTTTATATAATACGAACAATTTAGATATGTTTGTAGTCTCATGTGTTCCTACGCCAGAGTGTAATTAAGTCTCGTTCAACCAGACGCTCGGCTGTCTCCGTAAATTTCCGACAAACAGAGAGGCTCTCCTGCTTGTCGGAGATTAACGGAGACAGCCGAGCGTCTGGTTGAACGAGACTAGAGTTCGATATCAATAGTGCTGCTTGGATCCATGCGATTTTTAGAATTGTTTCGATTACTAATACATAGTTTGAAATCTATCTTTAAATATTACACAACATGATTCATATGCGGTTTCTCGAAATTCTTGTCGGAAAAGTCTAAAAATTCATATAATAACAAAGTGCGTGATTCAAATACAGACTAAAAACTAATTGCCATGCAAGATAAGTTAATTTTAAAATAAATGATAATCGATAAAATCAACTCCCCTCAGTACTTCAGTACTTTGATCATACTTGTTTCTGTTCCCTTATTATGTCGATTTTCTCGATATGCTGTAGAAATAAGAAGTTGTGTCACACCATTTCAGTGAATGAGATGAACCAAGTGCTCATTCAAAGCTCTATAAAAAGGGAACATTCTCTCTTCAACAACATTGACAGGGATGTTTATCGGCTTTAAAGAGGTTCATACATCCATCAGCAAACTAAGTTGTGTGGATATGTTGCAAGTTAACACTGGCATGGTCTAGCATAAAAAAGCCTCAAAATTTCCCCTGAGTATGGACACGCATTTCTATACTTTCCTCAGCACATTTGGCCAAACACATGTTAACAATATTGCAAGAGGTTCTTTTATCTTTAACGAAGACATAGACAGCTTGATTCCTTATACCATATATAAATTGTCCCTAGTAATGTTAAAAAGAGTAACATTCTTTGGGTTGCCCAAAACATATTGCGCATACTTACATGTATTACTATATATACATCTTCCCAAGTCAAGGGTTTCTGATCCGCCCCGCTCTACATAAACCCTTGACTGAATAGGCAGAGTTTGACGGGGGTAGAAACCTCGCACGCTGGTTGGTGTCATATACAAGTTTGCATGATCCAATAAGAAACGTTGTTTCAATAATGATGTTAATTGTGAATTGATCAATGTTGAACCGTTGTCAAATAAATTTGAGACGGAATAGTAAGTATTTGACTTACTGTTATCGGTTTTTAGTCAGAATGAATCCATATTTTCTACGAATTTGATTTTGTTCATGGGAGCAGCCATAATGCTATACTGTTTCTGTTTATAAAACAAGACGGATATTGAAAAGCATGAACACAAAACGTTCAAATAAGATGCCGGTATACGCCTTAAAAAGACAAGACGGGAAAAATCAACAATTTTTAGTAAAATATGGAACTGTTCTTTTTCTTCGTTAAGGTGTTCCAATCTAATTTTTTATGTGCATATTTGTATAATGTAATACTTACACGTTTCATCCCTGTAAACGGCTTAAAAGAGAATTATGAATTCTGGCTGTCGGCCATTTTGAAACGCCATTTTTGTAAAAGTAAGCATATATCGTCAAACTCAGTATACCCTTAATTATGAATAAAAACTTTTTGTTGGACCGGACTATAATTGTTTTAATGCTTTGTTTCTTGTTAAAAAACTAAATAAAGAGTGATGAAATAAATTTTTAAAAATTTTAAATCGCCATTTTGACCTAATTAACGGAATTTCCGTCACAGCTAGCATATTTCTTAAGACTCAGCATGCCTTAGATATATTGATAAACTTTCTTGACCAAATTAAACTTGTTGGTCTAATGCTTTTTTCCGTTTTAAGAAACTTTTAAGAAAAACATATGAAATCTGGCTGTCAGCCATTTTGACATACAGTGTAAAAAGCATCGCTTTAGTGGAAACCAGCATGATTCCTCAGACTTAGCACGTCTTATTTATGATTTGAAAATTTATTAAAAAAATCATAATTGTTTGTTTCTCGCTTTTTTACCATTTAAGAAACTAAAGGGAAAAATATAAAATCTGTATGTCCACCGTTATGAATCGCCATTTTTTTCAAAGATAATTTACGACATTTTCTTGAAAATGGCATACTATTCCTAACTATCCACACCTATGTTATGATTAAAAACTTAGCTGGACTGAATATTCATTGTTTGTCTCACGCTTTATGTCTATTTCAGAAATATAAGACGAATTACCAAAATTTTGTTATCCGCCATTTTAAATCGCCCCTTTGACCTAATTAACCACGTTTGTGGAAAGCCAGCATAACTTTTAAGACTCAGCACACATTGAATATGATGAAATACTATTTTGGATCAATTCATTAGTGTTTGTCATTATTTTTTCCCATTGAAGAGACTTTAAGAGTAAATTTTGAAGATTGGCTGTCCGCCATTTTGACCTACTTAACGCCATTTTCATGAAGGCCATTATATTTTTACAGACTCAGCATACTTTCATTATGATAAAAACCTATGCTGGACCAAATAATAATTATTTGCCGTTAAAACGTATTTCTAGAGCTCTTTTTCGAAAGTAGGACTAGACTATAATTACAGATCTCATTGGTGAACATGATTCCACTGATTGATCTACAGTCCTACAACATTTTGGTGACTGAGGAGTCGGTTGAAACGGCTACACTAAAGGTGATATCGGATCAGTTATGCCAAGGCGTTCAAGAAGTCGGACTCGTGTATCTGAAAAACCACGGGATCCCCCGAGAACTGGTATATTTATAAATGCATGGTTGCAACTTGTAAATATTGTTAAGACTTTTCAAAGTATACATTCTCCTGTTCTCTGGCTCATCTTTTCAATGTTTGCTACGGCATGAGCCATCGAGTTTCGCCGGGCTTTGCTGAAAACAGATTAATGTTAACGCTGTTAAGAGCAACAGTACGAACAAGACTAATACAATCATTCATAATTTCAAGGGTGCGATAGTGAAATTCAACTGAGGGGACAAAATTCATGGTTTAGGACGGAACTCTGCCCTACTTTATGTATATCACTCCGCTAGTTACAAACAGTGCAAGTAAAGCAGAGCATAATTGTGATGTCGATGTTGGTCAACACTGCGATATCGACAATGTCGACGATGTAAACAAGAAAGAAGACATACGATGTACACACAATGTTGACTCGATGTGAGTCAACATTACGATATCGACCATGTTGACAATGTTACTAACAGGATATAAAATGTACGGAGTAGACATTGTGTTAAATCGATGTCGATTAACATTGCAATGTCAATGATGTCAACGACGTAAACAGGAAAGGAGGCACACGATGTAGACACAATGTCTATTCGATGTTGGTCAACATTGCGATATTGGCGATGTAAACATGATATAAGAGGCACGATATAGACACGATGTTAACTCGATGTTGATCAAAATTGCAATGTCAACCGACGATGTAAACTGGAAAGAAGGCACACGATGTAAACACAATGTCGACTCGACTTTTGTCTACATTGCAATGTTGACATATCGACGATCTTAAACAGGAAAACAGGAAATGAGGTACATGTACAATGTAGACACGGTGTTGACTTGATGTCGATCAACATTGCAATGCCGACGATGTCAACGATGTGAACAGGGAGAAGGCACACGATGTAGACACAGTGTCTTATCAATGTTGGTTGACATTGCGAAATCGAAAATGTAAACAGGATATGGGGTAAAATGTAGACACGATGTTGACTTGATGTCGATGAAAAATGCAAAGCCGACGATGTTAACGATGTAAACAGGAAAGAAGGCATACGATGTAGACACAATGTCTACTCGATATGAGTCATATTGCAATATCGACAATGTAAACATGATATAAGAGGTACGATGTAGACACGATGTCAACTCGATGCCAATCAACATTGCGATGTCGACGATATCGACGATGTAAAAAAGAGAGAAGACACACGATGTAAACACAATGTCGACTAGATGTTGGTATATATTACGATATCGAAAATGTAAACAGAATATAGAGGGTACGCTGCAAATGCTAAATTAATAATTAAGCTATTATGATATAAACACAATGACGACTCGATGTTGGCCAACATGTCGACAATATTGATAAATCATCGTGCATTGGACATACTTCTCATAACCCGCATGCATCATCAAGAAAGCATTTTATTGTTTACATTTTCATCTTTCTTTTAACTGATCAATAAAGTGATCATAAAAAGTATGTAAAATTAACTCAATTACTGTTAATGTGCATCAGTACGTTAGCTAAAAGAAACAACCAAATCATCTTCTTTGGGAATTTGAAGCTGACATCATCATGATTATATTATACAGTCCGTGATTTTTCCGAAGTCGCTGTAGGTTTCCACCAATCAATAAACGGGGCGTGTAGATTTCAGTCCTGTCAGTTTCTAATGTTCTACAGAGCGATGTGCGGCCATCTTGCACATTTGAGGGTAAGAATGTACTTGTAAACATTTCTTAAACTGGCTTGTTTCTGTTCCGAAACTGACCAACACTGTTTCCAAAAGATGTAAAAGCAATAAATGTGAGATTTTACAAGCTGTTTGGGATGAAAATTATTCATACAAGAACAGGACAATGCCTTTTTTAGAACTTAAAACAGCTTTCGTACTGCACATAATAAGAATTCTTATCCTCAAATGTACAAGATGGCCGCACATCCCCTTAACTATAAGTGTCCGTAAGAGATAGAAGAAATCATACTCGGTAGATGTACATATTTTGATACAGTACGATTTTGAGGCATGATGAGATGAAGTAGGGGTGAGGCCTTGTTGATGTGTGGTCATACTTATGACTATGTATTGATTTTAGATTACAAATGCTCTGTCGACGTCAAAGACGTTTTTTGATCAGCCGAGGGAAAAGAAAGAGCAGTATGCTATGCAACACGGGCATTTCCATGGGTGGGTTGCATTCGAGGCGGAAAGGTAACGTTTGATCACTGAAGGCTTTCAGACTGGCAAGGTTCATACTCTACTTTTTGTCTGATCCATGGGTTGGAAACAAGAATAGCTAGAGAATCACTGCTTTCTTTCTCTCTCTTTTTAACAGAGTTAATTTTGACAGGCCAGTGTATGACGCAAAGGAAGGATTCAACATGAGCTTGCTAGATCGCAAAGACCAGGCAAGTTTGCAAACAAAAATATTTATATGCATGTACATGTATATATTTTTTAATAAATTACAATTAAATTCAACACCTATCTTTCCTGAAGACTGCACCAGAAAAATTGCCACCAGAAGTTGGTTCAGCATGGAAACAATTGCATAACAGCTGTTTCCAGCTAGGACTACATGTCTTGGACCTTCTCTCCATTGGTTTGGGAAAAGTAAGGATCCCAATCTTTTATGTCCTATTAAAATGTTAAATTTTGATCAGTCTTCTTGGAATATGTTTAACTATACACTGTTTAATGTTAACTTTACAGAATAGAGATTATTTGAGGCAGTATCACAAGAAAATTGGTTTGGGTGATAACCTAACCACGTTACGGGCCAACTACTATCCTCCATTAAAAGGTACTTTCATATCCACTAACCATCTATTTTTATTATATATAACAAATCGGGTGTAATGTTCTCACTCGTTTTCTGTGAAGTTTAAATTAATAGAAGATGCAAATATTTCCTGCTCATTACAATAGTAACACAATGGTTTTTCTGTAGAAATAAAACCCGAGCAGGCGAGATGTGGAGAACATTCGGACTTTGGCACTGTGTCCTTTCTCTTCCAGGACGAGGTTTCTGGTCTGCAAGTAAGTCTGTCTATTTCTTTGCGTCCTCTGATCCGTCAGTTGGAAGACATTATGCATTAATGATGGTCAAGAAATTATTAACTGTAGGCGAAAGTTCAGGGCGGTGATTATGTTCCGGTGCATCCCATTGAAGACACCATTGTCATGAACCTTGGTGATATGATGCAGAGATGGAGCGCAGACAGATTAAAAGCTACGGTATTACATGTATATAAACTCTAACACCTCAATAGATATTTTAATTCTGTACAACATGAGAAAAAAGTACTCAGTATTTAAAGTTCATTGTCCAATACTGCAATGCATCTAGTTTTGCGATAGTGTGAGGGCATGACCTCTTTGATGTTACAGTGACAAAGTTTACACTCACACCTTATTACGTGTACAACCATGCAATGTAGGGTTTACGTAACACCTGAACGATTTTGCACGACGTAATTTACACGATAGAGTGCCTCAATGCATGGCGAGCCACCGTTACAACAACTTTTGTAATGTCTGTAATCTGTGTTTATATATTAAGTTCATTCATTTTTTTTCGGCATATAGAAACATCGCGTGATGGCGTCACCAACAGATGTGCATCAGCTGAGACAGTCCATGGCGTTCTTTGTTGTCCCTGACAACGACGCTCTGATATCGTGCACAGACGGCTCTAACAAATATCCGGATATCGATTTTGGAAACTACATGAAACCACTCTTCAAAGCTATTTTCCAGGATGATACAGAGAACTAATTAATACATGTTGTAATATAATGTGTGAGTTGTTGCCTACCTTTATACTGGATTCTAAAAATATTTATTTTATACTCTATATTTGCAAAATAATTGTCCTTTCCAATTTTATGTAGCAATCGAGGACCTGCATATATTTTTCTACCATAACATATATACGCTGTCTACCACCTCAATAGACTCACAGACTCTCAGATAAAATACCCAACAGTTGATTATATATTTTAACTTTTATATATAGTGAATAAATCTATTAACAAAAATCTGTAGTACATGTATTTATATAATTTATCTAAAGTTTAAAAGACAATACAAGGTATTTTAGTTTTATTAACCGGGTTTTCCAATGGAAAACTCCGGTTATTAAAATGGTGAAAATGTCGGGCGGCTGCCAAAAGGGTACCTTCACTGTACGGATAACTCCTCCTACAGTTTTCAAAATAGGAAGTTGCTCTTTTGCAGATCAATTGTACATAGATCAGAGCTAGGTGCCCATATTGCTAGGATTTTGATTTCTGATAATTCATGAAAAAAATACCAGCTTTTGAACTAAATCATTTTTTGGCAAAATATTGCATATAGAGTACTCCATTTCCCTGGATACGGTAGGTAGTGTTTATCAATTCAGGGTTGACATGGATTAAGTATACAGTTCACATAAAAGAAAGCCCGGTTTGCTGTCACATTAACAGCTTTTCACCTTGTTCATATTAATTTTTAATCAATTACAAATGTTATTACATTATTGTATATTAACATGTACCCAAATAAAACGAAAGTGTTTGATTTTTATATTTATTTGTAAAAAAATTCAATGTACATGGCGCATCATGGAATTTGCCGGCAGAGCAATTGCTACAATATTCATAACGCCATGTTATAAATCACGTCGTTTATTTCTTAAATGTACCGGTATGTATGCCGCAAAACAACGTTTCTAGTTGGTCATTTTAATAAAGTCACATTCAATGAAAAACATTTGCTTGATTTGTTTTTATTTTAACTGCCGAAACTTTTTGGTGAAGCAATTGCCGTTTCCTGTCAGTTCAGTCGCTGTGTATTAAATTGTGTATTTTCATAACAAAGATATACGAGGTAGTCTGTCCTCCATGAGTTTCACTTTGTATAACTTTTCCTAACTCTATAACCTTTACATTAATATAATTGTTTACCTCTGATCAATTTATATGTATATTTTAATGTCATTTTTGTCCTCATGTACCATATGTTTGAAATGGTTTTGAGCGAATAAATGAACTAGCTGTAGGTTTCAACCAATACATAAATGGGACGTGTTGCTAAAATTTTTAGAATCGTGATTTTTCTTTACCTGTGAAACAAAATATGAGGGAATCATGCAAGAGTTCTACTTTGGCAAAATGTTTGCATCACCATGTCACATTAAAACAGGACTCACATTTTTTGTTCATATTTTTCACTGTATTCGGCAAATATTTGTTTGACAGATAACTATATTTTGAGATTTCTAGTTGGAAAATAGCAGTAAATATTGTAATTGATTAGTGATATGCATTTTTGTGTGCTGTAAATTGCATTAGTTTAGTTGGACGGGGCATGACACCAAACAGTAGAATATGCGAGCAAGCACATGTAATTATGGCGTCACTTACGTAAATGATGTCACCTTAAATCGCTTTACTTGTTATTCTAAACTAATTTTCAGTGCAAAATTTTTCACTTTTAAAGTAGTTGATCTTTGTTCCATTTACTTAATACAGCAATGAGCAAGAACTCGTTCGTATCATAAAAAGAAAATACATTTACCATGGAATCATTTGTGTCGCAAATTTTATTTTCTTAAAATAATACATTTAGTAATATTGTTTCTCTAGTTAATTTATGAAAAAATCATATATAATCCACAAAAAATGCAATCTATAATATTTTAAATATTCATCAATTTCATTATTGTTATATTAAAAACCATTACTGAGATGTATAAAATATCTAAGTTTAAATCGTCGAAATATCCTGCGAACATGCAGAAGGTATTGATACAATTGAAAAAATAAAAGGCAAATCATTTCTTGTATTTTTTAAATACATTTTTAATTACATTTATTTAGGCATTGGACATTGACTGCAAATAGATTGTTCATGTTTGTAGAGTAAACAAGACATACATGTACATTATTGAAAATGACAAGCATAAAAGTACATGTATTTCATAACATATCCTGATCTTGTATTACATGCAGTATGAAGGGGAGGGCATTCATAACTAACCACCCTAACGAACTTTTGTCTATTTCCTTAGTTTTATATGGATAAACATTCGATCTAAATGACTTTATAAAATCAAGGTTCTTATAGCGCAGATATTGTAAGTACGAAGTAAATCAACAATTCCCTTGTTATATCATTTGATCAAAACATCAAACAGAAATAATTGATAGAATAGTAATTCTACCTGCATGCTCATGAAAACTATGAAGCAGAGATTCAAAGGAGTGAATATCCTCCTCAAAGCTGCTCCAGTGCTGCTTGGATTTGGCGGGGGAAGAGGAGGAATGTTTCAAAGCTGGAATACAAAGTTCAATGAAGACTGAATTTATACAACTCTGTTCTAACACTATAGAGAAAGTCAACAAGATGCATATCTATTCTATGTAAGGCAAACAAAACAATCAAGTAAAAATTATTTTTGATAAAAAGTGTGGGGTTTCATATTACCGGTATACATTTGAACAATTTTTACCTGCTTTATTTCGAAGCGTTTTACCAATATTGTGTATAATGCAGACTATATGGGTTTACACATAATACTTTTTCCCACACTGATACTCCATTATTTATTTGATTTGAGTACAACTGACTATCTATAGACCTACATGTACCTTTGTGTTCCTGTTTATGGGAACTCTCTGCTCCAGACTCGGAGAGAGAATGTGTAAGTGGAATAATCTCAAGGGATATTTTGTCTCCGTGAGAGAGTGGAATTGGTTCATTAATGTCCGAGTCAGAGGGCCTCTTTAACTCTTTGGGAGGGAACCCAATCCGAATTCTGTCTCTCCGGCGGAACCTTCACTGCCTTGTATATCATGTTCTGTAGGGTATCAAAGTTTACCTGTCCTTCTACAGACAACATAACCTGAAATTTAATAAATAACTGTTAAACATTTTGCATTATTTAAATGTTTTCCCCCTTTTTTTGTTTGCCCCAAATTAAAATTTACAATGACTATGTTTTATGAATTTAAAAGTAGAATAAAAATGACAACACAGCTGATTTATAAAGAGCAGACCCGTTTCCTCTAGCAAATATAATTGCAAAGTGTAGAGGAGTTGGCAATAAAATAGCTGTGATTGTGAACTCTCAATAAGAGTTCAAATCATCAATAAAATTGCAGTGGAAAATACACTAAACTTGGTGGACCAACCAAAAAATTACTGAATTTAGGTGTGTGTTTTCACCTCTTCATCAATTTTGGAAATTTCCTTATGCATTGTTCTTTCAATTCTCTCGGCCAAGTCCTTAAACTGCTGAATGGACTGGTTTGTTCTGTTTACATTGGAGTGGTCAATCACACTGTATCCAGGTCCCATCCTGTGATGTTTTGCCTTCCTGTCCCCTCCCCCCTTGGTTTTCTCCACCTCGGCCACAGACTGATCCTCTGGCTCCTCAGCAATGGACTCTTGGTGGACATAGGGGTTACACAGAGTGTGGGAGTGCCGAGCATGGTGATGAATATTTTCTGGGATGTCCTCCGGCATTCTTTCAATGTCAGGCATTGATTTTAGGGAATGTCCTGGACCTGTTTGATGCAGTGGAGGATGCTGTTTCCCCTCTCTTCATTCTGACCGGTCTCTCTGACCTAGGGGTAAACAACACAATACTGTAAATTATAATTAAGTTTAAACTGACTTAAAATCATAATGAATATTTTTTTTACGAATGGTTGTCTTTTGATTTGTAATATTCACTAAATTTTTCACTGCCCAAACATTCCCACATTGATGGCATGTTTTTCTTTTTTTTAACGAGGCCGGGTCTAATTTTTTCTGCCCTAGATTTTTTAATGAAATTTTTTACAAGAATTTCTACTAATAAAATTATTATTTTAAGATAAAAAAATAAGACATTTACCATACCGTTTGTTTAAGGGGTCATCTCAAAGTTTGTTAATATTTAACATAGGACCCTATGGGATTTTGCTTGAAATGTACCAATTTTGCACATTTTTTAAACTTCTGCCCTAGGGATTGCTTTTTCTGTTCTACATATTAAAGTTATAGCTAAAAGGCATCAAATGGTCAAATAAAAAAAACCTTTTACCTCCTGGTTTGTTCCAGGGGTCTTATCAAAGTTATTTTTTGTATGCCAAATTTCCCAGTTTGTCAGATAATGGCTATTTTTTATTTGACAAAGACGGAAATAGTGATCTTTATAGTATTATTAAAACATTCAGACATATTTATTTAATAAATAAATATATAAAATCACAAATTAAGGTTCATTAATATAAAATACATGGTTAATGCCTGGAAATAAATGAATTAAGCAATATTTTGGTGGGTTAAGAAAACGTGACAGAGGGCTAGGCTTGCTGAACCCTCTTCACGTTTTCGACCCGAGCCCGAATATAGCTTATACTTCGATACATTTATGTTTATTCCACAATATAATATCAATTTTACGCATCAAACTAGCTATTTTGAACAAATTCCGCTGAATATCTGCAGTTGAAACTATTACGCCATGGCGTCAACAAAGCAAAAAGATGACGTCACAATACAAATGAAACGCTGCGCGAAAGCGTGCGTACTCGTTCTGTACTCGGCCTCGTTAAATTCAAGTTCACTATATCTATTTTTCTTTTTTAGGAAAATGGATCAGTGAAACTGCTCTGATAATTCACAGAGGGCTTATAATTTTCAATGAAACCATTAAATTCTAAATCAACCAAATTTTAAAGATCCAGCAATGAGATAATAACTTTTTAAGGTAGGAAGTTAATGGCTTCATATTTATCAATTAAGATTCATCAGTGTTTAGGACCCAAGTATTTTATTTCTTGGAATACTGATGAACAACAAAGAGAACCAATCATAGCCAGAGTGAAAACAATACACAAAACTCCAAATTCAACTTAACAGACAGCATACATACTTCTGTTCAGAGGAAGGTACTTTAGGGAGAACAGGTTTTGATGGTGTTTTCCGTTTATTAGGCTCTGCATTTCTTCTTGGTCTACAATCAAAACTTACAGATTTTGATACCATATTGAAACATAGGTAATCGCAGATCACAAAGCTCACCGAGACGAGACATCACCCTTACGAGACTTCACCTTTATGACACCACCTTTATCATATTAAATAAAAATCATACTTTATGATCTTGGATATTCATGGATTCTGTTTTGACACAATATCGTATATCATCTGTTTAAAAATTGTATGATAATCATATGTTCATATGTTAATCAATACAATAATATAAAATTAAATATTGCATCCTATCATATCTACAACATATATCATATAATACAATAAAATACCATAATAAACAATGATGAGATATAATATTGTAACGTATGATATGACATTGTATTGTGTTATATGTTATTGTATTTGATCACATAATACAATATTATAATATATAATTAAAAACAATATAGTATTATATTACAAAATCATATTACATCATAACATTGAAACATATGATATTATATTGTATAATATAGTATGATATTGTATGATACTGTATCAATTTTGATACATAATATGATATTGTATCATATGATACAATATTATGTGATAAAGTAATATATTATATAACACAATATTATATTATACATATTGTATCATATGATACAATAATATATTTTACAATATCATACAATACAATTTCTTGTGATGTGATAATATATCATATTATAAACCAATATCATATTATACAATATCGTATGATACGATATTATATAATATTACAGTATCATATTATACAATTTTATGTCATATAATTCTATATTACAGAAACTTATATCATATTATACAATATCGTAGGATACAATATTATAGAATATACAATATTTTATCATAGGATACAATAGTATATTTTGCAATATCTTATGTAATAGTATCATGTGATAAAATAATGAATTAATAATACAATATAATATTTTACAATATTGTATCATAATATACAATACTATACATAACGATATCATGATACAATATCATAACATAAAATATCAAAAAAATTGATACAATATCATATCGTATCATATAATTTTTTATAATATTACATATGATATTATATTGTATCATATAAAACAATATTGTTTCATACCATACAATACTATATCATAGGAATCATGTTGTTTCATTTATCAACAAACACATCTATCTATCGAGCAGGTTTGAGTGAGGAGATTTCTTTAGCATCCTTGATAATGGAGATCAGGCTCTGCATCTGAAGCAACCTCTGCGTAATACAGTTAAATCAACTATGCAAGCTATCATCTATAAAAATGTGACCTGTTCCAAAAAAATTAAACCTCATCCTGCATCTGAAACCTATGGCTCAGATTCAGCATTCAACCCTGTCAGGTGCATCTGTATCATAAGACACACCATCCATTAAGATAACTAAGATATCATCATCAGAGGGCACTAGCAATTAAAACCTTAACCTGCTCCAGCATCCGCAACCTTTGGCTCAGATTCAACATCCATGCCTGTCAGGTGCATCTGTATCATAAGACACACCATCCATTCAAGTTTGGTGAAGTTAGGACCTGTAATAACTAAGATATATTTATTAGCATCCTTGATAATGGATATCAAGCTCTGCATCTGAAGCTTCCTCTGTGATTCATTCATATTACAGTTTAATCAACTATGCAAGTTTAAAATAGTACTATTATCTATTAAACATGTGACCTGTTCCAAAAATCTTAACCATATCCAGCATCTGAAACCTATGGCTCAGACTCAGCATTCAAGCCTGTCAGGTGCATCAGTATCATAAGACGCACCATCCATGGAAGTCTGGTGAAGTTAGTACTAGTTGTAACTAAGATATAATCATCAAAGGGCACCTGCAACAAAAACTTTAACCAGCTCTAAAAACCTTAACCTCCTCCAGCATCCAAAACCTATAGCTCAGATTCAGCACTCAAGCCTGTCTGGTGCATCAGTATCATAAGACACACCATCCATGCAAGTTTGGTGAAGTACGGACCTGCAGTAACTTAGATATTGCTATCAAAGGGCACCTGCAACAAAAACTTTAACCTGGTCCAACAACCTTAACCTCCTCCAGCATCTGAAATTTAGGACTCAGATTCAGCATCCAAGTCTTTCAAGTCCATAAGTAGGTCCAGATGCATCAGCCATGCAAGTTTGGTGAAGATAGGACAAGTAATAGCTTAGATACAGGACCTGCAACAAAAACTTTAACCAGGTCCGGACGCCGACGCCGAGGGTATAGCATAAGCTCCCCCTGACTTCGTCTCGGTGAGCTAAAAAGTCTTTGATTTATAGCTTTTTCTTTAACTACTGTCACTACTGTCTGATACTGGGAAATAATAAAGAAATAAAGAAAGTTACAGTAATCTTCACCATGCAATCAGTGTATAGTCATCCAAAGAAAAGATTAGGATAGAGTTTATTGGTTTTTGACATCCTTGGACATAATTTTTGAATTTTTAATATAATTAAGAGATGTAATTAAAACACCATTAGAAAGTTAGGCTTCATTACAATCATGAGGATACTAGGCTTTATTACAATCGTGAGGATACTAGGCTTCATTACAATCGTGAGGATACTAGGCTTCATTACAATCGTGAGGATACTAGGCTTCATTACAATCGTGAGGATACTAGGCTTCATTACAATCATGAGGATACTAGGCTTCATTACAATTGTGAGGATACTAGGCCTCATTACAACCGTGAGGATACTAGGCTTCATAACAATCGTGAGGATGTTTGGCTTCATTACAAGAATATCTTATATCTATGCACTGCTTCATGTTCATATTCAATTTGGGAGCTGATAAAATTTCTTCAACTTCATTATCAATATTCATGAGTTCACTTTATCAATCACTGTGCATATTATGCATGTTTTTGCCTTACAAAAGACCATCAGATCGAGTGTTGCACTCTACAAAATGAGAACTGTACATCAGTAACATAATCTTATCTTGGTTTTACTATACCCAGACACCAGAGAAGTCCCGAGACTGCCATCCGAGGTATCAAGAACCACAGAGTCATCCTTCTGTAGACTCTTTGTCATGGCCTTCTTGGACTTTCTAAGTGTACTCTGACAAAAACATTAAAAAACATCAGCACATTTTCAAAATGTTTCACATTATTTCTATTCAATCATAATTACAATTGTTTACTATCTACACTTATAATATTGTCAGGGCTGTAATAGAATTCTCTTGTTTTTATACTTTTAAGAAAGGACTATACATGTATATGGTTTGAGCCTAAAATGGCCCCCTAAAATGAACATTGTCATTTTACTGTAATTCTTTCTTTTATTTGTACAAATATACATTTGAAGTTTTTTCATTATTATACCCGCACTTTCTAAAGAAAGTTCGGGTATATCGTTGTTACTCTGTTCCGTCCGTCAGTCTGTCACGTTTTACTTTCTCAAACTGCTCTTACATCTTATAAACCAGCAATCTGAACTCTTAGAGTTTGATTTGGGGTGTCATGTTGTTTTGTAAAAAGGTTTCAAAAATTCTCTGGTAGTCCTGGGGGTCAAATAATTGGTAAAAAATGACGTTTTTTCACAAAAAACCTTCTTCCTCGAACTCCTCCTACATTTTCAACAGTAGACAAATCATCTCTTGGAATATGTTTTAGGGTATTCTATAGATGCGCAATAAGGTTTCGGAATTTTCAATTTTGTCCTGGGGGTCTATTTTTTTACAAAAAAACTGGTTTAAAAACATCATTTTCTTTTTGCAGTAGCCAAATGATCTTCTAGAATATGATTGGGGGTGTCATATTGAAGTGTGATCAGGTTCCAGAATTTTTTTTTTATTAAGGGGATCAGTGAGCAACAAAAAATGACGTTTTTTTGCAAAAAAAGTATGGTTCCCAGAATCCCTCTAACAACTTTTGGAGTAGCTATGTCATCTCTTGGGATATAATTGGGGCTGTCCTATAGATGTGCAATAAGATTTTAAAAATCTAAATTTCATCCAGGGAGTCAAATAGTAGCAGAAAATTGACGTTTATCACTAAAAATAAACCATAGATCCCAGAACTACTCTTATGATTTAATGGATAGACACATCATATCTTGGGATATGATAGGGACTGTCCTATAGATGTGCATTAAGGTTTTAAAAATTTAAATGTCAACCAGGGAGTCAAAAAGTAGCAGAAAATTGACGTTTATCACTTCAAAAAAACATAGATCCTAGAACTCCTTTTATGATTTAATGGATAGACACATCATATCTTGGGATGTGATAGGGACTGTTCTATAGATGTGCATTACGGTTTTGAAAAATTAAATTTAACCCTGAGGCCCATTACCTACATACCTTAATTTTGATGCCCTTTAAGGATCAAGAATATATATGGTTAAGGGGTGGGGATCTCAACCGTTTTCGAGATATTCGTGCACTTCCTGTTCGAGGTGGGTCATGACCACCCCCGGGGCCCATGACCTACATACAGTTTGATGCCCCTTGACACAAGGAACAAGAATATATATGGTTTAAGGGTGGGGATCTCAACTGTTTTGAAGATATTCAGGGACTTGCTGTTTGAGGGGGTCAGTACCACCCACAGGGCCCATGACCTACATAACATTTGATGCCCCTTGACATCAGAAACATGAATATATATGGTTTAGGGGTCATGATTATAACAGTTTCTGAGATATATGGTAATTTCAAATTCCTGGGGGTGGGGATGACCCCAGGGGTCAGATCTAATAAACCCTATATATTGCCAGTAACAGTCAATATATGATTATGAAAACCCTATATTATTATCTTTGTCCGTTTTCAAGTTACCATTTACAATAGAGTCTACGATTCTTTCTACAAGGTTCAATGTTAGATCCCATACCCTTTTAACCCCCCCCCCACGAAAAGTGGTTGTCTAACCCAAAATAAGAAAAATCATACCAGGGTGCACAACTAGATATGCATGCCTATCATATCCTAGAGTTTTGTAAAATTCTGTTCAGCCATCTCTGAGAAACAAGTTCAGAGTGGGAAAGAAGAAAACGAAGAAGACGAAGAATAATTATACATGTATTAAGAACCGTACAAAAACAATAAGTCTCCAAATTTCATTCGGGAGACTTAATAATATACATTAAATAGAGATAGGATCATCAAACATCAATAATTTAAAGATAATTGACAATTTCTGATTCTAAGGGGGTCAGGATGACCCCTTAGGGTCATGACTTACACGCCATAATGATCTGATGCACCATGACCTAAGAAGGAATAATATCTTTGGATTAAGGTGGGGATCTCAATGGTTTTTATGATATTTGATAATTTCAGGAAGAGCACTTGGGATCCTGACCTACATACCATCTGAAATGCCTTGAACAAAGAAACAATAATATAATATGTACATGATATATGATTCAATTTAAGAACCCAGATTATTTATAATAGATCAATCATCTATGTTTTGTAATACTTCCTATGTATATATACATGTATTAGTTTGTGCTTTGTTCTATATACTATTCATGTTCATGACTGTAGTATGGCTTAGTCTTATTTTAAATTACATTAAAAAATTGTCAAATATATATGACTTGGAACCCCCACCCCTAAACAAACTCAAATATAAACTGTTCTCCCCCCCCCCCCCCCCTTAATTGTCGAATGATCTATTAAAATCAAAATATAATTTGGGTGTCTAAAAACTTTTATAAACTGGTAAAAAATGTTATTCTACAAAAAAATTACATTACACCTTGCATATTTGACAAATGATCTATTGAGATTTGATCAGAGGTCATATTTCTACCTTGGGATCAATAACTAGTATTCATTGACAAGTTAAAATTAATAACAATAAATGATTCAAATTATAAATGTTAATACTCCACATTCACCCCCCCCCCCCACCCCCCATTCTAAAGATTCAGTCTTCAATACATTCTTACATGTGTACAGTAGCAAATTTTAAATCATTTCTTGATTGCTTTTTCTCTCGTGATGCACATTAACATTTTGGAAATTGCTTAATTCAATTTTTAAGATTTATAAACAAAATGTTATATGCATGTGTATTCACCTATTGGGGCAATTGTAAAGTCTCCTAAACAAAGCAGTGACATCATTAGGCTAGGAATTACCCACATGGATCAAACACTACTGTAACATATGAATAAGATAAAATACTTTATTATTTTTAGTTCTAGAATGTCAGGGTGTCTCCAAGGGGGCATAATCTATATACAATTTTACGCGCAATGACACAAAGAGCAAGAATAAAATAAATGGTTTAGGGATGAGGATCACAGAAGTTAACAAAATATACAGACTGTATCATCATTTCCTATTTCATAAAGGCAGGGGGGGGGGGGGGGGGTGAATGTGGAGTATTAACATTTATAATTTGAATCATTTATTGTTATTAATTTTAACTTGTCAATGAATACTAGTTATTGATCTATAAAGACAACACCTGGGGGTCATTAATGTACTTTACACCATTTGATGCATCATAATGACATTAGAAGATATTTTGTATTTTCCTGTTTCGTGGGGGTCAGAACAGTCCCATAAGGTCATGACCTACATTGTATTTGATGCATTATAATACATTAAGAAAGAAATACTCCTTCCTTCCTATTATAACTCATATAAAAATGATAAGTGTCTACACTTACTTACATGTAATACACAAATTTAATAAGAAATTGTTTATACAGGGTCAATATGGGGTCAACTCAATAGTGCAAGTCTGACAAATGAAAAAAATAACTTTTGCGACTAAAATCAAAGAAACTTTACAAATGAGATAGGATAGGTAACGATGATAAGCTTAATATTTAAATATTAAAAGATGATGATACAGTATGCTGAAAGGGAGATCACATTTAGAAAAGTAGATCTTATGTATGCTGGCATCTCATTATATTGTGCTACTGCTACTACATGTATTATGCTTACCTATATTGGTCAACATCATAATGATAATCCAATTAAAACACAATAATGAATTCCTTCAGCTGATCTTAACTAATCCTTTTCTGCTTATGGAAAACACAGACATGTATGTATACATCCGAAGAGCTGGGTAAAACTAGTACCCGTAAATGAGACCTGCAGACCTGTGTTGTGTACGTAACTTCAGACAAAGATCAGTTATTTATAACATGCGTGTATTTTTATGACCTATTCTTCAAATCCACTTGCACTATTTTATTAGGTAAATAACAGCTTTAAGGTGGTGCAGGACACCTGCATATTGTGATGTATACTTCCTATTGAGATAAACAATAAAGTATATTAAATTATAATTAATTAAATATTTACCCCCCAAATAATGTTACCTAACATTGAAGTGCAATGAATGAGAGTGTTTACATGTCTGTAAGAGCATTGGGGTCCAATGTGTATTTTTGGTAATTTTACAATTGATATAAATGAATTTTCATTGTGGGGGGGGGGGGGTCTGGAACCTTCACCTCCCACCCCTTCTCTAAATCTGTGGACACGATGTTGTACATGTAGGCACACAGAAGCAAATCTAAAACCGGCAACAGCCACAGGGAGGGGGCATAATTTAATTTTGTTTGTAATAATTATATAGACCATTATACTTTCTATGACATGAAATGTTAAGATTATTGATTAACTGAAAATTCACTGCAAATAGTTCAACCCCAAAATGCTCATAAAGTGCTGCTCATGTGTATTATCATATGGGAAGGGATCTCATCCTTCAGTTATGAAAATTATAATTTTTAAATGTATTACCGGAGCTTGGATGTGGCATTCATTTTTAATTAAACTGGTGCAAAACAGTGTTATTTACAGGCAAACACTTGGTGCGGGTATTACTGTCTAATGACAGCATCATTTTGATTTTAATGCCCACAATTTAAAAATATGACATCATAAAGTTTACCTTTTCCCGCCATTTTCTCATTTTTAGCATAAAATGGCTTGTTTTGAGGCAGTTTTTCTTTAAGGAAACATTGAGCGACTGCTTGAACAAACAAAATATTTTCACCAAAGATGTATCCCTCCAATACTTATAAGTGACAAAAAGTTTGTTCTTGTTCAAAGAGTCGCTCTATATTTCCCATTCGAAAAAAGATAAAAAATGTCAATTTTTGATTGATTTTGATTGAATTATACAAATAGCGTCACTTCTGACGTCATATACGGCCAGTGAGTACATATAAATCAAATAAATTGGTGAAAAACATATGTCATGTCAACTCTTTTATAAAATAACACAACAAAGTAATGTACCTGAATCATTTTAAAAATAGCGAATTTTGGGGGCCAAATTTGACTAGTATCATATATAGTTCTTTGATCAATACAATTTAAGTATTATTTGCAAATAAACATTTTTTTTTCAGATTAGATATGGAATGTCTGTAAAAAAAAATTAATAATGATAATTATTCAAATTTCATATTACATCATTTCTATATACATGTCAAACTACTTACTGCTTCTTCGTCTGTTGTATCAGCATCACTAAAAGGAAAAATAAAATACCCAATACTAATTGAATTTTAAGACAATGTTCTATCAATCACCTGAAATGGGATTTGTTCAGATCCTTGTGTGTAGCGACAATAAAAAAACAGGAGAGGATCTGATTTTATTCAGATTGGAAAGGTTTTTAATTTCTTTAAATGTCTGTTGATGATGTCATTATTCATTTATTACCTTTTCTCCCGATCACCCTCTTCATCATCGTCAGGAGCTGACCTTTTCTTTGCCCTTTTGACCCCTGCTTTGACTGGTTCCTGCTCTGCATGTGATGTTCCAGCAAGGGAGTCACCGTTTGCAACTAAAAATCAAAGAACTAAAAGTACTCACTGCACAATACACAAACTAATATAAAGCTGTATATTTTTTTAAAAAATACTAATACAGCCTAAATATGCACATGAAATCTGGTCTCATAGAGCTGACTTATCTACATATCTAATGAATATATGAAGTACAAGTAATAAGCATATAATGTAAAATTTAGATATGGTAATGAATTTTACAAGGAGCAGTGTTGTTTGTGTAGTTTATCTCACTTGCTTTATTTTGGTCTTTATTGAAACTAAATTGTTTCAACAAAATTTTAATAAATTTTTCTATTGTCATCAATATAGCCATTTAGGCTCCATAAAGTTTTTAAAGCAATTTATCACACACAAAAAGAATGCAATCATTTCAACTTCTCTTATCGAGATGGATAAAGGTATCATAAATAAATCACTTATTCTTCTTTTAAAAGAAGACACATAAGATTAATGAAACATGTGTATCTACTGACTTTGACCAGTATGTATGTGTTACAATGACACACTCACAGTTACTTTTAAGCTGCCTGATTTTCTCCTTCTTGCTGTTCAGGACATCAACAAACTGAAATTTACATTAAATCTTTTAAAACAATCAAAATCTAAACATTTGTCAATCTTTTGAAGTAATTAATTCTATGATCTAATGAAACATATGATTCAATACCTTTGAGTATAACTCCTTCTCTAGCTCTTCTTTTGCAACAACACATTTTTCTAATCGCTGTAAAAGATGAATACTATGATCTTGATTGTTCAAACAACTAAAAGGTAACTCAATGCAATGGAATATCCATGTCATCAAAACACACAACAGAGCAAGCTACCATGTACCTATATATCAGCTTCATATCTGAAAACAATCCTTTCCATACATGTATTAGCAGGAGCTTACACTAAGAGAAGTTCAATCAACCAAACTGTTTGTTTAAAAATACAAACATAGCATTAAGTAATGTTAAGTAAACTGATCTCCTGGTACTTCCTATTGGTACAGTAGCATTTAATTAGTAAGACTTAATTAATTTTAAAGCTGGCAACTAGACTTTTTCCAGCATACCTTGAGAGCATTAGCCCTTTCTTGGGAGATCCTGTCTGAACTGCAGAGAGCCTTTCCTTCATCTCTTGATTTCTGTCTATGCAGTGATCAAGGATTTCACACATTGATTTAGAAGGGTCTCGGGCTGGCTTCACAGCACAACTCCCCAGCATATACTGCAAAAGAGAATCAGGGAATGACAACTATAAGAATGGATAACTTTATGACCTCTATTGTCAGTGGTACAAACAGGTAGTTTATAGTTATTGAATTAAACTTGTCAAAGCAGTCATATTTTCAAAAGGCAGTTTTTTTGGACTAGACACTTGCAAAATCTGTCAAATTATGGACAGAAAATCAAATTAAATGGGAATTATTAAACCACTTTTTCTGCACTTTCCATGTAACTTACATTCAATTAATATCAATGATTCTTTCATAAAAGTATACATAAATATGAATAAAAAAAAATATAAAAAATGCAAATTACAGTAATGTCTTCATCTGGAGCATAACGCCACTGAAACTCTGTCCTTTGTGAGTTGAGTTTGTACTCATATGACAAGCCAGAGGAATATTCACATGTTAAAGCATCCTTTGTCTTCTTCAGCAAGGATTCATAATCCAATTTTAGAGTTTTTCTCATGTTCTCAATGTCATCTTCATCAACTGAAATTGTCCATACAAAAGTCATGCAGTATAGCTTAATATTTTTTACTTGCAAACGATAAAAAATCCACAACTTCCTCTCTCTATTTCTATTCTGAGAAAATTAATAAATTATTTTCTGTAAACGCTTTCGATTTTCATTATACATGTAAAGGAACAATGGTCCAACTTTTTTACATTAACTTCTTCATTCCTATATTTACACTGTATCATAAAGGTTTTATTTTCATTTCTATCCTGTATACATTTGCTTTACCAGTAGTAAAAGTCCCGATAAATAGCCTTATTCTTACATTTTCCTTTCCAGACTTTGCTGCCGTCAGAAATAGACAGTAGGAATTCATCTGTATCTTCATTTTTGTAATTCACAAGTAGATATGCTGTACCCCCTGTAGATAGCTGAATCCTGTTAAACCATGTGGTCATGTTTCCACCTCACTTTATTTCTTCAGCTGTAATAGAAAAAAAAATTACGTTTGATCAGTTTATTCCCACTTAGCCAACATTTTGTAATTCTTATTTCCCACCTACCCAGAATTTTGAGTTCTTAGTAGGCTATAATCTGGGTTTTTTTTTTGTTTTTTTTACATGTAAATGTATTTGTTATCAATTACCTGGGAATGGCTTTAATTACTTAGAAGAATAATTTGATGAAAATATCAAAAGTATACATACCAGTACATTGATAAGCAGGAAAATGGTAAAAATGGACATTTAAGATAAATCTAATTTATAGTACACTTTGGTAGAAAGGTTCAGATCAGGAAAACAACTTAGGAAACAGAAATAGCAGCAGAAATTCAAAATGTGATATGCATGTGTTTTCATCTTTTCTCTATTTGGAAGACGAAGTACTTGGGACATCTCGCACAATTTTTTAACGTCATCATCCGGGGTATACTTTCATGTCTTTTGCAATGCAAAATCCCTGTAGACTTTCTATTTTTAGCTGTGTATTGAAACCTGATGCGCTAGTGGGGGAGTTTCAAAACAGATAATCGTGACATTTTTCGTTCTCGTGAATGGATCAATGTATAATTCTTTCAGCACACAGGTATTTATAGTTATTGAGACATTACAAAAAAGTGTGGAAGCAGAAACTTGGGACAGGGTATAATTACATTAAAATTATAATTTCTTCCATCTGAATTTCAAAAAAAAAAATCTATACTGTATCAATTCTTCCATGTCTTCAGTACTGTTAAATTATTTCACCCCCACCCCCCAAACACACACTTTATCTGAACACGGGCTGTAGCTTACCTGTAATAAAAATCTTTTGTTCACCACCTACACCTATTACTATTTAGTAGCCAACTCAACTCTACCTGTATTTATTTTACCCGTATTTTTTCAAAATTTTGGCGAGTGGGATGACATTATCTATTTCAGTATTTGCGATGATTAGATCCAACAGAAAAATGCAGAATGCTAAACAAAAATAAATCATTCATTTATGGAAACTTGCTATAAACTGAGTAACATTACCTGTAACTATAAACTGCAATGTATATTAATGTTTCCTGTGTTTGTTTAGACGCACGTAAAATGAAAGTACAAAGTGGGACTCGGTAAAAGTAGTTCTCTAAAAAATCCGAGTGCTGTGCCGTGAAATTCATTATTGTTATTTTACTAACCTATAATAGAGATTAAGATTATTTTATTATGTGTATTTTTTACTGATAGAATTTTATTAAAAGTTCTTAAGGTAATTACCCCCTTTAATTAATTAATTTAATGCTGTTGTGGGGTTTTTTTCAAGCTGTGTGCGAGGAATTTCAAAGAAATGTAAATGAAATCAAATTTTAGTGTTGTAGAATAAAAAAAGATCTAATTAATTACACGAGTTAATAAAAACATTAAAGATCACATTTCATTGTGACAATGCAATCTTTATTATTACCCTCCTCCAAAAAAATAAAACTATAACAACGCAGAGGAGAAACTACAATATATAATACAAGAAACTAAAAGTATTTTTCCTACTGAGTCGAGTTGGAGCCATGGGCCAGATTTTAAAAGTGCTAGCGGTGTATATCATGGATCGACTGTGAAATATCTTTGAGTTTAAATTTGCACAAAACATAAAATAATAACGAGTTAATGGGTTAAATTTTTATTACAAAAAATATAAATAATATAATGAGGTATAATAAATAATAAAATGAGGTATAATAAATAATATAATGAGGTATAATAAATACATGTATATGTTAACAAACCCTAAGAAGGCTGTATGGTCGTCACATTTTTTAAACGATAATGATATCCTTAACATGTAAAAGGAGCTTTCTGAATAAAGATTTTAAAGCTGAAATATTTACATTTTCAACCGTCTCTGTCTGTGATAACATTACGAATCAATTTTGAACCCTTGAACCCAATAACTTCATAATACGTGAGTGACACAAAATGGGTTTGTCTTATAGCATATATATATATATATATATATATATATATATATATATATATATATATATATATATATATATATATATATATATATAACCGGATTTGACCACGCCCCGACCGAAATTATCACCTCACAATACTCAAAGAATGATTCCATATTCTTTAATTAAATCAGTGTAATTTTTCGTTATGAAATATTAGACGATAGCTAAAAAAAAATTTTTCAATAGTGCTGACAGTTAATGATATATATACATTTGTAGGTTGACCACTGATCCTTCTTCATATAAAATTGAAAATGCATTGCATTTCCTCTATACATGTTTATTTTAAATTAAAGTTTGATGTCGTCATTTGCAGATTTTATCTCTTAAACATGCTTGCAAATCTAACAAAGAAGACCACAACAAAGGAACCTCTGGTATATAGTTTTGTCAGATTAAATACAAAGCAACCCGGAGCTTTAATTCATTTTGCAAAAAATGATCGAGCATTCAACAGTCAAAAACAAAAGGACACGAATGGAATTAGCCTTGTTTTTATCTTAGTGCAGTAAGTAATATAGATGTATTTCAACTTAATAGATCTTGTGCTTTTGTGATTGGCTGTGATATATACATGTAAATATATTTTCGACCAGTTTCACATTATTTCTGTTATTCAGATTCTAAAATTCATCATTTACAGCGCTATAAAGGAAATGCCATAGATGGATTTCAGACCATTTCTTCTCTTATTGATGAGTCCGGTGGTGTTCGGACAAACACCGGACCTTACTACTGCTTTCCAGCAGTACGTCGATGCTTGCTCGCCCAATCGTATGTGTACAACAAGTTCCAGAGTCCATCCACCACTGAAATATAACATCACCCTTCCCAGCGTTTGTCCACTTTGCGATTGTGATGAGAGATGTATTTTGAGAGGAACGTGTTGTCCGGATCTACTTTTTTCTCGAAAAGCAGTTCCTAGCTGTGTGGATGTGACCATTATTGGAGATGACAAAAGAAAATTTTATATGGTCCCAGCATGTAGAGAGAAAGACTCTTGTACTGACACTTCCGTCGAAGTCAGATTAAAAAATGTACCCGTGAGTTCCATTGCGACTAGTTATTCGTATGAAACCAAGGCCCTCGCTGAAAAATACGAAAACGGTGCAACTTTATTGGAGTGGGGAGTTGAGTTTGTATGTAATAGTTCGGTGGATTTTAACTTTATTTCAAAATATTCAAGACTTATAGAATCTGTTCAGAGAGAAAATTGCAGTATAAGATATAGTCCAAGTGATATGATGAAAGTTCAGGAATGTAGCACCACAGTTAACACCATCAGTCGCTGCAACATGACCGGGTTGTGGGTAAATTACGACCCTGGCATAGACTGGGCATGCTCAAATTATTACCAGCACTCTGGACTCTTCGAGAACATCTTCTGTCGACTTTGTAATCCTTCAAATGCCTCAGTAGGGAATGATAAATCTTTAATATCAGTTTGTAACCACACTGGGCTTTGGCAAAGCTTCGACAAGGAAGTTGAAGACGGCTGTTTATCAAGTTCACGATCACACGTGTCATACCCTTTTAAAAATGTCTTTTGTTGGATATGCAACACTGGCTCAAAAACAACGCCATATAAAGAGATGAACGGATACATTTCAGAAATTCTTGAAGAGCACGGATATCGTTATCAGTTCAACATGACTAGCTTTTCAAAGGAGTATGTATCGAAACTTAAACAAATGGCAATAACAAAAACATCAGGGAGTTACCCCAATATGATTTGGAGAAATGGCCAATGGATAAATAAATCTAGCCTTGTTGCGCAATATCAGGCTGTGACAGGCAAAAGCACATGTGATAAAACGATTGTTACGAATTGTGTTTGCGATCCATCGTGTTTTGAGGACGATTCTAAAGATTGTTGCATAGATTTCCTTCTAGATTTCAACATGGATTTTCCGGTATTCAAACATTCACAGACCAATCCAAAACAGAGTTCCCTGACAATTTCGTCATGTAACATTAACAATACGTTTACTGATGAATGCCTTAACCCTTCTGATGACTTCATGGGAATATTTCCTGTGACCGATTTGTCAGAAAATCTACATTATAGAAATATCTATTGTTACCTCTGCAACACAAACAATCTTTCGAACTTCAATTCGATTTTACCATGGAATATGACCATAAAGAGTCCAGAATTATTAGATATCCAATTTTACACTTCAGTCATGGATGTACTGGATTTTGTATCCCGTAAAGAACACGAGATTATTCTTGCTCCCCATATTACCCCTTGGCAAAAAAGACAAAAATTGGGACCAGACAGGAGCGCCTGTAACAAAACTGGTATTTGGAAGACTTATGATTCTGATGTGTCGTGGGCTTGCAACTCACTTCATCTTCCAAATGAAATTTATCGCGATAAATTTTGTGAAATATGTAATCCTTACAGAGATGTCCCGAGCATAAGGAAAGCATGCAATATCACAAAAGTCTGGGACCTCTTGGATTATAATATAAAAACTGCTTGTTCCGTTTTCCCAGAAGTGACCACCACCTTTCCCTATAAGAACCAGTTTTGTAAATACTGTAATTCTAACTCGTCGACTTACTTGGTCTCAACTACCCAAAGTCCAAAGGAGAGCGAGACGAACAGTGAGTTAAACACAGCGTCTCTTCGCGACATCTTTGGAGTGTTTCGGGGGAAAGAGGAGACCACATGCAGTCATCTTCACTTTAAAACTCAAGCGGTATACCTTATGATTTATACATCTATTAGATTTATCATAAAGTCAAATCTTCCATTAGATTATTGCATGCAACACAACGTAATGGTAGTGTTATTACAATGTAAAATACTCAATTTTTTGTCTTATAAATCATCTAAATTATTCTTAGAAAGTGTAAATAATACGTAAAAAACTGTTCACATATACTAGTACATTTGTAATTACATTTATATTGTATTATTTTTATTTTTCTAGGGAGATTGTCGGAAACTAAGTTGCTATCCTGGAAAAATTCTTACTAAAGAGGGTTGCATTCCGTTACTTCCCGTTACAAAAAATTTAAACTATTCGATTCACTTCAGTTTAGGCTTAGCCAACAATATTTCAATTACAAAGAATGCCATGGAGATTCTAGTTGAAGAAGTAACATCAGTCATAAAGTCCATTTTAAATGTTACAAACGTGAAATTTCTTTCAAAAGTAAAACTATTTACTTCAAATCACAACTTTACATTAACGATTGGGACCAATTTCTTTGTTGAAGATATGATTCCGAGGTTAAAATCGGAAATATTGCTCATGTCTCTTCGAAAAAATCCGAAAAAATTCTTGCAGATCAAAAATGTGCATTTCTTGGAGCCCAACTTAACAAACTTTGTTTATGAGCAAAACACTTCGACTATAGAGATTGGAACACCAATGATTTCTACTCAAAATGAAACAATATATCGTCACGTGATAATTTCCTCTCTGATCACGTGTAAGCAAGTTGAACTATTTAAAGATGAAATAAAAATCCTTGATATCAAAACAAAGAGGATTAGAATTCTCAATTCCAGGGCCGAATTAGATGAAAGCGAATATTACGTGACGGAAAACGGGGCCTATGCTGTTTGTGTGGATGTTTACTGCGCCGATTCTAGTTGTTCAGAGGTCCCAACATCAGAATCCGACATTGAGAAGGCACTGCGTATCTTCACGATTGTATGCACAGTTCCGTCACTACTTTGCCTCATAGCCACCTTTATCCACTACTGTCTCTTCAAGAGACTAAGGACGACACCCGGAATCCACTTCATGTCCTTGACAGTTTCTCTCTTTTTCTCACAATTTTTCTTTCAGTTCTTCCTTCGTAAAAATTTCCAAAATGACTCCAGTTGTCAGGCTATGGGCATGATCATTCACTTTTGGTGGCTTGCAACGTTCTGTTGCTATGCGTTGAACGGATATCTGATGTTTATGACTTTCAGGGCCAATGTTGATTTTCACTCCTCAGATCAGAGGATCAGCAAAAGATACTTCATTTTCTCATATGGTGTTCCACTTGTTGTGGTTTTTCTCACGTTCGTTCTCAATTTGCTGTCTTCGGGAGATATCGGTTATGGTACAGATTCCGTTTGCTTCCTCAACAACACTGTGTCTCTGATTGTTTCCTTTTTGTTGGTTATTGGAATAGTCTGCGTTTGCAACATTGCTTTCTTTATCTTCGTCGTTTACAAACTCTTTAAATACAAAAAACAACAACAGTCACTGGGTATTAACAAAAACGACATGAACATGATATCCATTTTCTTCAAACTGTTTTTCATTTCCGGTCTGTCTTGGATCTTTTTTATAATTGATGCAATCATTCCTGAACTGACAGTTTTCTCGTTCTTTGTTACATTTGTAAACTGTCTACAAGGCGTCCTTGTGTTTTTGCTCGAAGTCTGCAAGAAGAAATCCAGGGAAATGTATAAGGATTTCAAGAACTACAGAAAACAAGGCCGGCCTCGCCAGTTGTTTTCATCCAGTAAGCAGAGTGTGTTGAGAGAAGCATCCAGGCGAGCCTCGCGGTCCGGAAGTGACGGGTCCGTGAATCCCGTCTTCTCAAGCATCGAGGAAGACGTCGGTACAACCACCAGCTCAATAATGTAAAGACGCTCATATTTAAAAGAATTGTCATGAAAAGCGGATATCAGAATTACCTCAAACTTGAGTTATTAACATGTATGTTATATTAAAGACCCAAATCGTCACGAGGAGAGCTATTCCTTTAACTTTTCTCAGATAAAAAGACCATATAAAAGAGCACATGTGACTACCTCATTAATAAATTCCCTTATAAAACCTATGTTGTTCTTCATTTTGTCGAGTTTGATTTTAAAATACCGAATCTTTTTAAACCACTCCGATTTCTTCAAGGTCCAGTGTATGGAATGAACTTTGATTTAATATTTTTAATTTTAATAATGAATAACGATAGTCATTATCGTATTATACTATACTTCATTGTATATAGTTTAACTTATAACAACTTTGTTAATTTTTTATTTCATAAAATTGTTCATTGCAAATGAAATCAATTGTAACTTGTTATATATGTTGAATCAATAAAAGTTTTTGTGGTTTTATCTCTATAAAATTTATTTACATGCATAAAAATATTGTTATGTAATCAACACACAGCTATTTATTTTGCACTCCTGTGAACTAAAATCTTACGAGTTCGAACATCTCAATGAGATCTATTTTCTATACCATCGTATAATGTGTATATGCATTGAGAGAGAGAGAGAGAGAGAGAGAGAGAGAGAGAGAGAAGGGGGCTTCCTTCAACAGTTTAACCTAAAAACAATTAACTTCATACATTTTCGTTGTCTGATGATTCAACTTGGAACACCATAATTTAAAATTACACAGTCCAAATCCTCGATAAAATAAAGTATTTATTGTGTGTTGTAGCAGATTATGTCTTAGATCTTGGGATTCAAACTACTTGATAATTTAAAAAACAAGAGGCCCATGGGCCACATCACTCACCTGAGCAACAGTAGACATAATATAATCAGCTTTACTGATTCATCTGCAAAAAATCTGGACAATGTAGAAAAAGATGCTTGTATGAAAGGATTTTCGAATTTTTCTCCAGATATTCTACACTATAATTATCTACACTACCTGAGGATGCTTTCTCATAAGTTTCAGCTTTCCTTGCCCTTTGGTTTTGAGATTTTTTTTTAAAAAATTCTATTTCTACTCCTATGTAAAATATTACACCTTATTGTCGCCCAACCATACTCCTGGGGATCATGATTAGAACAAACTTGAATCTAAACTACCTTAGGATGCTTTCATACAAGCTTCAGTTTTCCTGGACTATTGTTTTTTAAGAAGATTTTAAAGGTTTTGCTCTATATATTCAATTTACGTAAGACATAGAGGCCGGCGTTGCAGTTCTCTAGAAGGAGAGGTTTCAGCAGAATCTTTGATATTGTTTACTGTTTTATTTACGGGACCGACCAAAACTAGAACTGTCCTAATGGGACTAATACCCCCGCTAAGCATTTCAAATGGGACAAATAATTGAATTGAATAATAAAGGTTTGGAACACATACCAAAAAAAATTTCTAGAATTGTAAAAAAAAAAAAAAAATTAGTTATAATAACAAAGAAAAATTAAAATCAAAATTGTCAGAATTTCACTGTAAATACATATCTATAACAGTCATACATTTACAAATGTATGTATTTGATGATATATTTTTTTAATTTAATTGATTTAAAGAAAAACCAACAAAATGACAATAACCCCTCCCTATGCAGTGAATAGAAATACCAGTAGCCAAGCAATGCTCTTCTGTTGATAAAACTTTCAATATTTTTCTAATAAGAGTCTTGACAGATGCAATTAGTTGTTTCAAATTTTCCTCACTTTCTCCTATGGCACAGTGGAACTCCATATCAGAAAATTGATCCCATAGGACTATGATTTTCTTTGATGAACTTGTTAAATTCAATAAACTCCCAAAACATTACCATAATTACCATACTATGTAAAAATATGTAAAAAAAGAAAATTTAATATTACAAACAATTTTAAAATTGCCAAAACACTACAATCATATCAGTAATTTTGAATTTCATTTAAATTAATGCCCATTAGGGTCACTTCATCAATTTACTTGACAAATAAATTTAAACAACCTCTAAAAATAGTTTAACTTCTTAAATTAATCATTATATTATTTATTTCCTTATAATGATAGACCTTTTGGTTTACATGAAACAGTTTTAAAATAGCCCCAAAACCATCACCCACTTTACAGATTATCAATTTCCCCTAAACACATGCTCCATCTGAACCATGGCTCAGATAATGGCTCCCTTGGGACAAATGAATTCAGCCACACTTGTCTTTGATGTTCTTATTAGCTCCTAAGAATTTATCATTGACAAACAAAAACTTTGCATTGTCAGTTGATAGAATACTTATAAAAAATAATTTTTTTTTTATTAATTAAGACATAAAGACAAAAAACTTCATCTGGATGTATTTATATAAATATATTTTAGAGTGTTTTCTATTAATTAATTAATAAAATCTGTAAGGATTACCTCCCTTACTTTTCAACATTAGTGTACAATATATAGAACAAGGAAAATGAAAACTGTCATAAAATCATTAAATCTTGTCTGATCTTTAAAAAAATTGCAGGTGCACATCTTCAGATGGTGTTCAACATATGTACAAATTTTCAAACTGTTCCATGCAGTAATAAAAAATTCTATAGGGGGGACAAAGTTGCGTCTACAGACAGACGGACAGACGGAAAGACGGACGGACAGACAGACGGACAGGGTGAAACCAATATACCCCCCTAAACTTCGTTTGCGGGGGTATAACTACTGCGGGTGGACCATATGAAACATTATTCCATAAAGTCAGATATATGGTTGGGGAGCATAGTCTAAGAATAAAGACTTCAAACCAGGTTTAGAACAGCGTCTGAAACAGTGGTTTCAGAACCCAAAAACTGATTAAGGAATTCGAAAAGTTAGGAAATTGGTTAGAAAAAAGCGCCGTGTTTGATTCAATTTAATCAATAATATTTAATCATAATTTGATACAATCATTACAAACGTAGGTAATGTTAAGGAAAAGTCTGGTCAGTGGTTTGAACCATCAAAACACTTTACAATTGATAATATATGGGTATAGTCCACTAATGCATTTTCCATAGGCGGTAATGTTAACGTTAGGGTTCATAGCTTCGGCCCTAATTTTTCGTTCAGCAACGAGGGACCTCTTGAATGAAAGCTCATCAAATTGTCTCTTTCCTGTTAAAATTTCGTGGTTTGAAGTCAGATTCGTTTTCCGGCAAAATGCGTCTGTATTGAAAAACTCTGAAAATGAAAGTAAAAGTAGGGAATTCCACAGTATTGGAAAGGGTGTAAATCAAACAATTTTCTTTTCAAATGATAATTCAATTTCGACACTTGTTTTTAAAATTACAAATCCTCTTTTCTGACATTTGTCAAGCATTCTGATTTAAAATGTCCCAATATATGTATATACACTTTGTAAGTATAGGAACTATTTTGTTTTAGGGCATTACTTTGTTGTCCTACTGATTCTAAAAAAAGTTAGAGGGATATACCCATATGATAAATTATCATAACTTTTGGCGGAAGCGTATTTTTGTTTTATTTTATTATTATTTCGTATCATAATAACGGCCAAAAGTTTGTACAACTCTTACTTATTTTTTTTTTTCAGTGTTACATGAATTTATATTTGTATATAGTAAATACGTACATGTAGTTCGTAAATTAATTCTCATCATTTTTTACCAAAACGATACATGTGAAGATGTCTATCAAAACGGTTCTAAGGTATATGATGGACTTTACCCCTTTGGGCAGAAATCTGGAATTAGGGTGATGAATAGGTGTGCTGGACCGAGTGCATGTACTTTTTCATTGTAATAAATACAATGATTCACAGTGTACATGAATACGTATACACACACAATGATTTTTACATGGACATTTAATAAACTACTTTAGTTACTTATTTACTCTGATGGGATAGCTAAATGTGAAATGCTACCTCAACTACCTAGCTCTCTGAGTGTAGCTAAGGTTTTGTTCGATCGGAAAATAATTTTTAAGACCAGGCAGGTAGCATCGTTTGAAAGGTGGACAGGGAAGGACAGAAAGACCAAAAATCTAGCAATATCAACCCAAAAAAATCGACAACCTTCAAAATCCTTATCCATTTTATGATTTAGGAGGAGGGGGGGGGGTGTTAAAATCAAGCGAAAACAAAAACCCATCTCAAATCTTTAATTCCTCTTTCGTAGCCGCTGATGGGGGTGGGTTGGGGTGCAGACTTATCTTGCACTTCTATTATATTGTTATACTTGCCGTGCTTCCAATGGTGTAGGAGCATTGGGGATGGTGGTGGGGGGGGGGGGGGGGCGGGGTGTATACCTACCATAACTTCGCTACCATAACTTCGATTTCACTATTAATATTCTGATTTTCACTTCATTTTTACATGCTCCTAAAAAGGTGAAGGGGAATGGGGGGGGGGGGGGGCTGCGAGAAAAAGTGCTACGATTCTGCTTGCCAGATTGAAACCGATATAAATCGAGGTCGTATCCTGTAAGTTTTATGCCCTACAATTAAATTAAAAATACCCTTCTATTTTCACAAGTCATTGTGATCTATTTTCGTGGATCAGTTCAAGACAGTTAAAGCTTGTAACTAACAGTTACTTGGGTATCGCTGAAATATGACGTGTCGAGTTCGAAAGACCTCATGAATAGATAGCGTTATAATGTTAAATCTGAAACAACCGCCAAAAATTTACACATGTATGAGACAGTCACACCAACACGGTCAAAATGTATACGCAGCCTGGTGATGCATTCTCTGATCGACCAGTCTTTCGTACGATAGAGACAGAGGACCAGTCTAAATGTATAGCACGGTTTTGCACCAAAATTGACACTTACTGGCTTCCATAGTGTCATTACCTTGTTGTCCTCCGCAGGTAAGATGTGACAATTCAATGAATAATTGATCGTCAATATTTTAAATTAAATTGATTATGCGAGTTATTTGGTTTGCTCGTTTGTTCACAGGGGCTTGTGTAGAAAAAAAAACATTTTTGGAATGTTATACTTTCCCCCGATCGAGGTATCCACTTTTTTAACGATGCATTTTTTGACCTATATTTTTCGGACAAGTCAATGGATAGTATAAGTTTACACAGAAATATTTACATCGGATGTGTATTTTTCTTCTGTTTCTCTAGCTGCAGGTCTGTAGCTCTCGGTCTGAAAAAATAATCGGATGGACGACCTGGGAGTCTGTAGCTCTCGGTCTGAAAAAAAATCGGATGGACGACCTGGGAGCTACAGTGCCTCCCACAGTAAAAAACTGCAATTTACGGCTCACAAAAAATGCGCTGGTTTTGGACTGATTAACCTAATTTCCGAACATATTCTATAAAAATATTTGATTCCAAAAAATTCCTAGGACATTTACTACAGCATCATCACTTTACTTGCCTCTGATATTCTTTTAACCTGTAAAGTGAAGTGGTGCAGTTTATTTACATTTAAAAATGGCGACTCTCGAGCTCGACGTGAATTTAACATACTTCAATTTCCGAGATCGTTTAGCGTGTTAAGAGAAAGTTTGAGGCAAGTAAAGTACCGATATCAGCAGTAAACTGTATGAAGAATTTAATGGTGTTAATTGTTTTCACAGAATAAGTTTGGAAATAAGGTTAATCAGTCCAAAACAAGCGCAATTTTTTGTGCGCCGTAAATTGCAGGTTTTTTTTACTTATTGGGAGGCACTGTAGCTGCCAGGTCGTCCATCCAATTTTTTCAGACCGGGAGCTACATGTACAGACCTGCAACTACTTTTTCTCCAGCAGCCATTCTCTGAAATGATACTCTATTACACTGGTCACGTTGCTTAAAATTAAGTTTGCAAGATTGTTTAATAATTTGATTTTCAAAGGAGCGTCGTCTATTATAATAATGCTTCTGAAAATTTCTCCCACATACCTGCATCTGACATACCTGTTGTATTTTCAAATCTAGACCAGATTCTTTGCAAGAGTAGGTGGATGGGTAACGGATCAAAGCATCTGGCAATATTTTAAAGGGACTTGGACACGATTTGAGATCAAAAAATTTATTTTTAATTTTTTTTTATGTATAAAATGGTTTACTGGTGCGTTTTAAATGATTGACCAAAATATTGAATGTTAAAGTCAAGTTACAAGCGAGATACAGAGGTAAGAATTGGTTGTTATGTAAACAAAGCTCGAGTCTTATAGTTGTTTACAAAATATGTAATGTAGAGATTTACCATTTCTTAGACAAGATAACATGTAAAAAACAATTTAAACTAACTCAATGTCTTCGTAAATAGTAGTATCAACAAAAGATACATTTGATTGAAACTTACACCAATACAACACATATTTAAAAGATGACAATATTCGAGCTTTGTTTACAAAACCAAGAATTACGAACTCCGTATCTTGCTTATAACTTGATATTTTGACATAAAAACTTCTATATTTTTCAGTATAAACATTGAAAAATGGAAAAATAAAATTTGAAAATTTTAAGTCAAATCGTCTCCTAGTCCCTTTAAATTAAGAGTCAAAGAGATTCAAACTTGCTGAACAGCTTCAAAATGTTAAACAACTGATCAAGTTTACACTTTAGTAGCATTTGGTTGACATATTTTCGAGAAAATTATTACTTTTTTAATTATAATATCGTATTTCTCCCAAGCACACGATAAGTCGATTGCTGTCACATGATCGTGCTCTAAATTCTGTTATAGACCTTACCCACTTCTGCGAATGTGTTCGGAATGTTTTCTTAATCGTGGCTAAGTATGTAATAAATCCAGATGTGCCCAAATGAAAGTTCACGAGACTTCCTCGAGATTTGTTTAGTTCCTGTGAAATTTCGAGCGGAAGTATAAGTGTTCGGATAATATTCTCAAAATACGTAAGTGCTGGCCGTTTATGTTAAAACACGAAAATCTATGAAGATGTATGTCTTATTTCATCATTTAGCAGTTATTTAATTAAATTAAACGATGATATTCAGAACAGACTTATCGTTCGTGTTCAGCCACTCTACACGTGGTTGAAAATATAAACATTGGGTTGCTTAATAAAATCCAAGCCATGTTTTATGCTTGTGGTGTGCAATACCATTTTTTTTTTTAAAAGACTGGGTGTTTGTTTTGTATAAAAACTTAGTACTCAGTATATCGATCTATTTTCAAGGAACATTCTACATAAAATAGTATAGCCTGTTTCACTATTGATGCTATTACTAAGTCAGGCGCGGATCGAAAATTAATCCTTAGCGGGGATCGCTACTAAACATGTTAGTTATTGCAACATCAGAAAAAAACCGTATTTTTTCTATCGTCACACTTATCTCTAGAACTCATTTTATCCATGAATTAATGAAGATAAAGTTTAAAATCATTAAACGTCTAGATTCCATCTTTATTACAAGTATAAAAGAATATAAACACGAGGCACGATTTTTGCTGCGAAACTGAAAGGGTCAAATAAAACCACGTGGTCTAATATTTAAATGACAATATTATTCGCAGGGGTGACAGGCGTAGCAGCTAACCTAGCAGCTAGGTCTCAGATTTGAGGTTTGAAATATTCAACTAAGAACTAATTGCATCGGCATAATTTGTTATTTCAAGCGGAAATATATATGGGCAGCGTTCAAGATCGTGGCTGCTACGTAGGGCTACGTAGTTCAACGGTGAGCTAGCCTAGCCGCTACTTAGATATTCGTAGCCTAAATTTTTTAAGCTAAGCATCGAATTTAAGATGGTCACCTTAGTTACCACTTTGTAACAAACATGAAATCTATCTATTTAGTAATATGTTATTCATCCTTTCAGTTATAATGAATTTATTAACATGCATATTTCCGCTTGAAATCAACAAATTATTTCAATGTAATTAGTCTTACATGTAAGTTGAATATTTCCGACTTCAAATCTGAGACCTAGCGGTCGATCCGTTCAATAGACCTAGATATCTACGACCTAGCGGCTAGGCTAGCAGCTATGATCTTGAACGCAGCCGTGGTATATGTTTCATATTTACACTTGAATAACGGTGTTTTGAGGGTCTTGCGGAATGCCTGTCAAGCTTAAGGAGTTCCAATGGTAAATCATTCCACGCGTTACATTAGAGGTTTGTAATTCAAAACTATACATATAACGGGGAGAGTGTTATAAATAGTTCTGAATTCTTTGAATTACAAAACTTAAATGTAATAGGTTATATCATTTGAATTTTATTATGTGGTCACAATGCACATATGATTATATTTTTACACTGATCATTTATTATTAATTTTTATATGCAAAGTTTTCATTTTTAAAATACTTAGAAAAATGCAAAGAATTACATGTAGATGAAAAATAGACAACGTACTGTGGATTCATTAATATTCAAGGGTATTAATTTTTAGTGAATAAAATGAAAATCACAGTTTCAAGGATACGTAAATTCGTGGCCAATGACCCTATCAATACAAAATGTTAATAGAAATTGCTCTTCATTGAACACTTAATTTTGTGGATCAACTTTATAACGAAATCCACGAAAATTGGTATTCAACGGATATTGATGAAACCACGGTGCAAAAGAGACAAAAAATTACAGCTACTACTGTCGCTGACGGAAAACCCATAAAAATGAAGGGGGATTCGGGTGATTTTTTTTGGCCTCAGTCATGATTTGAACCTTCGGAAAAATATAGTGCATATTGTAACAGAGTGCACATGTTTGGTAGTTGTGATAAAGCAAATGACCTTACGTCCTAGTTAAGCGTATGTTTTATCGTAAAATGAAAGGAGGTTTTTAATTAATTTCATTAATTACTTACTGTGGAATTATTTGTATTTGTGGGCGTCAATGTTCGTGTGAAGCCAAAATTTTCCTGGTTTGTGGGGACGTAATTTTGTTGGTAGCAAGTTCTATTTTGTAAAGTAAATATTAAACATCTGCTTGCATATTTGTTTGTGGGGATGTAAATTTGTGGGCAAATGTTACCCACGAAAGCCGAGAACGTTGGTCTCCAACGAACAATGATGATTCCACAGTATCAGGTAAAATTCAATTGTAGTTTACGGACATCATAACACACGTGTTCAAATACCTATCGGAAGATGTAAGTAGTTACTCTCGTGCAGGCCTTTTAAAGTTAATTAGCAAATTGTCTTAATTTATAAGTATAGCTGTATAGATTTTTGCCCAAGCGATGTGTACGCCAAAACCTGCTGATACGCCCACGGACCGTCACTGACGTTTTTTTTAAAGCACAATTACGTAACTGTTCAAAAATGCATAATTACAGATCTCATTGGTGAACATGGTTCCATTGATTGATCTACAGTCCTACAACATTTTGGTGTCTGAGGAGTCGGTTGAAACGGCTACACTAAAGGTGATAGCGGATCAGATATGCCAAGCCTTTCAAGAAGTTGGGTTCGTGTACCTGAAAAACCACGGGATCCCCCGAGAACTGGTATATTTATAAATACATGGTTGCAACTCGTAAATTTTGTTAAGACTTTTCAAAGTATACATTCTCCTGTTCTCTGTCTCATCTTTTCTATGTGTGCTACAGCATGAACCATCGAGGTAATGTTAACGGTGTTAACAGTGCGAACAAGACTAATACAATCATTCATAATTTCAAGGGTGCGATAGCGAAATTCAACTGAGGGGACAAGTATCATGGTTTAGGACGGAACTCTGCCCTACTTTATGTTAATCACTCCGCTACTTACAAACAGTGCAAGTAAAGCAGAGCTAAGATATTTTTCTCAATGACTCTATGATAAATTGTATTCAATTAAGCTAACCAATTACATACAGATTAGATAATACCTTTATTTATCATTTCCTAACATTATACGATATAGAATTTCACACTGTTGTCTCACACTGGATAAATCGATTCACACTGAAAGTAATGCGAGAAATATTAATTGTGATCTATACACAGTGTCTATTCGACATTGGTGAACATTGCAATTTTGTGATGTCGATATCGACAATGTCGACGATGTAAACAACAAAGAAGACATACGATGTAGACACAATGTTGACTCGATGTGAGTCAACATTACGATATCGACCATGTCGACAATATAAACAGGATATTAGATGTACGGAGTAAACATGGTGTTTAATCGATGTCGATTAACATTGCAATGTCAACGATGCCAACGACGTAAACAGGAAAGGAGGCTCACGGTGTAGACACAATGTCTACTCGATGTTGGTCAACATTGCAATATCGGCGATGTAAACATGATATAAGAGGAACGATATAGACACGATATTAACTCGATGTTGATCAAAATTGCAATGTCGACCGACGATGTAAACCGGAAAAAAGGCACACGATGTAAACACAATGTCGACTCGATGTTTGTCTACACTGCGGTGTTAACAGTGTCGACGATGTAAACAGGAAAACAGGAAATGAGGTACATTGTACAATGAAGACACGATGTTGAATTGATGTCGATCAACATTGCAATGCCGACGATGTCAACGATGTGAACAGGGAAGAAGGCACACATGTAGACACAATGTCTTATCAATGTTGGTTAACATTGTGAAATCGACAATGTCGACAATGTCAACAGGATATGAGGTACAATGTAGACACGATGTTGATTTGATGTCGATCAAAAATGCAAAGCCGACGATGTTAACGATGTAAATAGGAAAGAAGGCATACGATGTAGATACAATGTTTACTCGATGTGAGTTATATTGCAATATCGACAATTTCGACGATGTAAACATGATATAAGAGGTACGATGTAGACACGATGTCAACTCGATGTCGATCAACATTGCGATGTCGACGATATCGACGATGTAAACAAGAAAGAAAGCACACGATATAAACACAATGTTGACGACTCGATGTTGGTCAACATTGCGATATAGACAATGTCGACTAAGTAAAGAGATGTTAACAGGATATAAGAGGTATGATGTCGACTCGATGTCCATCAACATTGCAATGTCGGCGATGTCAACGATGTAAACAAAAAAAAGGCACAGGATGTAAACAAAACATTGACTCGATGTAAGTCAACATTGCGATATAGACAATGTCGAATATGTAAACAGGATATAAGTGGTACGGTGTCGACTCGATGTCGATCAACATTCCGATGTCTGCGATGTCAACGATGTAAACAAGAAAGAAGACACACGATGTTAACACAATGTTGACTCTTTATGAGTCAACATTGCGATATAGACGATGTCGATGATGTTAACAGGATATAAGTGGTACTGTGTCGACTCAATGTCGATCAACATTGCGATGCCAACGATGTAAACAAGATAGAAGGCACACGATGTAAACACAATGTCGACTCGATGTTGGTCTATATTACGATATCGACAATATAAACAGGATATAGAGGGTACGCTGCATATGCTAATTTAATAATTAAGCTAATATATGATATAAACACGATTTCGACTCGATGTTGGCCAAAATTGCGATGTCGACAATATTGATAAAACATCGTGCATTGGCATACCTTTAATAACCTGCATGAATCATCAAGAAAGCATTTTATTGTTTATATTTACATCTTTCTTTTAACTGATCAATAAATTGATCATAAAAAGTATGTAAAATTCACTCAATTACTGTTATGTGCATCAGTACGTTAGCTAAAAGAAACAGCCAAATCATCTTCTTTGGGAATTTGAGGCTCACATCATCTTGATTATTCATGCAGTCCCTGATTTTTCCTAAGTCGCTGTAGGGTTCGACCAATCAATAAACGGGGCGTGTAGATTTCAGTACTTCAGTTTCTAATGCTGTTCTACAGAGCTATGAATTAAAGGGGATATGCGGCCATCTTGCACATTTGAGGGTAAGAATGTACATGTAAACATTTTTTGAACTGGGTTGTCACTTGAAACAGTTGTCGAACTGCACATAATAAGAATTCGTATCCTCATATGTACAAGATGGCCGCACATCCCCTTAACTATAAGTGTCCGTAAGAGATAGAAGGAATCATACTCGGTAGATGTAAATATTTTGATACAATACGATTTTGAGGCATGATGAGATGAAGTAGGGGTGAGGCCTTGTTGGTGTGTGGTCATACTTATGACTATGTATTGATTTTAGATTACAAATGCACTGTCGACGTCAAAGACGTTTTTTGATCAGCCGAGGGAAAAGAAAGAGCAGTATGCTCTGCAACCCGGGCATTTCCATGGGTGGATTGCATTCGAGGCGGAAAGGTAACGTTTGATCACTGAAAGCTATCAGACTGGCAAGGTTTATTTTCTACTTTTTGTCTGATCCATGGGTTGGTAACAAGAATAGCTAGAGAATCACTGCTTTCTCTCTCTCTCTCTTTTTAACAGAGTTAATCATGACAGGCCAGTGTTTGACGCAAGGGAAGGATTCAACATGAGGTTGCTAGATCGCAAAGACCAGGCAAGTTTGCAAACAAAAATATTTATATGCATGTACTTGTATATATTTTTTAATAAATTACAATTAAATTCAACGCTTATCTTTCCTGAAGACTCTACCAGAAAAATTGCCACCAGAAGTTGGTTCAGCATGGAAACAATTGCATAACAGCTGTTTCCAGCTAGGACTACATGTCTTGGACCTTCTCTCCATTGGTTTGGGAAAAGTAAGGATCCCAATCTTTTATGTCCTAATAAAATGTTCAATTTTGATCAATGTCTTCTTGGAATATGTTTAACTATACACTGTTTAATGTTAACTTTATAGAATAGAGATTATTTGAGGCAGTGTCACAAGAAAATTGGTCTGGGTGATAACGTAACCACGTTACGGGCCAACTACTATCCTCCATTAAAAGGTACTTTTCTATCCAGTTATAACCATCAATTTTTATCATATATAACAAATCGGGTGTGGTGTTCTCACTCGTTTCCTGTGAAGTTTAAATTAATAGAAGATGCAACTATTTCAATAGCTTATTACAATAGTAACACAATGGTTTTTCTGTAGAAATAAAACCCGAGCAGGCGAGATGTGGAGAACATTCGGACTATGGCACTTTGACCTTTCTCTTCCAGGACGAGGTTTCTGGTCTGCAAGTAAGTCTGTCTATTTTTTTGCGTCCTCTGATCCGTCATTGGGAGGACATTGTGCATTATTTATGGTCAAGAAATTGTGAACTGTAGGCGAAAGTTCAGGACGGTGACTATGTTCCGGTGCATCCCATTGAAGACACCATTGTCATGAACCTTGGTGATATGATGCAGAGATGGAGCGCAGACAGATTAAAAGCTACGGTATTACATGTATATAAACTCTAACACCTCAATAGATATTCTAATTCTGTACAACATGAGAAAAAAGTATTTAGGCCTATTTAAGTTTAATGTCCAATACTGCAATGCATTTAGTTTTGCGATAGTGTGAGGGCATGACCTCTTTGATGTCGTTACAGTGACAAAGTTTACACTCACACCTTATTACGTGTACAACCATGCAATTTAGGGTTTATATAACACCTGAGCGATTATTCACGACGTAATTTACATGATAGAGTGCCTCAATGCATGGCGAGTCACCATTACAACAGCTTTTGTAATGTCTGTAATCTGTGTTTATATATTAAGTTCATTCATTTTTTTCGGCATATAGAAACATCGCGTGATGGCGTCACCAACAGATGTGCATCAGCTGAGACAGTCCATAGCGTTCTTTGTTGTCCCTGACAACGACGCTCTGATATCGTGCACAGACGGCTCTAACAAATACCCGGATATCGATTTTGGAAACTACATCAAATCAAGCTTCAACGCTAATTTCCAGGATGATACAGAGAACTAATTAATACATGTTTTAATATAATGTATGAGTTGTTGCCTACGTTTATACTGGATTCTAAAAATATTTATTTTATACTGTATATTTGCAGAACAATTGTCCTTTCCAATTTTAAGTCCCAATCGAGGACCTGCATATATTTTTCTACCATAACATATACGCTGTCTACCACCTCAATAGACTCACATACTCTCAGATAAAATACCCAACAGTTGATTATATATTTTAACTTTTATATGTAGTGAATAAATCTATTAACAAAAATCTGTAGTACATGTATTTATATAAATTATCTAAAGTTTAAAATACAATACAAGGTATTTTAGTTTTATTAACCGGGTTTTCCAACGGAAAAATCCGGTTATTAAAATGGTGAAAATGGCGGGCGGCTGCCAAAAAGGTACCCTCACAATCGTAACTACTCGGCCATTTCCGTCACGTCCCTTCTCTCGCTTCTCAACCTACAACACTCTCTCTTTCTCCCCTGTTTTGCCTGCTGCTGCACTCTGGCAACGACGCTAGGGTTAGGGCTAGGGCTAGGGTTAGGGTTAGGGTCGGTTACGGAAAAGGGCGAGCGTTATCCGAATGGGTACCCTCATTGTACGGATAACTCCTCCTACAGTTTTCAAGACAGGAAGTTGTTCTTTTGCAGATCAATTGTACATATTGCTAGGATTTTGATTTCTGATAATTTATGAAAAAAATACCAGCTTATGAACTTACTCATTTTTGGCAAAATATTGCATATAATAGTCATGTTGTATATTTTATTTGAAAAAAATGAAATATATCAGAAAGGACCGATATGTTTATTAACAGTCTATGTGTGTTTAATTAAATATATATGAGTTAAATTGTTTTGTGTAGAATATTAGTAGAGGAATTTTTAGTCTTAGTTTGTTTGATAAAGTAGAGTAGTAAATTTGTTGTATTGATCTCAATATTTTGTTCAGGTTTATGGTTTACAGCAATGTTCGCATTTATTGCATTTTTCTTCTAATTCAAAATTCATTACAAAATGTTGAATATAATGTTTACTTTAAAAGTCGTTTTCGGCATATCCAACAGTTGCAGTTTTTTTTGTACAAAGCAACGCTGTTCAAAGTAAATACCTAAAGGTTGTCTAATTACTTATCAAAACTTATCCTGTTAGGTATGCGGAGTAACAAGGTCACAAAAATGTCGTATTATGTAATTTATTAGTCCGACGACCAAGTTAATTTACATATGGGTGTTACGGTGTTTATAATTGTTATTAAGGTTTCCTTTTATCTTTTTTTACTTAGTGTCAAGATCAAGATGTGCTCAGGTGTCAGCAGCTTTTTCTTTGTTAGGGGATTAACTACGTTAACTTAATTATTTCTTTATGACCAGTGTCCGGAGATCAGGGTCACGTGGGTTAATTTTTAATCACCAAAATTGTGTCCGAACAAAGAATCTAAATTTTGATTGGCTGAAATAGATCAGGGAAGCCCAGGTCTCCGATTGAGATAGCGTACCCTACCTTGGTCATTCTAATCGGAGACCTGCAACAATAAACATCATCTTTTAATTGTCTAAAGGCTTCCCTGTTCTGATTTCAGGTAAAATATGGTTTATGTTATTTTTTTTAATTTAAAGTTTATTTTAAAAGTTTAACCATTTCTAAATTTTTAAATGCATAAAAGTTTTTCATGCCATTTTCAAGTTTAATGTGTTTTTAAGAAATTTGAGCTTTCGTCTAAGTTAAAGTTTTGATTTACTTCATTAATTTTCTTAGTCGCGCTATAGTTGATTTAAACCTTGTTGTGCTATTTTGAATCGTTAACTTTAGTTACAATTCTGTCTTAGGCTATGAATTCATTATTTTAATCAGTTAATTATAGTTATTTTTGTTTATTGATTCATAACTGACACCTGCGGCCCTTGCACTTTATTTCTTTTTACAAAGTCGGAAATAGTTATTCCGTTGTTGGTTCTTGAGTTTAAGATTTGTTTACTGCACACCGATGCAACAGTTAACTTTTATATCGTAAGTTTATACTTTAAATACTTAATTGATCCTTATTTAAAGGAATACTCAGGTAAATATAGCATTGTTTGACTCACCGCTTCGTCTGTGTAAAGCCTCGTTCATTAGATAACTGTTAACTCTATTTACTTTTATTAGTTCGAATTTCCTCGACAATTGTTTACCTTAACTTTTATTAAGAAAAATGTCATTGTTTATATTTTTTATACAGAGTGAGTGTTTTTGTATTGTTTAATCACTCTGATAGTCACCAGTGTTAGGTAGGCTAGGGCACCCACCTTTGTAATGCGTAATGCAGATAGTGTCATAATTTTCATTGTGCCTGGTGACTAATATTATGTTCACATTCTAATCGGAGACCTGCAACAATAAACATCATCTTTTAATTGTCTAAAGGCTTCCCTGTTCTGATTTCAGTGCAATCGTCCCAAACCTTTTGGACTGGACATTGCAAAACGGGTCCTCACACTGCAAGCGAGTTATAGAATTCCCCCTATACAAGCGTAGTCAAAAACACGACACGACATATATATATTAGAGGTGTGCATATTGCTAGGATTTTGATTTTTGATAATTTATGAAAAAATACCAGCTTTTGAACTTACTCATTTTTTGGCAAAATATTGCATATAGGGTACTCCATTTCACTGGATACGGTAGGTATAGTGTTTATCAATTCAGGGTTGACATGGATTATGTATACAGTTCACATTTAAAAGAAAACCCGGTTTGCTGTCACATTGACAGCTTTTCACTTGTTCATATTAATTTTTAATCAATTACAAATGTTATTACATTATTGTATATTAACATGTACCCAAATAAAACGAAAGCGTTTGATTTTTATATTTATTTGTACGAAATTCAATGTACAAGGCGCTTCATGGAATATGCCAGCAGAACAATTGCTATAATATTCATTACGCCATGCTCACTAAATAACGTCGTTTATTTACCGGTATGTATGGCGAAAAACAACGTTTCTAGTTGCTCATTTTAATAAAGTCACATTCAATGAAAAACGTTTACTCGATTTGTTTTTATTTTAACTTCTGAAACTTTTTGGTGGAGCAATTGCAGTTTCCTGTCAGTTCAGTTGCTGTAGGTTTCGACCAATACATAAATGGGACGTGTTGCTAAAACTTTTAGAATCGTGATTTTTCCTTTACCTTTGAAACAAAATATGAGGGAATCGTGCAAGAGTTCTACTTTGGCAAATTGTTTGCATCACCATGTCACATTAAAACAGGACTCACATTTTTTGTTCATATTTTTCACTATATTCGGCAAATACTTGTTTGACAGATAACTATATTTTGAGATTTCTAGTTGGACAATAGCAGTAAATATTGTAATTGATAAGTGATATGCTTTTTTGTGTGCTGTATTGTGTGCTGTAAATTGCATTAGTTTGGTTGGACGGGGCATGACACCAAACAGTAGAATATGCGAGCACGCACATGTAAGTATGGTGTCACTTACGTAAATGATGTCACCTTAAATCGCTTTACTTGTTATTCTAAACTAATTTTCAGTGCAAAATTTTTCACTTTTAAAGTAGTTGATCTTTGTTCCATTTACTTAATACAGCAATGAGCAAGAACTCGTTCGTATCATAAAAAGAAAATACATTTACCATGGAATCATTTGTGTCGCAAATTTTATTTTCTTAAAATAATACATTTAGTAATATTGTTTCTCTAGTTAATTTATGAAAAAATCATATATAATCCACAAAAAATGCAATCTATAATATTTTAAATATGCATAAATTTCATTATTGTTATATTAAAAACCATTACTGAGATGTATAAAATATCTTAAGTTTAAATCGTCCCGAAATCAGTGGGAAATATCCTGCGAACATGCAGTAGGTATTGATACAATTGAAAAAAAAAAGGCAAATCATTTCTTGTTATTTTTTAAATACATTTTTAATTACATTTATTTAGGCATTGAACATTGACTGCAAATAGATTGTTCATGTTTGTAGAGTAAACAAGACATACATGTACATTATTGAAAATGACAAGCATAAAAGTACATGTATTTCATAACATATCCTGATCTTGTACTACATGCAGTATGAAGGGGAGGGCATTCATAACTAACCACCCTAACAAACTTTTGTCTATTTCCTTAGTTTTATATGGATAAACATTCGATCTAAATGACCTCGTTGTTTAATTCATAAGGGATCTTGTAAAGTAAAAGTTTATCCGTCCCTCCCTCCCCCAGCACTATTTTGAAAATTGCGTTTAGAGAACTAGGACAAATGATATTATGCCAAACCAAACAATGTAAAATTTCTAGAACCTGTATAGTGAGGTCCAACTCGTCTGACTTCCTTTGAGATGAGTGTTTTGTATTGGAATTGACAGGTCTTTGACTAAACAGTGCCAAAATTCATATACATGTAATATTATACAAGTGCAGACAAAATGAATAATTTAAGACTCAAATTAGATCAGAGAGGTGTTTTATACATACCCCATCATTATCAGAGCTACAAACCCTTCAGTACAGATTTCAACATTTTTCGAGAGTCAATGTTTCATGCACCCGCATACATTTATTCAACATGTTGGTGTTACAATACTGACAAAATTACATGTAGTACATAAACAGCTAGGCTGTACATGTAGTACAAATAAGAATCACAACAGAACTTTAACAGATTATGCGTCATGAATATGACTATCTTTTCTATTTTTCAAATAAGAGAATCAAATGTGATGAAGCTATTAGCTAAAATGGAATCAAGTGAAGTTGTACACAAACCAACTCGTACCCAAACAGACTAATAATCCATTGGTCCAGTGGAAAACAATGATCCTTGGGTTGTAAATGTAGAAGATAATCTGTTAAGGTTAGGTTTTGATATAATTACAATAATTGTGAAATTATAAGATAAATGAATGTAGAATTCTTGATAATATATTGTCATCTCCTATAAAAGTTTGCCAAAGAGGTCCCTATATCAACATTTGATAGAAAATTTCTGTTTACGGTACATGCAATCTTTTCTTTAAAAACCGATAAATTAGCTTGACAAATTTATAAATTCTTCTCACTCTTTGAAGGAAGGCATAATATTATAATTGAAGTCATCTTTTTACTCGACAATTTGATTACAAGTCTGTTTGGGTACGAGTCAGTTTGGTTACGAGTTGACTGTAATTCGCTAAAATCACACTTTCCAAATTAGGAACTTAATACATGTATAACATCTGCACAATAACATTCACTAGCATTTTTTACTATATTTACAATCGTATATGCATCTGAATTATCTATAAAATATCACTGTATGCACATTTTATACATCCAAGTTTAAATAAAAAACATACCGGTAAATCAATGTTGAAGCTCGATGCTTATTAACAATACAATAACAAAATGTGAAAACAATAATAATGGTGATCTAGGCAAGTTATTCTACAATGAATTCAACAGCAAGCCTCCTTCCATTAATACATGCCAGACAACAACTCACTAGAGTCCTTTTGGATTCATTGCTGAAACTATTGTTCATCCATTGTTTGACCTGGTTCTGTGACTTGATCGTCGGCCATTGTTGGGAGTTTTCTCCCTTCCTCACTTCCTGTGACCTCCATAGCCTCTGAAGTGACAGAGCACATATTGTCTGTAGTATCACTCGGGTACGTGTCCTGTGTAGTCTTAGCATCGTCATGGTTACCAGGGGTATGGCTGGAGCCCACACTAGATGTTCTACTTTTCTTCTCCTCTTCCTCTTCATCAAGCTTTTCCATCTAATAGAAAAAAGAACAAAAAAATCTATCTTAGTTTTCATAAAAAGACTTGAAGTATATAGAGTTTCATTGGTTGTAGAATTTTGTCAAATCATTAGTGATAATCATACATGTACACAATAAACAAGAAATGTTTGTGAAACAATTATGTCCTCCTCCCTTGGAAGAATTTTTCTAAATCCCAGGGGCACAACTCTGTCAAAAATTGCTCTATCAAACCCAAATTCGAACTTAATTTGACCTTGATATTATCATAATAAATCTGTTCATAAAATCTTATTACAGTAAGTTCAACCTCTGCAAAGAAAATGATTGAAAACTGCAAATAGTTGGAATTTTTTAATGTCAAAGGTGCATAACTCTGTAAAAAATCGCTCGATTATTCCAAAAATTGAGCTTGACCTAGATATTATTATGACAAATCTGAATGCCAAATTTTATTACAGAAAGTGCAACCTCTGCAAAGAAAATGAATGGAAACTGTTGGTGGACCAACCAAAAAATTACTGAATTTAGGTGTGTGTTTTCACCTCTTCATCAATTTTGGAAATTTCCTCATGCATTGTTCTTTCAATGCTCTCGGCCAAGTCCTTAAACTGCTGAATGGACTGGTTTGTTCTGTTTACATTGGAGTGGTCAATCACACTGTATCCAGGTCCCATCCTGTGATGTTTTGCCTTCCTGTCCCCTCCCCCCTTGGTTTTCTCCACCTCAGCCACAGACTGATCCTCGGGCTCCTCAGCAATGGACTCTTGGTGGACATAGGGGTTACACAGAGTGTGGGAGTGCCGAGCATGGTGATGAATATTTTCTGGGATGTCCTCTGGCATTCTTTCGATGTCAGGCATCGATTTTAGGGAATGTCCTTGACCTGTGAATGCGGCCTGCTTGCTTTTTTCCTGTCCCACAGCACCACTGAATGCACTGAATGACCCTTCACTTCGAGAACCAAATATAGGTCTCGTTTCTTTAGCTCTGTTCTCCACATCTGGTTCAATGGGGAAATGTCCATATGGTTCCATACAAAGTTCCAGTCTATTTTCTGGCTGGTTATATCTGAATACCTGTAAATGCAAGTCAAAAATCTACTTTATACTTTCTTAGATATATTAGCATAAACTTTATTTTCGTTTATGATTTCAAAGACTACCGGTAAACCAAGAAGAGGCAAAGTACAATTCAAGTGTGCATCACACTTTGCGCATTTTCATGCAGTCAAAATAGTGAATTTATAATTTTCTTTTGTATTGCATTTTTATTCCATATTAACATTATTTGTAATGTTTATGAGTTGAAAAATTATGACTTTATTGGCTAAAATGCTAGTAGCGCTTTTGACAGCATCATTTTTGGGTAATGTAAAATATGCATGAAGCCACAGAAAGAAGTATGACTTATTCACATACTCAATTCAGCCATGGATTTCTTTTTTTACTAAGATTAAAGGCACCAAAAGAAATATTTAGGCAGTTAAAATAGTTTATTCTGGAAAAAACAAATTTCTAGACCAATATATTCTGCTATACACCAATTCAAGGGAGAAATGTTGGAAACAATTTGAAAATCTGGCACACTTCCAACAAACTCACTTTAGTCCATGAGAAAAAATTATTAACTTTTAATTCAAACCCGGATGGTAAACGAATGATTTCTTAAATCATTAAATAATTGAGATACATTGTAGTAATAAAACTCCATGCAAGAATTTTCATCAATATATTTAGGGTAGAAATAATTAGACTCGGCCTCTTTAAAATAGATTATTAAGTATAAAGAGTATCAATATTCCATGGGGATATTTATTCTTCTCTGGATGTGGAATGTCCATAAAATTAAAAAATTCCAGTGTAGTAATTTACCTTTCCAGGAAGTGTTGGTAGAGTACAGTGTTTTCCATCGACTAGGCCTAAGTCACGCTCCACTTGTTTGTAAAACAATCCACCCACAGAAAACAAATGAGGCATGGTCTGTACATGGGTCCAAAGGTCACGACCTTTCAAGGTAGCCATTATTGTGAGAGAGGCAACTGCAGCATCTAAGCTGTTACTAGTATTACCTGTAAAGAAATGATTATCCATTTACATTCGTACAATTTTTGGCCACAGCACTATAAAAATATCACATATTCAACTCAAAACATGGCTAATTTCAGTCAAGATTTTCTCTCTCACAATTTTGACCACTATAAAAGCAGGCTATATAAAATCAAGGTTCTTATAGCGCAGATATTGTAAGTACGAAGTAAATCAACAATTCCCTTGTTATATCATTAGATCAAAACACCAAATACAAATAATTGATAGAATAGTAATTCTACCTGCATGCTCATGAAAACTATGAAGCAGAGGTTCAAAGGAATTGGAGTGGATATCCTCCTCAAAGCTGCTCCAGTGCTGCTTGGATTTGGCGGGGGAAGAGGAGGAATGTTTCAAAGCTGGAATACAAAGTTCAATGAAGACTGAATTTATACAACTCTGTTCTAACACTATAGAGAAAGTCAACAAGATGCATATCTATTCTATGTAAGGCAAACAAAACAATCGAGTAAAAATGATTTTTGATAAAAAGTGTGGGGTTGCATATTATACATTTGAACAATTTTCACACGCTTTATTTCGAAGCGTTTCACCAACATTGTGTATAATGCAGACTATACGGCTTTACACATAATACTTTTTCCCACACTGATACTCCATTATTTATTTGATTTGAGTACAACTGACTATCTATAGACCTACATGTACCTCTGTGTTCCTGTTTATGGGAACTCTCTGCTCCAGACTCGGAGAGAGAATGTGTAAGTGGAATAATCTCAAGGGATATTTTGTCTCCGTGAGAGAGTGGAATTGGTTCATTAATGTCCGAGTCAGAGGGCCTCTTTAACTCTTTGGGAGGGAACCCAATCCGAATTCTCTGTCTCTCCGGCGGAACCTTCACTGCCTTGTATATCATGTTCTGTAGGGTATCAAAGTTTACCTGTCCTTCTACAGACAACATAACCTGAAATTTAATAAATAACTGTTAAACATTTTGCATTATTTAATTGTTTTCCCCCGTTTTTTGTTTGCCCAGAATTAAAATTTACAATGACTATGTTTTATGAATTTAAAAGTAGAATAAAAATGACAACACAGCTGATTTATAAAGAGCAGACCCATTTCCTCTAGCAAATATAATTGCAAAGTGTAGAGGAGTTGGCAATAAAATAGCTGTGATTGTGAACTCTCAATAAGAGTTCAAATCATCAATAAAATTGCAGTGGAAAATACACTCAACTACCGCTATGTGATAATATCCACATTGAACATGCTGGATATAGTGCCTGATCTTGTTTTATTTCTTGAGTTCGTTTCGCTTCTGAATTTTATAAGCACAAATTTATTTCAAGAGCTTAAATAATTCAGAGCTGAATGAAAAATTAGTTCAAGAGATATTGATATTTGTGCATAGTAAAAAAAATTTGTTTAGGTCTGGCATTCAAAGTTATAACAAACAAGTTCATGGATACATTGTAATCAGATGTAAAATTTTTTAGGGTTCCCTAATTGAAAGAAAACTCCTTTAATAAAAATTGAAACACACCTGTCTTCCATCAGATGTGGCTACCCGGATTTTTTTGTGACTAGAGGATTTATCAGTTTCCATGGGAACCGGTGATAATTCTTTTCTCTGTACAGTCTCAACTTTGGGCTGAAAGCATGTATAAACAAACTGTAAACACTTTCTAAAAATAAGTATTTTTACTTCAGTCTGCATTTATACAATTCTGATTAATTTCTTTTAATATCAACCAAAGAACTATATATGATTTGAGTGAAATTTGGCCCCCATAATTCGCCATTTTTAAAGTGTTTCGGGTACAATATAATACTATGTTACCTTTAAGAAGAGTTGCTATATATTGAATATATTTTTCACCTATTTATTAGATTTATTTGCACTCACTGGCAGTATATGACGTCAGAAGTGACACTTTTTCTATAATTCAATCAAAATCAGTCAAAAATTTACATTTTTCTTAACCTCTTTACGAATGAGAAATATAGAGTGCATGCTTGAACAGCGAATTTTTTTTTTTGTCACTTTTAAGTCTTGGCTAGATACATCTCTGATTAAAATATTTTGTTTGTTCAAGCATGCGCTCTATCTTTTCTGAAAGAAAAATGCTCGAAAACAAGATATTTTAAGCTAAAAATGCAAAATTGGAAAATGGAAAAGGTTGTCTTTACGATGTCATATTTCTAAATTGTGGGCACTTAAATCAAAATGAACATTATGTAAAAACATCATATATATATATCTGTACAAAGAAAACAAAGAATAAAAGTAAAATGATGATGTTCATTTTAGGCCTATATCATATTTAGTCCTTTCTGAAACAAAAAATTATGGGAGAGCTTTTTATTTATCAACTAAATGAAAATAATCATAATTTAACACAAACATATGATGTCAACATTTATGCTATTCTTTTCATCATTTTGAGTCATTTGTTTATCATACATTCAAATACATACATGTATAATCATCAATACTGTTGCAGTCTTATTAATCATCAACAATAATAATGTTGATTAAAGGATTGTCAGCAGTGGTAAAGCAGATATCATTTAATTGTCTCCTATTGTTACCTTTGAAGGAGAAGATTTGCTTCCAGCTGCAGCCAATTCCTGGGATTTTTTCTGTTGCTGTTTCGGGGCCTGAGTCTCTATTTGCTTCTTTACCATTTTCTCTTTCTGACTAACTGTCAGTTCCTCCTTATGGAGTGTTTTTTGCTGTAAATTAATCAGACAAGTAACACTGCAATTGTGTAACCTTTCTTCCTAGGAAGTTCTATTTCAAATTAGCCTGATAATGTATAATCTGGTAAATATATTGATTTTGACTACGTATCCAATTTAGAAGTACACTCTGGTTTGTAGCATGGTTTTGACATGTATCATAGCAATACCTTGTGCCCTGTCAGTGGTGTACTAGCAATTACTTGTGCTCTGTCAGTGGTGCATTAGCAACACCTTGTGTCCGGTCTTGTGTACTTACAATACCATATGCTCTGACAATGGTGTACTAACAATACCTTGTGTCCTGTCAGTGGTGTACTAACAATACCTTGTGCCCTGTCAGTGGTGTAATAACAATACTGTGTGCCCCATCAGTTGTATACTAACAATACCTTGTGCCCAGTCAGTATGATCTTTGAGGGCTCCTCTGCTGACCATTCAGTGTCTTGATAAGGGGACACAACTGAGGTGCTGGCTCCCTCCTTGTCCTTGACTTTTGGGGCTGTGTGACGCAGTATGGTGTCTACCACTCTCTGTACCAGTCGCTCACTGCCAAACTCTCCTATCAACCCAAAGAAAAATAGCAGTATATGAAATATTAATTTGTATTTAAATTAAACATTTTCCAGGAAAACTTAAGGTGGAATGCTACACCAAAATTTTATTTTATGGGTCGTTAGAGTATCATTTCTAAAACATGATTTCATTGTTCAAAGAAAGATAAATGCTCTTCATTCTTTTATATAATTTTTTAAAATTTTTTTATGAGAAAGTCGAAAATTTCTTTATGGTTGCAAGTAATACACTGTAGAGTTTAAATTTTGGTGAGAATAAATGCATGATATTAACATGTATCAAATCATGCCCAGTAATGTTAACATTTTTTTAATGAAAATAAAAAGCCACTTTTGTTCAAATTTTTAAAGTCTTTAAATTAATACTTTTAAAGAGATGTGTCATATAAAGAAGAAATATAGGACAATCAAAAAACTCTAGATTGAGAAAAAAAGAATATTTCTATAAGAACTTAAAAGCCATCAACAATTACAAAGTTTTGGCCCACAAAATGCATAAGTACAGGTCAATGATAATGTGTATTATTTAAGAAGTCAATAGCACCAGGATTATTCATTCTCTGTAGTTTTCTTTTTTACAATACTAAAAACATATTTTTTAATTCAAAATTAGTACATGTTCATGTACCAGTATGATTGTGAATACCAGCAAGCTCTTTGTCAATTATTTTGCTACAAAAAGACGATCAATCTAAACTCTCATCTCCTCTCTCAGAGAGAGAGAGAGAGAGAGAGAGAGAGAGGAGAGAGAGAAACCAGTTTTTTAATATGTGATATTACCTGTTAACAAGGTAAGCATGCAGATGTACAAAGTCTTCATTATTCTTATCGATAATAATCTTTTTCAATTAATGAGAGAGTTTTTCTTTAATTCTTTATGTTTTCATTTCATAATCAAATTTTAAATTACTTCATTATTAAAAACATTTTACTTTTGAAAATTAAAAAACCCCCAAAGAGAATGCTCAATGGAAAAAAAAAGGCCAATAACATCTTAATCTGACACATGTATGCCTGCACATGTGGGACGAAAGTTCAATTGGGGTGACCGATCTCACGCTGTTTATTTACTTGAAGTCTAAGTGCCTCTTCAGAAAGTTGAAGAGGATTTTAACAAAATCAATGGAGAAAACTAAATGCATTACAGAAATAGATAAAAGAGGCACACTCACCCATTCAATAAAATGTGTATATACCCATGATCTTATCAATTTATGTGGGAAAGAGCTACTGAAACGTACAATTTGCTTTAACCACATCAATTTTGAATCAAAAATAAAATCACATAACAGTTAAACCAGATAATTTTTTTCACCACAAATCAATTGTCAGTTTAAATCCAATATCATGCCATCATGACACCTGATAATTAATGATAATAAAAGAAGGGCAGAAAAATGAAGGTGAATGGCGTCAATGATTTACATAAAATTGATTAACTAATTCCACATACCTGGAAAGTGTTTCTGGACTAGCTTATGAGCCACTTCAAAAACATTGCTGTTCAATGTGATATCAGACTCGTATTGAAACCACACAACTTTTTCTGTCACTACTTCTCCATTCCATTCCATAGAAATTGGAAAGCTACAAACACACCATACTGAAGCAATTAAAATTCAAAACCAAGGCATATAAATATTCACAAAAGTTCAAGTGCTGTGCAACTTCCGGTACATTCTCGAATTACAACAATCGTACACTCTTTTTTTTTTTCAATTAGATGAAAAGAAAAGGGTCGCATTACTTCTTATTTAGATGAGGGATATATTTCTGTAACTCACATTTCTGGTAGGTTGTCATATTCCTTGCCGTCCCAGAAATGTTTAAATCCACACATGCATCGACTGGTCACTGCTGGAGTATTGGTTCTATCGCCGTTCTCATAACAGACACTGCCATCCCCATTCACCAGACGAACGTTCTCACTGGTGTCAAGAAAAGCAGAGAAAAAATAATAAACAGCTACAGACGAGGATCACAAAGTCACTGTAACTTGTTTACGTTCATACACCTGTCAGGTAACGGCCACAGTGTCTGCAGTGTTTGTTAATTATTCACAGCTAAGTATTTAAAGATACTACAATTTAAAGGTAGCCTATTATTGATCCATTAACTGGCAAAATCAAGTCAATGACCTTTATCATGCACTTGCTTATCCCAGTAGGTCAAATATGAAAACAGCTAAAAGTATAAACTTCAATCCATTTGAACTACTTTACATACTGTTAATACATAAACACTATCAGCAGTGTTTATGTTTTAGACTGTTATCAATTATTTTCGACACAAACAACACAAGCATGAACTATATTGAATACAATGACTTGCACTGAAGTTAAATTCAAAAGAGGTTCCTTGTTACAAATAATGAGGGGTTAACATCTCTAAACTGTAAAAAGATTGGCGAGGAAAAGATAAACAGTCTATGGCTCCAGACGTGTTGTGAACCTACAAGCAATTTTTATCTAAGGTCTTTGCGATTATTCAACCACTGAAACTAAAACCTTGCAGAACCACAGATATCTAATGCAGATTTATGTAAAGCACATTGCTGCTCATTTTCCTAATATGCAGGACCCATGCAATCTGTGGCCCTTCCTCAGTATGATCCTTTACAATAAAGTATAAAATGTCAATCTCTAACAAAGACTCGCACAGCATTTGTAACAAGTTGAAAAAATTCTTGTAACAATGTCTTTAAGCTAGGTTGCATTGACTGTAATTGCTATTTACACATGTATCAATGTAAAAGAAGTTGCAAATTCCTCTTATCTATATTTTGATAGGTACCAAAAAGTCATTGCACTGAATCAATTCTATATACAAAGGTAAATTCACAAAAGTTCGTTTTAAAATTATTAAGTACACAATGAATCTATTCACTGGAAGTCAATTAAGTTGTTAGTTATACTTTTTGGTCAATTTACATGACAAATAATTAATACCATCGATCATTTTGTTAAACTTGTTATTTAAACAAAACTTTTAAAGAAATATAAAAACTCTTGGCTTGTTAAATACACATGTACACATTGCTTACCTACACTGATGTAACCGTTACACAGTACTTCAGATTTTCCATAACAATGCATGAATTTGTTAACAAAACTGTTTTGATATAGAGCCCTTACCCCTGACAATACGTGCAAGTGCTGGGTTTACATCGGCCTGGGTCGGGAACAAGTTTATCCTGATCCTTATCATAACTACACACAGCTCCTGAAATTTGCAGGAAGTCAAAACAACGTATATGTAGGTCACACTAATCACATCATAATCAATTTATCAAAACACAGCTCTTCTAACTTCATACACAAAGAAAATGCTATCATTCCCTTTTGATAGGTTTTTAAAAACCATAAATATGACATGAATATTGATTTTCAAAGCACTCTGAAAATTAGATTTGCAAGAAAGCAATCTAAAGTAATGATCAAGGTTCATTATCAAAGAGATTGTGGTAGTGGATTCCATTCGGGGAGAGTACAAGGCATCTTGATCGGTACCTTGTTGGGGAAAGGAGTACTTTTTGTCCGACTTTAGTTTCCCATGAGTCTTCACAGCCAGGTTATAGAGACTGCCTCCTTTCTGGAACCATTCTTCATGAAGCTGATACTCCATAATTGCCTCACAAGTCAGACACCGATACAGAGTCTTCCTCTGAATGGCTTCTCTGGTGGTTTTTAGAACTTCCTCCATTCGGGCTCCCACCATACCTTAGTAACATTGGAAATTATACTGTAAATTCCTTATTTTATGTGAGTACTTAATTCAGCAATCCCACTGTTTTGCATCAAATCAGGAGAATAAATAATTGTGAACAATGAACTTTTTCCCTTGTATCTTATAGTTTTTAACTCTCAAAAAATGATGGCCAGATTTTAAAATCCACTAGAGATTTCCCGCAGTTTCACGCTGATATTAATTTCTCGCATTTAATTAGGGATCAATAGTACTGATAAATTCTCATATTTTGCCATCTCTTGCTGTCTCATGATTGCATGCATGTTTATTAATTACAACTAAAAATCTTTCAAGGTCATATTCTAGGGTTTTATAATTAGCAGCCATGATTCAACTGCGTTTCATTGACAATTTCCCTGTTCCTAAAACATTAGGTCTGTAATGTATTTTCTTATCTTGTCACATAATGACCTATGTGCTTTGTGATCAGTGATGCGATGACATAGGGTCGTTGGCTTGTATCATTTGCATGACCAGGTTTTGACAAAAGACTTTGAGACAGAACAAATCAAACAAGACAATCCAAAATTTTCTTTCTTTTTTTTTTTTTTAACATTACAAGCTATCACTTTGTAAGCAACTGGCATTCTGACTGTTTATAAAATATAAAGATCAGTCTTTGCATTCATTAATAATTCATTATAAAATACACCATGTTTTTATAATAAGCAGCAATCTCTCCCAGTGTTCTTAATTACCTCATCCTTCAACATTACCCTCTTAGCATAATTGAAATCAGAAAAGATATTTTTTTTCCTTATAATTTTTATACGGAATCTATTTTACATTTATTTAGGTCATCAGCTAACATTTCCCTCTTAGTATAATTGAACTCATCATATCAAAAGTATATTGAATGATCACTGTACTTGTATAACAACAATATAACACTCAATGATCTCATAATAGCTGGCTATGAGGAATAATTTATCAGTTTTCTATTTCTGGGAGATTGGTTTTCTCCCATGCTAGACTCATCAGTCTCCTGTGAGTCCTGGCCTAATATAACATTGCAGAATCCACAAAGACAGCAACAGAGCACTGCAAGTGATGTGCTTACTAGTTATCAGCAATTTGATGCTAACCTGATATTACAGTAAAATATGAATAATAAATGATTATTATTACGCAGGTCTTTATTTGTTATTTTTTTTATGTATGTTTTATTGTGAATGTGTTTTTTGTTTTTTTTATTTTGGTTTTGGGGGGATTTTTTCAATGGGAGGGGGGGGGGGGGTAAAGATATACCTAGTGTTCTGTAGAGATACTGGTGAGTGTCAGCCACAAGCTGGGGGTGAACTCCATACTTGTCCATGTAAACCTTCTCCATTGCTGATACCAGGGTCCTTATGTATTTATCCTACCATAAAAATCAATTAGTAAAAGCATTATTGCCACAATCAAGTCGATACATCCATTCAATTTCATCAGCAGGAACAACTTTTATCACTATGGTGCTGATAATATGAGCCGGAGACACAACAAGCAATCAGTGGAAATGAACATTGTAAGCTGGACCTTTGATTATGAAAAATGCTCTCAGCTGGTTTTTATAACAAAGTACAAGAAACTCTTTACAAGATTTTCAGGAATAGATACAGGTTTAGCAGTGCAGGCAATTTTCATGTTGAAAATAATAAGTGTCTTGAAAGGGCATAAAAGGCTTTACCAGTTCTGAACTAAAATTGAGTTTAAATAAAAAAATCTTTGATTGATGGTGACATGTAACAATAAAAATTTGAATAAATTTACAACAAATATTGCAGAGCTAGTCATAAAAGTGGTTGCAAACTGCCTTTTAAATCATCCAAAATAGTTGAAAATACCATTTTTTTTAAAGATGCAGTCTAAAACTTGAATATTTGCCTTTAAATTAGCTTAATTGACTGGGTAAGATCAAGAAGATAGAATGGGCACAATTTGTCAAAAACATAAAGTAAACTTCTAATGGCATAGCAATTTACAGCCTGAGCAACCAAATGGAATTTGCTGAGATTTTTACATAATATTATTGCTGAAAGATCCATACAAAATTTGAATCAATCACTAACTCTCCAAATTGAACAGGCACATACTGTTACATGTACTATATCATATATACAGGCCACATACTAGCATTTGAATCTCTTTCTATGCATCACATTACCTGACACATCTGAGTACATGTACTAGTATTTTTAGTGAAATTGGGGCTATTACAGGTAACTCTCGATGGCTCGAACTTCGATCGCTCGAAGTTCTTGATCACTCGAAGTGAGCCCAGGGTCCCGATTTTTTTCCCTATATAACTAAGCAAATTTACTCTTGATTTCTCGAACTCTTGATCTCTCGAAACCCTTGATTCCTCGAAGTGAAACTGCAGTCCCGTTGTTCATAATCTATAGTATTTTACTCTCGATACCTCGAAGTCGCTGTGTATCTCGAAGCGCTATACCTAATTAACACCTACCTGGTCGTTTAAATGGCTCCAGGCGTTAGACGCGGGACCCGTGTCACAGGTTGTTTATTCAGGCGACACTCGTCATGCAAGGTGGTAATTGTTTAATGATTGACCATACCGATACCTGAACCATTAATACCAACCGTTTTACGATAATTGGGAGACGCAATGAAAATGAAAAATTAATTGAGACGAAACGATAATATTTAGTAATAATCAAATTTTAGAATTATAAAACTGTAAAAATTATGCTTATCAGCATCATTGTCATCATTGTCATTATAATGATTATTGCCGAACAAGTTCTTACAGCTTGCGAAGGACCCGTACAGTGGGAACAATGGGTGATACTCAGTTATCACATTTATGACATGTCGATCGTCTCGCATGCAGTCCAGTAGTACTGAGCAATCTGGTCTTGATATAATGCATAAAATAAATAATTATTATGAATTTATTCGATAGTTGTTTGTATTGAGTTTTATTAACATCAAGTGCTGTATATTTTACTGGAAAGAAAACGTTGTATAAGCACGTGCGTAAGGTTAGCACTAAATAAATGGCTTAATCATAACATCCGGTATAAATAATTTTAAAACCCGTCGGTCAACCCGGAAAATTCCGAACTCTTGAAAACTCGAACTCTTGAAACCTCGAAGTTTTTCCTTGGTCCCAGGGACTTCGAGCTATCGAGAGTTACCTGTAGTTCAATGTTTCAAAACATACATGTTCCCTTACACCATGTACTCTAGCAGTGCTTGGACATAAGAAATAAAGCGCCAACTTAGTATTAATTTGGGTGAGTTTATAAATTGCAAGTCAAGGAGTACGTCTTCAACATTTAATAGAAAAATTTTGGATAAAGTATCATGCTCTTTCTAAAATGGAAAAATCAGGATACAAGTAATCATCTTCTTCAGACATGTACTATTTACAATGCTTAGTATTTTCATCCAATGTCAAACTTATTAAGATTCATCGTGACAAAGTTTTGTTTAAAGAGAGATAACTTCTTATTTAGCTCTGTTTTAAATCTCCATCTAATACCGTAAATAAACTGCCAGTGGTGTAAGAAATGTATGCATCCAATAGAACATAAGTAAATTACACAAATACATCAACTGTTGTTTGGGTTCATGTCTCTTTATAGCATTGCCACAAATACTTTCTTTTTGATATTGTACATTTGTGATAAACAAATTCCGTTATGATTTTTATCCTATATTACAACCACATTGTGTTATGTTCGTGGTTAGATTCACTTGAAATATGTATATGTATTGAATGTGGAGATCAAAGTATGAAAAACGAATATACCCATATACCTCTGTCAATATATAATTCAGTGGGTCCTAATTTCTAAACAAGAAGACATTGACTTTGCAGTAATACATGTTTATCTCATCAATTTCAGCATATCCAATTGAAAACAAGGTCACTTAATCATACAGTACTATAGTGTTTAAATTAATTCAGCAGGGCAAGGACTTCATGTCCTGAACTCATAAATCTTTATTGAATCAGCATGCACCCAGCAAGGCTTCTCTCTCTCCTCAGAAGGCAGACACATTAATGAAGTAGACAATGCCACATATCTTAGAAGCATTAATTGTCAGCAAGGAAGAAAAAACAGATGATGACATAAAATCACAAGTAGGAGCTAGACATGCATTCGTCACACTTGGATCAATTCGGAAGGGCAGAAACATCAGTTTAATGACTAAACTAAAACTGTGACAAATATAAACCCAATCCCCCTTTGTTGGTCAGATTAACAGACAGAGAACAGCTTTCAAGAGTCTACATCAAATTCTCAGAATACGATGGCCCAAGAATATACTAAATGCAGATGATTGGAAATGTTAAAGAAACATTTCCTAATCTGGATTGGCATAATCTTTCTTACCGACAGACACTTGTTTCCTCCGATCACACAGCTGCCATTCTCGTTGAAGTCCATGTACTTGTCGATCTGCATGGAGGGCAAGCCCCATGCCCTCTGGATCATGTCACGGGGCAATAGGGGCTGCTCCTTCCCTGACAAATTAACAGTAAACCTTACTCAACATGCTCAAGCTGTTGCTAAATACATGTACATGCATGTAGTTAAAAATGACTTAGGTAGGTATGGCAAATGTTGATGCATTGTGACAGTAAATTTAGAAATCTACTTGCTTAGGCAGTTTACAAAGAAATGCATGGCGCATATATTGAAAACTATTGCTTAATTTTAATTTTAATTACTCATCATTTTGTTTGCGTGGATTCGATCACTACTCCTAAGTCCTTCTTTTGCCATTTGCAATGTGATAAGCATGTTTCAAAAAACACTATGAATATAACCATGACAATTTTTGTGGAAGGAAAGTAGCTAGTTTACAAACAATGTATTCTTAAAAAAAAGAAGCAAGTTCTTAGACTGTTTCTGTCATGATAATTTTTGCAAGATTTATCATAATGACAAAAAATTGGACATTTTCCATAACACAAAAATTTCCACATTGATACATGTTTCTGTTTTTGTTGTGCATAAAATTAAGAAGAATTGTTGGTTGTTTAAGACAGCCTGCTTTTACCTTTTATTCCAACCAGTGGTATGTAGTGGTTTCTCCCCATGCTACTCCAGGCAATACACAGTGGTTTGTTCAGAACTCCATCCCTCCCCTTACATTCATTTGGAGGCAACAGGCCAGGCAGAAACACACCTGAGCAATGAGAATGCAGAAGTCTTAGAACAATTAATGCATGAACTGCATGTGCATCACAACATGCAAGTGTGTTGTATTGGTATAACTCTGAATGTTAAATTGCATTTTTTTTTAAATTACAAAGTTCATTTTGCATAAGTGATGATTGGCAGTTAGTTCTGGAAAAACAGTTTTAATAATATAATTTCTTTTTTTTATTTGAATCTCACTTAGTGATTTTGTAATATAATTCTTAAGTCGGGTGTCATGCAGTTATGATAGAGCACCAAAGACACACATATACAGTTACCTACATCTATGCAGTGTAATATGTCTATAATCATCAAACACAAATATCAGTATTTCAATAAACTTGTTTTTGTACAGCTTTCTGAAGTATATGTATTGCTTAAAGTTGTGGAATGAGTGTTATAATTAAAATGTTTATTTATTTCCCTGTTACACACATGTATTATTTTATTTCAGTCTTTGAAATGGTTGATGAAATATCAAGAGAGTTAAACCAAGAGGCCCACAGGCCTTAACAGTTACCTGTTAAACAAACAGCCTTGTGAAGTTCAATTCCATATTAATTCAAACAGAATTTTAATAGAATTAAAATACTGCATTTCTTCATTACGTATGATGAATAAAGGTAAAAATACATGGGTCAGAATGTTTGATCTGAACAGTATATTCAAAATATCATAGACAGGCAATTGATGGTAAAAAAAATTCTTTTTATATTTAGATAGTTTCCAAAACTACATATAGTTCATCACAGTTGCCATTTAGGATTTTTAGGAGTTGCTCATCTTTTACGATTTTTGTCTGTAATTTTTGCAAAATTAATAGTAATATTTTCCCATACTTTCTACATTTATGCGCATGCATGTGCAACAATCATTTGAACTGATAATAATAAAATATAACTGGTTTTTTTTTTTTTTTTTTTATAAATAGCATTTTTCACAACATGATCAATATAGCCCTCCCCTCTCCATATTAAAAGAACCCACAGAATTCCACAATATGTGCAATGAAAGACAAAATAGGACTGCAATAGGTCCCCTGGGTGAAGTTTATAATATTGCCTTACAGCTTAATATAGATAGTGTACCAGTAAATCATATAATGTTTGGAAACACTCTTAATTTGAATACTTAATATATTGAGATATAACCTCATAAAGAAAAAATTCCCTGCATCTGACAGTTTATTGATAAACACTATTTTATCAATGACACAAGATTCGAGGGGAATCTATTACATGCATTTAGATTCCAAAATTTATTGTATAATAATATTAAGTAAAATTCCCATTGAAATAGCTTAATTTTCACATGCAATCCTTTTGTAAATGAGAGATGATCTATTTGTAATCGAAGGACTCTCTAAATGTTGTTTGAAATATGAAAGTCTCGGCTTTTATATTTCAAAACAACATTTCTCAACCACAGAGGTTATTCTGCAACATTCATGAAAACTTCTACTTTATTTTTTATATCAATGATAGTAAAACTTTTAGAACTCAATATAACTTTGAGGTGGGCCACAAAATACTGACCATGTTGACGGCTGACACAGTTATTTCAAATTTATAGAATCTAAATTTTTGTAAGTGTTGAAACAGTTTTGGATTTTAACAAAAAATGTACTACTTAAAATTCTTTTCAAAGGCAATACATTTAAAAATTCAGAATTCAAGATAATTCAATATCTAATAAAAGTATGTAAGACAGAGACTAGTTTCCTTTATCATGTTCATGACTTTGCTTCAGAACTAGCACCAATCAGTACAAAGCTGATCTTTTTAGTGATGTACATATATGGGAAACATGCCAGATGACTCAGGAAAGAAGCATCTATTGTAGACGTATTTAAGAAAGGAGAGTGACACAAAGCTTCAGATTACTGTCCAGTTCCTTTAACCCCTGTATCATGCAAGTTACTGGAACATATAGTGCACGTGCAGTCATGGACCACTATGACAGCAACTGGCAGAGCAATAGCACAGATTCAGGTCTAGAAGATAATGCAAGTCTCAGAGAGTTAAAATGTACATTGTGGCCAAGAAACTTATCTTTGGAAATTAAGTAAGCATATAAGTACTCTCAGAATCTTCATAGCTGTTGAGACTTTGACAAATTAACATAATTATAAGAGATTCCTGCACAAACCAAACTTCTACTGGGTAAGAATGGACTGATCATGATTTTCTAGCAATTTTTAGGAACACAGCAAGTCACACTACAGGGACAAACCTGTACCAAAGTGTATGTTATTTCTTGGGTCAACCAGTGGACTGTGATGGCCCGGGCCTAGCTCTTTTTCACCTTATTCAATGACATACTGACTTACTTCATTGCCATTGCAAATTTTGTGACACACAAAAAAACCCCAGATATACAGTACACATATATGTATGTCAAGGGCAATTACTACTAATGAACACCTAGAAAGAATAATTCTACCCTGAAAAGGCTACACTCAGATTAAACCGGGTCCGTAGGACATCTGTCATTTTAACGATAAAACATTCTATCTAGAGAACACCAATACTGCACAACTTCTGTAATAAAGGACTGAGAAGCCACCTAGAGCAAAACCTACTTTGTGACAATTAAGATCTTGCAAATAATAATGCATACAATCAGCAATAACCCACTAGATATTCCACCTTTACACCAAGAGATACTCCAACAAAGGAAAGCATTAGTACTGTAAGTGTCAGCTACCAACATGCCACAACACATACAAGTTTTCTTCTTACTTTCTAAGAACCATAAGGGACTGCAGCAACGCCAGAATATGTTAAAGAAGCTGGTGCCATCATGGCTTCTAGGAGCAGCTAATCAACACCTTGACTGCTTAGTACCTGGTGCTTTAAATAGCTGTGTTCATGCAGAGCACTACTTGCACTCGGTGCATGAGAGCAACACCTTTCAAACACAGAAGACTTCTGACTAGAACAGATTTACGAACTTTTAACAACAAACTTTTAACAACTTATGACCAGATCTCTGTATATCACCTGTTTGCAATTTCCTACATGTATTCTCAATATATAAACTCAATTTTACCCACATTGTGAGGAGCACATGGCTCAGTGGTCATAGGAGTTATGCCAGTAACCCATAGGCCTCTAGTTCAAACTCCACTGTGGTCACTTGATGCTGTTTGCTGGGCCCTTAGACAAGGTACTTTATCTTCATTGTCTTAGTCTATCCAGCTGAAATTGGGTACTAGCATATGCTGGGAGTTAACCTGAGATGGACTGGTGTCCCATTAGGGAGAATCAATGACTCTCATCCTCTTAGCACCATGAAAACCGGGGATAAGGACACTGGCCTCATGGCTCTGAGCCCCCTCTGTGACTCCTTAAGCTTACTGATCTCAAAAGGTCATGATTTAGACGAAAATGAATCAACCAATTTTAAAATTACTTAATACATACTTAAGTTTTGATAAAACTGGTCAAGTGGTCCTAAAGAAGAACATTTTTTGAACACTTTATCCTGTCTTTACTATTTCCCCAACTACTTCATACTGGTAAAGGAATATTGGTTTTCATATAAAGAGACTTGTAAGTTTTACCAAAAGATTCTTTGTGCCCAGTTGGATTAAAATTAGTCTAGTGATTTTAGAGGCGAGAACTAAAATATGAAAATTACATGTACAGGTAATATTAACAATGAAAGCAAACCGATCGATACCTGACAATGTTGATTATAAAAATTAAGGTGAGTCAATAAAGATAATATCAAATAAAATGTAAGGCAGTTAGTGACTATCTATATCATGCTTATCATCATTTGGGATTTCAGCTTTGAAATTCCCCTTGTAGAAAAAGGACTAGATTTCAGATTTGTTAATCATTTAAACTCTACATTGCCCTTGCAGCTTCTACATCTTGAACTGGATCCATACATTCTTTAAGTTAAATAAATAATCTAAACCACTCAGAAAGTCAGAAACATTGCTATCTTTCACAATCAGGTGTAAATGAAATGGAAACTCACTTCCATTTGTTTATCTGATGGCAAATAAATTAAGGGAAAGGTATACCAAGGTGAAAAAAGCTTTCAGAAAATTGGCAGACACTAGGTGATCATATAAACAAATGTATCTCTACCATAAGTTATCCATATACTGGTCAGGCTGAAAAGCCAGTGGTATCAATCTCAAGTTCAGATACTTATTTATGACATCCACAGATAAAAGCTAGTAAAGCATTAAGAACAAGAGGCCCATGAGCCACATCACTCACCTGAGCAACAATAGTCAACAAAATCTTTAGACTGTCTTAAGATTATGATATACAAAATATCTAGACAACTTAGTAGAGTATATATCTCGATTTTCAAAGACTTTCAAACTCTAGAGTTACACATTGAGCTTTTTTGGTTGTTTCAATGTCTGAAAATGAGACTTTTTAAAGATTTATTCCTGACCAATGTAAAAATATACCCCAATTGTGGCCCCACCTTCTAACATGTGATATATATACGGGTGGTATTCATAATGTACCGTTTTTTTTTTACCCAATTCATAGTGTATTAGTGGGACATCAAAATTCACATATTGTTTTCCCTCGGACTGAAATGTCACATTTTCATTGGATTGAACATGGCACGTGATTGCCTCATATATCTCTATGTAGGTTCGTTGAGGATTAATATTAGGCAATGATGATGGCCGTCATTGGCTGCCGCCTCACCTACTCATCTCGATTATTCATATTATTTAACACAGAAATCATGTTCAGTAAGTCCTTAAAATATTTAGAGTAGTGGCCCTTTGGAATTATTTTTAAATTAGAGAAGTTGCCCTTTGAATGTTGACATTACATTGTTGTGTCTGCATGGAGCAGAACAAAATGGCAGCGTCTAAATTTGCTCAAATCTCTGCAGAGGTTTAAAATTGAATAGCAACAAAACATTGTAAGTAATATGGGTGAAGCGAAGATTTTTAAAGCGTATTTGAAAGGTGGTATTGATAATTTTGTTTAAATGAGTTTAATTGGACGAGATGTAAGACATCTTATATACATGGCTTTGCGTAGATCACCGCTATTTATCAATGAATATGTCGCTTGATAGTCCTTGGGAAAACAAAACACTTATTAGGTTAGTTACTGACTCACTACCGAAATATATTGGGTTGATCAATCTCATATACGGCTCGGCTTCGCCTCGCCATCTATGAGATTGATCAACCCAATATATTTCCGTAGTGAGTCAGTAACTAACCTAATAAGTAATATTATGAAAATGTGTACAGTATTTTAAATTTCTTGCTAAATGCTGCCATTTTCATCAAAAGGAATCAAATAAATAAAAATGCTTATCTAATATCAAAGGACATATATGCTATTTAGGACAACAGACCAATTCATTCCAAACCTACAGTTGTAAAGTGTAGGGAATTTGCTGAGATGATAGCTACAATCAGTTAAGTCTCAATTATGAAAATGCGGTCTTATCACTGATATTGTCCTGCAAGCTGCATGCGGCTTGACATCATGAATTCAAACTAAAAGTTTTTTTTATGACTATCAACAACAGTTGAGACAACATTATGAACATATGGAGATACTAAAGAAGATAGCGCTCGATTATAAAAGGTTTCATTATGATTAACCAGTTGAGTTTTTTTCTCTTTCAATGGGCCCATATCATAAATAAAATATTCTAGACACAAATTATCAAAACTCCCAAAAAGTCATGTGGTCTGAAAATGGCAGACATGTCAGACGAGCTATATCCTACTTGGGAAATAAAGCGCCAAAATTGGTGCTGGACTGCCTCCTAAAGAAAATCTTTTGAATACATTTTTTTGGCAAGAAATATTCAGTAAATTGAAATACAAAAGACTAAAGGTGCAGTTAGAGGATACGTTTTCCAAAAGACTTTTTTATTCGATTCACTTTCGACTAAAATCGTACCGTGTGATCACCTAAATAGAAAGTCTAAGGCAAAGTCTTAAAAGTCGATTGAAAATCTGAAATGCATCCAATTTTCAATCTACTCTCTGGTTAGAAACGTGACGTCACAATGACTTTTTCCCATTAAACAAAAACATTGAATAGGTTTTATAAATCGAAAATTGATTGTAAAATGGTAATGTGTGACCACCTCAACAATTGACTCCAACGGACTTACCTTAGCAAGTCAAATGAAAATCTGATGGAAAATTGCATCGTGTGACCACACCTTTAGTAACAAGTCAGTTAACTGTATCTTGTTTATTTACATTTATTTAGCACTAGACTATCAAATATAACAAGAGGCCCAGGGGCCACATCGCTCACCTGAGCAAAAATTGCCTTAATTCTGATCAAATTAGCATTACAGTATCAAAATATCTTGACAACCGAGTACATTAGATCCTGCTGAAAAAAATTGAAAATCTGCCAATTTTTATCCACCTCTTATTTTTTGGTAAATACCAAGCCCCTTTTGTTGTTGTACCTGTAAGAAAATTTTTCTCTATTCCTATATAACCCCCCCCCCCCCCTCTTTCGTGGCCCCACTTTTCTCTAGGGAATCATGGTTTCATCAAACTTTAATTTGCATAACCTGTGCTTTCACACTAAGTACTGAGTTTTGGACTGAAAACTTTCTCAGAATATTTTTAAAGGTTTTCTCTATATATTCCTATGTAAAAATTCAAACCGCCACCACTGCCCCGCCCTACCACTAGGGACTGTGATTTTGCAAATTTGAGTTTACACTACCCGAGGATGCCTCTACACAAGTTTAAGCTTTTCTGGACAAATAGTCTTTAAAAAGAAGATTTTGAAAGATTTTCTCTATATATTCCTAAGTAAAAATTCATCCCCCAATGTGGCCTCACCCTACCCCTGGGCTATTATTTAAACAAACTTGAATCTATATGATCTGGGGATGCTTCCACTCAAATTTGGGCTATCCTGGCCTAATTGTTTTGAAAAGAAGACTTTTAAAGATTTTCTCTATATATAAAAATGTGTCCCCTATTGTGGCCCCTCTCTACCCCCAGGGACCATGATTTAAACAAACTTGAATCTACATTATCTGAGGATGGTTACATGCCAATTTGAGCTTTCTTGGCCAAATGGTTTTTAAAAGAAAGTGTCTCTATATATTCCTATATAAAAATTTATCCCACAATTGTGGCCCCACCCTACCCCCGGGGACCATGATTTGAATAAACTTGAATCTACACTGCTTCTACTCAAATTTGAGCTTTCCTGGCCTAACAGTTTTTGAGAAGAAGATTTTTAAAGATTTTCTCTATATATTCCTATGTAAAAAATTGATCCCCCTATTGTGGCCCCACCCTACCCTCGGAGACCATGATTTAAACAAACTTGAATTTACACTTCCTGAGGATGCTTCCATTTTAATTTGAGCTTTTCCGGCCTGTGGCCCCACCCTACCCTCGGAGACCATGATTTAAACAAACTTGAATTTACACTTCCTGAGGATGCTTCCATTTTAATTTGAGCTTTTCCGGCCTAATAGTTTTTGAGAAGAAGATTTTTAAAGATTTTCTCTATATATTCCTATGTAAAACTTGATCCCCCAATTGTGGCCCCACCCTACCCCAGGGGACCATGATTTGAACAAACTTGAATCTACACTATCTGAGGATGCTTCCATTTTAATTTGAGCTTTTCTGGTCTGACAGTTTTTGAGAAGAAGATTTTTAAAGATTTTCTCTATATATTCCTATGAAAAACTTGATCCCCCTCTTGTTGCCCCTACCTACCCCCGGGGACCATGATTTGAACAAACTTGAATCTACACTACCTGACAATGCCTTTACACAAGTTTAAGCTTTTCAGGCGGAATAGTTTTTGAGAAGAAGATTTTTGATAAATACCAACAAATTTTCAATAATTCTCAATTATCTCCCCTTTAAAGAGGGCGTGGCACTTCATTTGAACAAACTTGAATCCCCTTCACCTAGTGGTGCTTTGTGCCAAATTTGGTTGAAATCTGCCCAGTGGTTCTTGAGAAGAAGATGAAAATGTGAAAAGTTAACAACGACGACGATGACAATGACGACGACAACGACAACGACAACGACAGACAACGGACAAATTGTGATAAGAAAAACTCACTTGAGCCTTTGGCTCAGGTGAGCTAAAAAATTCCTATTATAATCAATAAATAGTTAGTTGTGGGAAACCAATGACTAATTATGAAAATCTCAACGATTCCCATCACTAGTTAATCATAAAAATCCTGTAAGTAAGTTCATGTAAGTTAATAAAAAGTAATTATAACAATATCTCTTTGAAAAATGAGCTAAGGAGGGGACAATCTACCATAAAACATTTGTCATTATATTTCTAAAAATACAGGAAAATGTGCATATATTATAGTCTAGCTAATGATAATGATAATCACATCCTACAATATATCTTCAGCTAGACATATCCATCATTTTGATATAATTCCATTCCTAAGCCTTAATCTGGGGATTACTGGCATTAGTACAATGCGACTGTCAATTCCTGTTCAACATGAGACATTTATTGGACAGTACAATGAATCAGTTACAAACTAATTCCTACTAATGTTATCAGAGTTAGCTGCAAGTTTTATACTGTAGATTCTTAATTGAATGCAAGGAATTAATATCAGCATAAAATTGTGAGAAACACATCTCACAAATTCTAAAATTTCGCTTTTATTTTTCAGACAGATGTAAACTAATTATGATAAAAACTCAGCATTAGCGATTTTACATTCTCATGTTTTGATGCAAAATGGTTGAATCTCAGAAAAATAAGGAATTCTCAGAAACCAATTACTGTGGAATCATTAAATTTTGTGGAGGACAATTTTCGTGGATTGCTCAAGTTTTACAAGTAAAAGGGGACGTAATTTTGTGTATTATCTTATGCCTACAAAAGATCGAAATATGACTTTATAAACCATATTTAATAATTCGTGGAGGATGTTAATTTGTGGATGAGAGGTACCCACAAATTCCATGAAAATTGAGCCACCATGAAATCTAATGATTCCACAGTATTACCAGCCTGAGTTGTACAGGAACCAAATTTGTTTAATTGACCATGTTTCCATAATAATTTCACAAACTATGTCCAAAACCTCATTAGGAGATCTTTTTTGAAAGGTATTGAAGATTGAATGGTAGAACTGATGTTGATTTGTACATGCACTGCTATTATGCAAAAAAATGAAAAAATCTATTAAAATTATTTGACATTCACATTTAATTAATGCCATGACTGACCAGTGGAATGTTATTCTTTAGTAAACAATGAAATCTTTGCTTTGGTGATTTATGCAGGTATGAAGGTATCAAGGTAGCAACATGGCAGAAAAAATACATACTGTATACAGTGTTATTTTCGCCCCAAGTAATTATCGCCATTCTTCACTTGCAAACAGGTTCACCCCATCTTTAATATGCACAGAGTGAGACACAGTTGTGTTTGAAGAGAGATATAATTTGAGACATTGGAATTCGTCCAGTCTTAGTTTCGCTGGCTGACAATGAGGGCAAAATGAGTGAAAATAAAATAGGGTCGAATATTTTCCTGCATACAGTAACCCATGTTAGCGGCTTATGTAAATTTTTTCTGCAATAATTGCTACCATCATAGCCCGCATAAATAATCAAAAATAACATTTTATTGTTTATATTGACATTTTTCTTTTGATAAATTTATATTGAATTACTGGTAATCATAAAGAATAGGCAAAACTACTGTAGTTTCATTAATATTCAAGGGTATCAATTTTCGTGGATAAGTGAAAATCACAGTTTCAAGGATACATAAATTCGTGGTCAATGACTCTTTCAATACAAAATTTTAATAGAAATTGCGTTTCAATGAACATTAAATTTCATGGATCAACTTAACAACAAAATCCACGAAAATTGGTATTCAACGAAGAGTAACTAAATTATTGTTAATGTACATTAGATAAAAGAAATAGCCAAGTCTTCTTATATGGGCATTTGAGTCTGACATCATCATGATTATTTCTTGTAGCCCTTGATTTTTTTTTGGTTGTAATGGAGGATTTTGATCGATTGATAAACTGGTTAGAACTAGATCATATAGATTTCAACCCTCTTTATAGTGCTATAAAACACAATCAATTTGCTTACAAAAAAGAGGAGAAAATACTCGGTAGATGTAATTATAATAATGCAATGAATACCTTCATATAAGTACTTTTTATTGTAAATGATATAATGTGTACACCTTCATTCCTAAGGTGTTTATCTTATCTATTTTAAATAGCTTATTACTTTCATGTTGTAAGACCAAAATAAGGAAAATCAATATACACAGTTGGATCCCTGTATGATTATTGAATTATTGCATAACTTTCTTTTCATTTTACTACTATGGATCTGATGAATTTTTTGTTGCATACTCCAGTAAAATATGTCCTGTGCATAAAAAATAATGTCTACAGTTCAAATATGTCAATATGCGATTAATAGTTAATAACATGTACCTCTCTATAAAAATCTACCTGTATTTAACCTTTTCATTGCGCTGTGTTTCCAAGTCACCTTGTTTAACTTTTAAATAAATTTTACAAGTTACTAGCTGTCTCATAGTAACAGAGAAGAAAATTAGTCTACTGTACAGGTGTATATTTTTTTTCAAAAATCTGGATCTGTGACCCCTTTGTGACACTTAGATAGACTGAGATATTGGTCGAACAACATATGGTCTACCAACCCATAGACCACCTAGCCAATTAAAAACAATATGCTTGCAAGCATTTGAAAATTTTGTTTTTTAATTTCATGGTCAACCTTGCTCCCTTCCTAAAAATCTCTTTAATGCTATCAGCTAAATTAGTTCTGAAATGAAATGGTTGAAAATATATGTTTCATTGCAGCATTACCTGAATAATCGCCTGAACTTTCAATTCCACTGATAGAATCCAATAAAATGATTGGCCTTCTCAGTACATTAGCCAGTCCAAATACATGAATGTTTCGTAAACCAAGGGGTTCTCCATCTTGTGGCACAAAATCAGGATCACATTCATTGATGATGGCCTCCCATTCGTCCACATCAATAAAATCACGAAAAAGATCTTTATATGTCGTTAGCTTTGACTGAAAATGATGCATAAGGTTTACTCTCAGACCATGCCAAAACAGTTCCCGTCCAACCAGAGCTCTTGACACAGCATGCACAAGGCAATGACCATCTCCATCAGCATGAATTGGGACCAGTCTAGTTTCATTATCATTGGCTATTCTAATGACTTTGAGAGTGTCGGACAGGTAGTGAGCACTGCCTGTTCGGTCCTTCCCATATCCAATTATATCCAGATTCTCTTCCTCTATAAGGAAAGCCCTATCACCCAAGATCTTTCCGCAGTCCAAGACGGCTGGCTGGCCAAGCTCTGACAACAGTTTGGCAGAACCGGTGTTCTTATCCATGCCATATTTTGTCAAAATTGGTGAAACAATTTTACACACATAATTTGAGAGACCCAGCACTTTCACATTGTCTGCACCTTTTTTAGGTTTCACATTTCCAAGAAGAATGTTTTTCAGAATGTTGTGAAGCGCCACTTTTGGATTGGTTACCTCTGCAACATTTTTTATGGCTGATTTTTCATGTCTTTGTCCACAATTGGTGCACTCGATACTTTTGTCGTAAGATGGAAAATAAAGCTTTGCTTTGCATTGTTCATCAGGGCATGTTCCATATAAAATTTTATAGGAATCTGGGCTACCACTTGATGATTTCCTCATTTTGTTTCCTTTTTTCTGACAATCCTGTCAAACTGTAACAATAAAAGTTAAAAATAATTTTATACTTAGCAAAACTACAAAATATATGTTAATTTGGATATTAAATGCTATATCATTTATATTGGGCCTTAGTTGTTTATGCACATATTGAGGAGAACTGTGCATGTTGTGATTTGTATCATGTGCACAGTCCATAAATTTAGTTAGCATGTTCTTGCAAGCTTCCAAGTAAATCATAAATCTATTAAATGTTTTTGCCAATAAGAAAAAATAATTCATATTTTTATCCATAGAGTCAAGCTCTTGTAACTTTTCTACAAATATTCTGTATACCTCCCTATCCTTGTTAAAGAAGTGCTACTATAATCTAATAATAGATGATGTCAGATAATGTCAGAGGATAGTAGTGATGGGAATCGGCCAGATTTTCATAATCGATAATCAGTTTTCCGCAACTAATTATCGATCATCATCAAATTATTTTTACAGTTTATTGCTGAATAAATGTAAATAAACAGAACACAATTAACTGACTTGATACTAGGTCTTCTGTATTTTAATTTAATTATTTAATATTTCTTGCCATAAAAATTTTGTACCAGTGTATTCAAAAGATTTTCTTTGGAAGGCAATCCAACATTAATTTTCTTGAAACCAAAATACATCAAATTTCTTGGGTAGGGATACAGCTCGTCTGACATATGTCAGCCATTTTAAGACCACGCGCCTTTTTTGGGTTTTGATAGTTCATGTCTACAATATTTTGTTTATGATATGTGCTTGTTGAAAGGAAAAAAACACTCAACCAATTATTCGATTAATCATAATGAAACCCTTTTTAATCGAGTATATGAGATCAAATCCCATAGACAAGAAATATTTCCTATGGGCTATATTAATTAAGACCATGTCCATCAACACAGATCTTAAATAAAATTCCCTGGAATAACGCAGCACGGTCTGATGAAATAAGGGCAGTGGTAGGTCTATAGTCTGTCCAAAGACATTTTTGCTGTATATATTCTTAGATTATTTGATACTCATAATACCTCTTACTTCAGAGGATGTTCATTCAAAAGCATGAAAAATTCCAAGATTTCCCCTTTGAAACACCCCTCTAGCTTGTAAGGTTTCAATATATGGCTAAAACTTAAAAGTCTACAGGGGTTTTCCATTGCTAAAGAGATGGTGGTATCCAGATTAAAGCGAGCGCAGCGAGGCGACGTGAAGCGCCACTCGCGAAGCGAGCTCCATAGACAACGTGTACGAACGGAGGAAATTCGAGTTGAAATCTGCACATTGTTCAAAGAAAATTTTGTGGACCCGCGTGAAAATGTTCTACTATCCCAGTGATCCTTTGCGGTGCATAGCAACATGGTGGAACAGGAAGCGTTTCAACCGAAAATTCTTACCTCTAAATCGCATACATCATTTTCATATAACAATAAAAAATCCTTCTAAAAACATTAAAGTAAATAACAGAAAAGCCTGTACCTATCTGAACTTTTGCTGACATATGACATAATTTCCTTCCCCGAATTTGTCCGACAATTTACGATAACTGTCGAGCGCAAAAAAAATTTAACTATGACGTCACAAAGATCTCGCGTTTTAATTTTCCACGATACATTTAGAGGCGGATCAAGCATCTGTACTGGATGTAACATGTAGGAAGTACTCAGTATCAGTGTTAATGGTGACTCTTTGGCTGATTAGTTTTGGTTTTTTTTTGCTTAGTAAAATTAATACACATGCAAGTTTTATGCTAAAATTATTGTCATATTTATCCAATCATATATGCATACGTTAGGTAGGTGACAAAAAATTATTAAAAAAGAAAAGTCTAATCATTATTAGATGTACGTGCAGCCACGTCATTTTGTAATGAATAAATAAAAGAAAAGAATTAAACTGTTAAAATATCTACATGTATTTGTTATATAGTTGCATATGTGGTCAAACCTTTCAATAATATATTGGATATCACACACTAAAAAAGGGCACATGTGTACAACGCTTATATAGCGTACAAAAATTGAAAAGATTTAAAACAAAATTGATGTCACAGAGGAAAATAGTTAAAACACAGATAACACCGACACACAATTTATTGTTTACTGATTTTAATTATTATTATTAAAAGGTAAAGGAATGATAAAACAAAATTGTATTTACCGGGGTACATAAAAAAACCCAAACGGATTTGTGTTTATCTAAATATTTAAATAATTCTGTTTAACATTTTATTAATGCTCAGTGGTAGTTTGTTTAAGTGTATAAGCCTAGGAAGGGACCATTGGAATAAAAGTTTAATAACTTTGGGTTCCTTGTGGCGGTAAAAGTTTTCAAACAAAGCCCAAGTTTTTTGGTTAGGGCAAGTCTAACAATGATGACAGATGTGTGGTTCCTTCTGCGCTCGCCCCAACGGTCACACCGTAAAACTTATTAATGTTGAAAAATTGTGCAAGATATTTCAAGTGACTTACAAATGGAAAATATATGTCAACATTCCCCATTAAAAATCTCCGTAAGAAATCTGTTTTCGTTCCTGTGAATTTTTTTTACGTTATCTTGGAAAAGTTCCCTTCTATACCTTTCAATTGCACTTATTTCACAGGTATGTGTATTCTTTTTTTATAAATCGTCCAAATGTGCAGCATAAATATCTTGGGACAGGCTACAGACATATATCAAGAGACAAACTCTTTAATACTCCTGACTCTTGATATATTCAGTTATTATTTCAAATACAAATAAGCTGACTGCAAAAAAAAAAAAAATCTAATAAACCGATGTCATTCTTTTAACGTATTTAGATGGCCGAGAATCCATTTTTAATTTTTTTTTATTTTGGTCCCTGGGTCTACATAACTTAGAACGCATATAATACGCACAACTTGCGCTATTTACTTACATGGGTTACACTGTATATCTTTATATTGCGTCTTTAGGTAAAATCCAGTACCTGGACCTGTCATCAAGTTGAACTTTAATGCAAGGCCTAATGATAATCAGGAAAATTACATCTCTATGAAATTGTTGTTTCGCTTTCATTTTCATCAACAACGGACGTTGTATCGAGATAACTCGGACAAAAAATATTCGGACCGTTTGTAAACTTTCACTGGTGATATTAAGAGAAAAAGTAGAAAAGTGTACAATCAGCTTTTTTAATTTCTGGTTTTTTTTTAAAAATAATATATCGTTTCATGTTATCGAAATCGAAAACAAACGATATCTAAGAATGGCGACATACTTTTTGTTGAACGAGTTACTTTGATTCGCCAGGAGATCGATAGTGTCACTTCTAGTTTGATTGGTGGATATCTCCAGTATAAATAAATCATCTGCATATTGGTCTGTGACTCCCTAAACTTCTGCGGATATCTCAAAAGTGGACATCGATATATATTCATGGACGTTTTATTAAATTAGGAACTAACGATATGGCGACCGAAGAAAAAAAGAAACCTGTGAAAGGAATTTTGAAGTCATCTTCCAGTTTTGACCATGAGAAGCACAAGGAGTATGCACAGTTTTCTTTTTGTTTCCTTTTAACTCTGCAAAGGAATGTGTAATTGTTCTATATGATGTCTTTTTAATAAGGTACTGAGAAGTCAATGTTAATGTCTCCTAAAAATGCACAAATCCGTACGCTATAGTAATTTAAGCCTGGTTATGCGTTGTTCTTATATAGCAATAATGTAGAGGGTGGAGTTTGTATCTAAACTGATGCCTGGTGCTATCGTGAAGTTCCAGCACAGGGCTTTGTGTTTGTTTGTTCAAGTCAATATCTATTACCTGACTGTAATTTTACATTTATATGTAATTTCAAGAGCAATTCCCAATAGTTAAAGGTGGTACTATGAGACACCTCCATGTTGATTATTTATCGAAATAAACAAATAAAATTAAGCATAGTGTAATAAATGGTTTCTTTCCGAAATTTATCATCTAAGTGAGAGGGTTCACTACAGACCCGTAAGTCATAAGTTCGAATCCATCTGGGCTTTTAAAATTTTTATCTTTCCAAAAAATTTTAAAACATATTTCCCGGTAAAATATTAAAATCTAAACCGGCGAAAGTATTTTATTTATATTGAACTTTAATCCACCATAATATCAACTGATGTCCCATATACAACCTTAAATAAATTTCTTATCTTGTTTAACCCAAACAATTGTTCAAGCAGTGTCTTGATTGCTTTCAACTCTATTTTCATAAATTGTCAGTATCATCTTCTTAAAGTGGGCTATTTTGAACCAAGGTTTTGGTTGTTCTTTTGTGTGTATTTAACATTACATGTAGGCTATTTATGATTCAAAAGTTGTGTACATGGTGTATGTGATAGTGGGATCCATATAGAATAAGTTTTTAAGCAGTTGGTAACTTTTATGGGAGGTTGGGAGAAGGTTTGCTACACCCATTAGTTTTTAGGTTGTTTAGTTATTTCAACTTATTTGAAATCACTTTAGAATAAGACCAATTTAGAGTGCTGGGCTGCGTTTTACAAAAGAACTTACGACTTATGACCAAATTAATGAATGTTTATTAATCGCAAACTAATCAATGTTTTATTGTAATATCTGTAAAATATAATAATGGAAATCAAAATAGTTGTAATTTAATGTTTTGACATAAATTTTGTTCATTAAAGACCGTTTTATGAGACTGAAAATATTTACGACTTTGTCGTAAGTTCTTTTGTAAAACGCAGCCCTGGAGATTAGTATGGTAATAATAGAAAGTTGATACTGCTTATATTATTGGATAATTAATACCTCTTCTCATATGCTAGATCGCTAGATTTAGATTATAGATAATTTTGTGAATCACCTAGATTCTAGAAGATCAACAACAATAATTATGATGGTCATTGAGAGGTTCCTTGTTTGTAACAGAGTTGGTTTATGTACTCAGTTATATATGATTTACTTGTACAGGAATTCATATTTTATTATTGTGATTTCCTGTTTTGCTACATATATAATTAAAGTGATTCCTTTTTTTTAAACTATGGAGTAACAAGTTAGTAAGATTAGAAATATGACCTAAATATGAGACTAATCTATCTTACCTGTTACTGTTATGTTTAAATCATAAACAGTATAAACATTATGTGAAGTTAGATAAAGAAAAGAGGTATTTTTTAAACCATGCACCCTGATCAGGTAAATATTAAAATAAAGGTTCTTGAAGTTTGTTGGGTTAAAGTATACAGAATTGACAAAATAACAATACATATGCCATAATTTTTGTTTTCCCAACTTGTTTTGCATATTTTAAGTAACTACAATAACTTGATTTATCACTACTTATGAATTGGTTTTAGAAAAAAACCTTTAAAAATGTTTTCCATTATATTCTTCTAGAAGTAAATTAAATCTTTTTAGTTCTTGTTCATCAAACTGACACTTCTGGGATGGTTTTCCCCTTGCTTGACAAACTGAATTAGCAGGAGAAAGATTTATTGACTTGTATAATTGACAGAGTTTGTTCAGCAAGTCCGAGCTGCTTGAACGGAGAGCTGTAACTAGCCATTTAGCCTAGAAGTAAAGTTCATCAATATCATATCTAGTCATATTGACTATTATTGTACCAGAAGAGCCAGGCAAGGCTCTGTGTGCTATGCACACTCAGAAAATTGTACTGACAATATTGTGTTGAGAAGAAGCTGTTTTTTTTAACTATTGTGTACAACTGAATGTCTCTATGAGTATTTATTCCCATGAGCCATATTGTCTGACACAATTGGGAGACTGTATCGAAGTGTTGCTTCTTGGATCAATAGGATTTTAACAAGAAAAGAAAAGCCATCTCAAAATGGGTACCATGATGAATAAAAGTACAAAGATGATTGAATTCACCATACTAGAATGTCAATTGTAATTCAGACTCTGAATGCAAACTAAATATAGAGGCACAAGTTATCCAAAAGTGGATCAAATATGTTTTTTTACATATATTTTAATCTGAATTTTTTGTATATGCATTTGCAAATGATTTTTCAATATTTTTCAATACATGTATAGGTAATACATTGTATTTTAGCTTGAGGAAGCATAAGGGCATTATGGACATTACACGTATGGCAACAACATCCTATTCATGATCCTTATGTGGGTGTTTTTATGATAAGCTTTTGAGCATACCAATGGATGTGTTTTTATTCCTTTTTTCTAGATAAATAACTTGGCACACCAATAGGAATTTTCATTTAATTGTTTTGAAATTCTTCTCTGAAGAATGCAAGTTACTGGTAGTAGCAACTCATTATCTCACTGTCATTCTCAACACCCAAGTGAATGCTGTTAATTCCTTCTTGTGTTCCCTGGTTATTAGAGAGGATATTAAGTCTTGGTTCTGCTTGTCAGTCATCATCTTGAAGATGACAGTTGTTGCTTTGTAACTTCCCAGGTCTCAGTCTAACATTTATACATTCATGAAGAGAGTTTTGACATGAAAATAAAACAATAGCAATACTGTTACATCCTTTGATTATTTGATGACTTACATATAAATATAATGTGGAGGTTGGTGGACTGTGTTTTTGTAGGCCATATTTAGAGAGCAGTTTTTCATCCTAGAAGTTAGTAAGTTTTAGTGATTCTATGTCAAAAAGCTTTTCCTTGCAATACATCTTAAAAATCACATACCCTTTTAATTTGTACATGTTTTGAATTATGATAAGAATAATTTTTATTTAAAATTCTTTCCAATTTTGTTTACATTGAATAAATATACTCCATATACTGTTAAATGTTCTGTATATATATATCAATTCTGTGTAGCAGCCTTTTTAGATGAAAGTCAGTATAATTATCTCCCTTGGACAGGGATGTAAATCTTCTATTTTATCAATTGCTGAAGTCCTATATGTATATATACTGGTCCTCAGTTGATTTTTAACTGCTAGGCATATTAATGTAGTGTGTCATTTCAAATAACATAGAGCATAAAAATTGATCATAAACTTGTAATTTTTCATCGTTTTAAAGGCAGAAGGATAAACATGATAAAGAAATGAAGTGGGATGAGATGAATATTTTAGCAACTCATCATCCACCTGACAAGGACTATGGTCACATGAAAATTGACGAGCCCCCTACACCCTACAGCAAATCCTCAGATGTGGAAGATGATGACGAAGATGAAGATGAAGATAAAAGTGCCGGGGGGTCAGGGATGGGGGATATCTTACCTGAGGACATTGCCAACAGGTAACTATTACTTACATGTATACTTGCCAATTGTGATAATTTCATTCATATTTCAATTGTAGTATTGATGTACTACTTGCATTATCATACATGTAGTAACTGAGAAAGAGAAATTATTTATTCATATTTCAATTGTATGTTTCATGTTGATGTACTGGTATTGTAATACATGTAGTAATCTTGACATCTTAAGTTTTTGTCAAAGTCAACAGCTTGAAGCCAACAGCTGCATGAATCTAAATGTACTTTTCAGAAGTAAAGGAAAATTATGATTTTCTAAATATATGTACTGGTAAATGTGTAAAAATCTATATAATTGCCACATACAACAACAGAGTGGTAATTAAACATTGATGTCCAATACAGTAATACATGTAATGACTAGACTTGAGCTTTGTAATTAAACTTGATAAGGATGTTGACAGCCATTGTTATGATGGAAGAAGTATAATATTGGCTGGAGTGGACCTGGTCAGACCTGTGGCATTGCCAAGTGATCAATACTGCTATATAAGTGATTGTCAACCAAAAGGCAATGTGAAGTCAGTTCATGTTTTATATATACCTTCAATTCTGCATGATAATGAATTTTAGTGAAATTAAAGATTAGGAAATGGTTCATTTTTTTTTGCAACTGGCATTTTAAATAATAAAATGTTTCCTAAGTAGCAGTTCCTATGGGATGTAAGGAAGATGTGTTTGCTTGCTGACCCATATATCAGTGGATTATGTATGGTAATTTTTTCCCATTTGCAAGTACATGGACTAGTAATAGCATGGATTATCCTAAGAATTGAAGGGGGAAATACTCAGTGAATGTACCAGTAGATAGTCAGTCACTAGTATCAGTTCAGTTAGCCACTGAACCAGGTTTAGAATGTACCAGTAGATAGTCAGTCACTAGTATCAGTTCAGTTAGCCACTGAACAAGGTGTAGAATGTACAGTACCGTCAACGCGGATCCCGTATTTTCCGCGCACCCCCGCGGTCCAAATTGCAACGTGGTTTAAACACCTGTCTCAGGTAAAAACCGCGTGCCCCCGCGGTTCAATCACCAATAATGACAACACCCCCGCGGTTTGAACGATCGATTACAGGTGTTAAAAAGTATCGACAAGGAACACGAGTTATCTCCCTCGATTAAAAAAAATATAACATGCATTAAACATAAATGTAAGTTAACAAATGCATAAAGATAATCATGATCCTTTTATAGAAAATCACATATTTTGAAGGTAAATATTTTTTTTAAATATTAGCTGTTTATTTGGTAATACTGGGATAATATTTTAATTCTAATCATTTAAAGCTGTTATCTGTACAATCCAAGGAAAATTGGGCCATACCCGCAGGTGGTTGAAAAATTATGCTTTACTAACTTATTGATATATCGATATACAATTAAATTAAATTTTAAAATCTACCAAAAAAAAATGTAAAATTAATAAGACTTATTTACTTAAATTAAATATTTTACTTTATAATTATTCAGGTATGTATATTTTTATTTTCAATATCATTTTATCTTTTTATCCTATCAAACCGTTAAAAATTCATTCAAATTTTAAAAGTGGCTTAATCGCTCATATTATGGAAAATCACGTCCTTATAATTGCTGTAACAAGCGTCATTGTTTTGATAAAATTTTTATAATTTGTTCGGAAAATTGATTTCAACCAGCTCTGTAGACCGACTAGTTGTAGCCTTATAAAAACACATGCTCACAATTAAATGTTCAAAGGAAAATCAGTTCTCCTAATTAAAACACAAAAGGTACTCATAATTAAAATTGTATGATTCTTCACATCGCACGGGTTTTATTCAGTTTGAAACTAAGTGTTGCCCTGAAAAGATATATACACGTATTTTCTGTGATTTTCATAAAACAATGGCTAGGCGTTCTAGTGTGCGTGAAGATAGACATTTTCTTGTGCGGTACTTGTGCGATGACAATTTTCAAGTGCGGAGTCGTGCATACTTCCGATGTGAGAGTGACATTACGATCACTGTTGGTGAGGAGTATGATGTTCAGTGGGGCCGGGCCAAAGAAGTTGACAGAGCCGTTGTCCTTGATTCCGGATCCGACCAGGAACTTCGAGTGAAGATGAGAGAGTTGGAGACCAGGACTGAGCCCTCATCCCCAACACCTCCCGCAAGCCCGTTATCGCCATCACCACCTCCATCACCCCCAACCCCAGCACCGAAGCGTCAGAAAACCACCATGTCTTTCGTAAGTAAATTTTTCAACTTCGTTAGTTTTTATATCTTTACTTAAAATGTAATAGTAATAAACGACGTAGATAAAGAATTTAACGATTGTTAATTATAATGATTATATTATTTATTCATTTATTTTACCAGACATGGAATTTTGACCCGCTTGCATAATTTTTGTTATAAGAGTAAATTGATCTAACCCGTTAAGACTAGTCAGTGATTAAGCAGTCTTGTTTTCATTTATATTTAGTACTTGAAAATTATAAAAATTGATTTATATACATTGAAGAAGGCTACCAAATAGTTATGCATGCATGCATTTGTAAACTTTATATTTTTCTTCATTTTATTATATAAATTCAATAAATATTATTTACTTAAATTATTGTATTGCTACCACATATTCATGCATGTAAATTGGTGTAAAATGTTTAATCCCGATCCCGATCTAAATGTTGATATCTTGTCAAAAACCAACATTAAAGCCTTGTACATATGGATTTAAAGAAATATTTATTACTCATTCATACACATGATGCATATAATTAAACATTGATCTCCACAAAATTCACATTTAACGATTGTTTTCTACAAGAACACCTCGCCGTCAACGGACATAATGATTTCTTTAAATTGTTGCAAATAACAATTGATTGAGTTTTATACCTAATCACAAACTGCACACAAAATCACAGTCAAAAGTTTTGTTCTACATTACGAGCACAATATACACAATTTCACATCCACGGTTGAAGAAGGTTACTGGCCCTTGCACAAACGTCCTTGTCTGATGTCAGCAAGTTGTTGAAGTGCCCGATGCTTTTCCCTCGCGATCTTTCACTGAACAGTTTTTTTGGCACATCACCGGTTGCATTCCCCTTCATCAACACACACACTGGCACAACTTTGTACACATGGTCAATGTAGGCACAGCATTTCTCCACAGTCATTTCGGTCCTCCAAAATTGCACAACGCACTCTTGCAACTCCTGTTTTGTCCTCGGGGCTTCCCTGGCAACACATCTCTTTAACTCGTTCCACACCATTTCGATGGGGTTAAGGTCAGGACTTTCTGAAAAGAAAATAATCATTGATAAATGAAAAAAAAAATATTATAATAAATTATAACTAGAAATAATTTCATTAATTATATGCATTATCAATTTGATTAATATTTATAATTTTTTATTTATACTTTGAACAATGTGCATATAAACAAGTCATAAACAGAATACTAACTTAAATTAAAAAAACTAAATTATGTATTAACATTAGATAATTACCTGCAGGCCAATCGTTCCACCAATTTATCTGGTTCTCATCCATAAATTGCTTGGACAACTTTGACGTGTGTTTCGGGTCGTTGTCTTGTTGAAACCTGTGTCCGTCGTTTCCACCAAACTTCGACTGGATAAATGGCACCAGTGCATCGCGCAAAATGTTCTCCACGTAGAATGTAGAGTCCATTATCCCTTCGAAAAGTCTAATTTTTGAAGCTCCTCGTTTGCTTATAGCAGCCCAAACGTGTATCTTGAGTGGATGTTTTGGTTTCGGTAACACTGCGGCACAAGCATCTTTTTGACGGTAACTGTGCAGTTTGTTCTGATGTAACTGAATGGAGCACTCATCCGAAAATATCACATTGTCGAAAGTGTCATCTGCCGCAATTAATCGTTCACAAAATTCAACACGTTTCAGTTTGTTAGCATCACGGACCATTTGTCCATATCTTGGTTTCGAATGAGTATAGCCACTTGCAGCAATAGCCCTCTTAGTGGTGGTTAGTCCAAAACTCGCACCATCTTCTTTTAACACTCGATGAATTTCTGTGCTCGAAACCGTGCAATCCTTAGCGATACACTCCTTTATCAGTTCGGCATCTCTTAAGCTTACACATGTCGACACTTGCGGAATATCAGACTCACAAATGTCCCCAAACAATCCGATCTGGTACTTGTGAATCCAGTAAGATATTGTGTCCCGACAAACTGTGTACCCAAGGAACCGCATTTCTCTTCTAATTGCAGCAACCGAAAAACCGTCCTTGTGCATCTTAACTATGCGCAGTTTAAGTTCATGATTTATCCGACCCATCTTTCCTAATTACAACACTGAAATCATTAAGTAGTTGATTTAATGTGCTAAGCGCTTAAGGATATTACACAAGATTATGTAATTGTTAGGTCTACCCACGGTAAAAACGGGGGTCATCCCCACCTCGTATTCTCGCCTCCAGCCAAATGTGATACCTTAAAATTTACCTGTCTATAGTCTGTATTCAAAAAATGTTAAGCAGTAAAATAAAAAGATATTTGAAACCTTTGAATAATTACAAAAATAAAGATAGTAGTTTACGTTTATAGAAAAATTGATTTATTGAAATAATATTGAATAAAAAATAAATAATGTTCACAAAATAAGTAGTTCTTACCTAATTGCTGGTTAATTATTAAACAGACTATAGATATGTACAATTGTCATATTGTCTTCTTTTCTCCAGCTATTCAAATAACATGTAAAAATCTCCGAAATGCGTGTATTCCATTTGTAATGTGGGTATGTGCGAGATAATACAATATCTCTAATGATATTTCAAAAGATTGCTTAACTTACCTTACTTAATTTAATTAAAATATATCATATTTAAATTTGTGTAACTGACATTAACTTTGTGTTGTCGTGCGTGTGACAGCCCCCCCCCACCCCCCACGTGGCTTAATAATAAGTGTATATTTTGGTTTTTTTTCATAGCATGGCACTTTATTTTCATTTATAATGCAACTCTTTTTTAATATATTGCAGACAAAGTCAGGGAAACCCAGAGCTTCAATGATTACATCAGGTTCCCCTCCAACTGTAAACGAACAGACTCTCCCCATTGCTGTGCCTGCAACTGTGCCCACTGGACCGCAGACTCCGCCCGTTGTTGTGCCTGCATCTGTGCCCACTGGACCGCAGACTCCGCCCGTCGTTATGCCTGCCTCTATGCTCACTGGACTGCAGACTCCGCCCGTTGTTGTGCCTGCATCTGTGCCCACTGGACCGCAGACTCCGCCCGCTGTTGTGCCTGCATCTGTGCCCACTGGACCGCAGACTCCGCCCGTTGTTGTGCCTGCATCTGTGCCAACTGGACCGCAGACTCCGCCTGTTGCTGTGCCTGCATCTGTGCCCATAGGACTTCAAACTCCGAGAGCTTCTACACCAGTCGTGAGATTCCGTCCGCACCGGTTATCCACCAGTGATAGTGACTCTCTCGTCGGCGGGCTTTTGAAGGAAGTGTCCGATCTGCGTAAATCCGTCGACATTGTTAATAAGAAGATAGATGCCACCAACAGGCGCACAACCCATCTAGAAACTCTACTGACAACAGCCATTGCCAATACAAACATCATTATTGACATTATAAGGAGGCAGTCCAGCGACAACACTTTGACGCAGCTGAATTCGGCGATGCACAGCCAGACTAGCGCAGAAGAGACCCCTTCATCAACGCCCACAACTGAAGGAATCCCTCCGGAATTCAAGATTGATGACTCTGAACTTCGCGTCCTTGTCCGGGAGTCCAGGAATGCCGGCAACTTCGCGGTGAACCTTACACGGAAACTGTTTCCTGAACTGTTCGGTGAAGGACAGTTGCGATACGAGTATAATTGGTATGGAGGCGGGAAGTTAGCAAAGAAAGAACTGGATCCAGTGAGGAAACAGGTGGTGAAACAGTACGTTGTGTATTTCTTCCCAGAGTTCCAGTCTCACGAAGCTTGGAGGGAGCGTGTGGTTCCAAAGATAAACGAGTGCCTGAGAAGGAACGATAAGCGTCTGAAGAGGAAGTCCATCGTTATCCCTCAGCTGACCGAGTGCCATGACGACGTTTTTGACTTTGTGGATTAGAGACGATCGGCGTACACGTACTTGTGTGTGTAATGAGATTGTGTGTGTCTTATGATACATGTATTAACTACTTGTCATTATGACGAACTTTTTACATGCTATGCTGTGAAATTTAAAATATATTGAAGTTTCCCATTTTTGAAAGCTTTTTCATCTTGCGATAAATGTGTGAAACAACTTTTCTGTGTTGTTATTCTGTGTATATACACATTCTTTATAAAGAGTAAACTTATTAAGAGTTAATGAAGCGAACAAGATACAGGTAAAGTTTTCATATAAATACCCGCTAGGCATTTATACTACTAAATTAAAATTACTGCTTTACTTTAGATAAGAGGTAGTACAATGTCAAGTAGTTTGACCTCAAATATGATGACTGTTTAATTCATTAAAAAGAAGTGGACATACACACAGTGAAAGACTTAACTAATTTATTCACAATATCGTTATGGTAAAGTACTGGTTGATCGGGGATCATCGATCACCATGTGATTTTATACACGGACTTGTCTCAGGCCTGTGTATTATGGGCAGTCAAGCGGAGAACGATTTCCTGTCAGTGCTTGGGTTGTTTATTTGACACATTTTAAGAAAAACAGGAAACACATTTGAATTTTCATGTTGCCAGTATTTTGCTTACAGAGTGTCGTCGATGCAAATATTCTGTTTATGATCTTCGTATGAGAGAGAGAGAGAGAGAGAGAGAGAGAGAGAGTTTAAGGCGTAATTTACCTACTTTCATTTGAACTATACCAATTTTAGATATTCATAAATTGATATTCATTAAATAATAGGGTACATTGTGATTGAATCCAACATGCAGTTTAGAGTCCACGTGCTACACCTGTCAATCAAATCAGCCTGCTAGCTGCACTACGCGTTTCTTCCATGGTAAAGGAAAAAAGTTTCGTTCTGTTAATTTTCATTCTCTCGATTAGTTTATACTGAAGCTTTAATGGGTTTTTTTTTGCGGAGAGGAACATCTTAAAATACGTTTAACAATTTAAGAACGAAATAAAATGACACAATAATTATTGTAACTGTTAGTAAAATTGTTTAATACGGGTAGAAATCCTTATGGTCCCTCGTTTCACGGATGACCCACCAGTCTATACCTGTGTATTCTGTGCGTTCAAGCGTAGAGTGGATTTCCTGTCAGTGCGATGGTTTCACACCTCTGTGTAAAACAATTGGGACTAAAGTTAAATACAGTTTACTTTGACAGTCATAAAAAGTTCAAGATGGGGGGGGGGGGGGCTACGAAAAACGTTATTCGCAACTGTTACAACATATTTTAGCATCTTTATTTATAATCAACACACATAAAATGATAATATCATGTAGTATTTTCAGAGTAAAGTAAAATTTTCATTTTATGCCGTTGATCGTAAGGTAAACGTTCACCGTGAAGCATGTGCTTGTCACGGACTATAGTATAACATTTACTGTCTTTGGCATCGAGAGACCAAGCCGTAAGATGTGCTACTTCTTGATATGGATTTAAAAATATTTAGAATCGGAAAAGTTTAAACTCATTAAAAAATTGGTATTTTTTTTTTTTTTAGTTTTTATCTTATCCTACATGTAGATTATATTAAGAAAATGATAAAGATAAAATGTCTTCGAAATAATAGCTTTATCCACCGTTACATGAAAACTGTTACGGTTGCATATAATTATTTCTTAAAAATCAATAGAGAGTTTTGAAAACGTGCATTTAATACGTAATCATTTAATGTGAAATGAAGCCATTCATCAGACATTATCAGTACATATTCTTAATATTAGGTGGCCGTCTTATTGTCTAATAGCGTACAGGTAAAAATCTCCGATCACCTTGTTCAACGGTAGGTCACACCGCCGCGGTTTAAACATGGCTGCAGCGAGGACCGCGATGAATTAACCGCGATGGTGTAACGCGGAAAGGATTAAATAACCGCGGGGGGAGCGCGGTCAGATACGGGATCCGCGTTGACGGTACTGTACCAGTAGATAGTCAGTCACTGGTATCAGTTCGTTTAGACACTGAACCAGGTGTAGAATGGAGGAGGAAAACATGATAATTCATGATGACACAGCTCGTTCTTATTACTGGTACATTTGTATATGCTTACTGGTACATGTAATACAATCTTAGGCTTGTATTTATTTGAGAGTAAAGCAGTTATGTTGCAGGGTCTCATCAGATGGCTGAATTACAGGTTGTTCACTAAAAAGTGCACCATTATTACCATTTATCCTGTATGCTTGATCTATGAAATAGATACTGCCATTATCCTTGTAGTCAAATAAATCAGGCAATGGCCAGATTTCTTTATTTTACCATCGATGGTCCTAAGCCTTTTGATTTATTAGCTAAGGTTGCATTTATTTGATATATGGGAGAAGGGGATGCTGAGGATGTAGACTAAAAGCCCATCTTTGGCTTTATTTCCTCCATGTGTTGTGGCAAAGAGTGACAGAGTGTAGTAATTGCTCTCTGTTGTGAACAGTCGTCAGGGAGATGCAATCAATCGCGGAATATATCGGCTAATATCTCAGAGAAAGAACGTGTGTGATTGTCTATCAACACTTTGCTTGAAATAAGCTTTTTTTGTTTTTCTTTTTACGAACGATAGTTTTGAAGCAGCTCTTTTTTGCCCTCTTTCAATGATTTCACACTCTAAATGTAACTCGAATTTGGTCAGAAATTAATGCTGTTGCTAAAAAATGTCATATATACTATAAAAAGTGAAATATTCAACCCTGTTTTATTTTTGCCCCTTTCACCCTAGTTATCAGTGCGCGAATTTAAGAATGGATAGGTGAATTGTAACAAAACCGAGTTATCTCTTTTGATAAGACATCATTGAAGCAAATTTAAGACATGGCGACACCATTTACAAGTGTAGATGGATGAAAATATTGGAGTGATAATAACCCTGTATACTTGCAGTACTGATTGATATTATTTTTTAAAATGAGTTTAGCATTGGCTAATCTCCCTAAAAGGGTTCTCAGGAAAAATGAGGGATTACAATCATAAATATCAGGTTGCAGTATGCTATGTAGAGAGGGATAAAATCTTGTCATGAAATCAATTTTTTTTTTATCTTTCCTTGTTACAATCTTTCAAATGCTTTCACTAGCACTTTTGATCCTTTTACTGGATTATATTTTTCCCTGGTGATGGAATTCAGTTAGTGAAATCTGATGATTGATTTGAAATCTTAAACGATTGCCAACACTACTTGCAGGCTTGCTGAGACACAGAGACCTCGAGCTACCTCTTTCAGTGAGGGCGATGAATCCTCAGAGGATGAGAATGAGACAGAGGAAGATAGAGGTGAGGACTGGTAGAATAAGATCTTTAGAATAGGATCCTGAAATTAATAATTATAACTACATACAATATTTAAGGGGGGGAGGGGGGTCACACATTTAAGCTAATAAGCTCTGCTGGTTTCTGCAGTAAAATTGAATTGCATTGTAATACATGTACATGTACACTTATTATATTTATTCATTTATTCAAGGAAAAAATAGGTACCGGGTTGATGTGTTTCAAACAAATATTCAAGTACAGTACATGTATTTCAATGTACCACTGAGCTATTAAAGATGAATTTTTTTTATAGGTATGGAAATTGAAGTAGCTTTGATAGATGCATGAAATAAAATAAATAAGCTTCTCTATTTTTGTGATTTATTTAGCAAAAAAGAAACAGTTTGAACAGAAAAGAAAGTTGCACTATAATGAATTTCAAGCTGTCAAACTTGCTAAGCAGTTGATGGAAGAGGAAGAAGAGGAAGATGAAGAAGATGAAAATAATGAAGTAACCACCAAAAGTGAAGTCATACAACCAATGGAGGAAAATAGTGCTAGTAATAGTTTACAAGAATCCAGTTAATTCAAGGCTTAGGAACTTGAAATCAAATTGTATGACAAAATTAGTTACTGCAAAAAATTGTCACAGAATGTATAGCCAAACTTGCTGATTCTTTTTTTGTCTGTCAGATTAAGGACATTTTGTATGTAAGGGAACTTATTTTAACATCTTAATGAAGAATGTTTTTATCCCATGACTCCGCATCAGATTGCAAGAAAAACAAACATGGGATACATTTTTTGCAGGTACTTTTAAAAAATATTTGGACGTTTTCTTGTCAAATTGAAGTATCTTGTACCTTGTATAATTATGGAAAATCAATATCATATGTAGATTACAAACCAAACTACAAATAATATGCATGTAAAATGATATGCATGTATTGGGCTTTTTATGAAAAATATATGTTATTGAGAAGACGTTTAAAGAAGTATAAATAATTATGATTCAGTTAACCGGTATTACAGAATGCATAATACATATTACATGTACTTTTACATGGATCGTAGAGTGAACAGGATGAGTGGAGCCCAACAGTATCTTAAGGTACTTCACTACACCTAGACTTATACTTTTTAAGACACTATGTCACAAGATGGTGATTTGAATTTTTTGTTAAACTGTTTGTATCAATCGATTCAGGTGTATTTTGTCATAGCACAGTGGTTAAAGTATCAGGCTTGAGAACCGCAGATCATGAGTTCGAATCCGCCTGGGCTTTTGTTTATGTGTACTGAATGAAATTTTTGAAAATATCATTTTTTATCCAAAATTGCACATTTTTTCACCTATTTGACATATATACTTCTTATCCATTATGCTTTCTATCATAATCCAGTAATTTTCTGCTGATTGGAGAAAATATTTCAAGGTGTAGTGAGGCACCTTAACAGGGGAATTTAATGAATGTGTGTTTGTTTGGGCACATTAGAATTGGGACAAATGAAAGTCACAATGACTTTAGTGGTGTATTTATTCATTTGCATTAAGTGCAAATGATTATTGTTTTGAGTCCCAACCATTTTTTTTTTGGCAAGGCAAATAGTACCAGATATAGCAGCTACAAAACCAGAAACCATGCAATATAGGAACTTAGTAATTGTCATTCATTTTCCACTCATTTTAACATTAAGAATCATATTTTACACTAGGAACATTGTCTCTATTGAATATGTGACTTAAAAAAGCATATCATAGTTGACAATTCATTAATCCATAAAGCATTTTTCTTTATGTCAGTTAACATTGAATTTGTCACTGGTAATTAAAATCTAAAGGATATATTGTAACATTAATTTTGGAATACACATAAAATTTCCTGATGTACAATAAGTCTTCAAATTAATATATATAAGATGAAAAAATATTGATACATTTCCATTAGTTTGTGTGTGTGTGTGTAGTCATAAATGCTTTAAGAATGTTTTTAAGATGCTTTCTTCCATTAATAGTGTAATATAGTTATGCTTTGATAAAGAAAATCTCATTTAAATCATCAGCATTTTTGAACTTCTGGACATGATCAAGAATACTTGATGACAAATCATGTCATACATCTACATGTGATGACTGTGTACTTAATTTTTCATTCAAAATGCATTATTCTCCATATTTCTTATTTTGCATTACATATATTTATAGTGGTCTAATTAATTGTGTAACACTTTAGCAGGTTTATTTACACCAGAATAATTAGTACAGTCAAACTTTGTTATCTTGAACTCGATGGGACTGTTTGATAACTTCGAGATATCGAGGGTAAAATACATGAAAAATAAGTGGTTGGGAGTTACAAATCACCTTTTTATATCCATTTTATTCGAGATATCGATCAGTGTTCCAGATATCGAGGTTCAACTGTATTTAAATATCATAGGAGTATTCAGGGAATTAACTAGACGGCAAGGCTGTTTATTGAAAAAAATTTTTAGACACTAGTAATTTTTGTTTTTTCCCCAAATGAGACAGTGCTGGATTTGTTGAAAAAATTATTACCATGCATTGCTGTGTTAGAACCATTTTAACAAGAGCTTAACCTTTGGGTAGTTGTGTCAAACGGCAATGTGACGTAGGCCTGTCTATTTCATTGTAGGACACTCAGCCATGGCTCTTTGAAATCAACAAGATTTGTCTGGCTTTTGAGCTAAGACTACGCAATCGTTGTACATTTCGCTTGAAACCAGCGTCATTTTAACTAATATGTCCTGACACAAGAATAGTCACGTCCTTCTGAAAGTCAAATGCCTTGTTAAAATGGTTTTTATATATTTCATTGTAACATTTACTTTCTTTCATTTTTCAATGTGTATAAATTGTATGGTATGTATGCGTGCTGCTTTATTATTTTTTTCGTTATATTGCTTTAAAGGCTATGGTATGTTTAATGATTACATTTGCTTGCACCAAAAGCTTCTGTTATACTAATTTGTAGGTAATCAATGCAATGTGTAGATCAATTCAGTTTGAATTTCCTCTTATAGGAAGTCTAAGCTAGTTAAATGTGATTAACTTTGTAAAATTGAGATAAAATGGAGCCATCTTTCATTTACTCGTAATAGGCACAGAATAAACATCACTGATATGCTGCATTCTTGCTTCACTTAAACATTTTGTGCCTATTTATTGTGTGAAGTTTATTTAGCAATAAATTAATTGAAAATTTGTTTTTCTTTCTAAAAGTAAATAAACAGTGACCTCATGATCTGTGTAAACAAGAATATGTAGCTGCATGGTGAGGGCATATCATTGCGGTAGTATGTCTTTGATGCTGTTCTTTCTATCGATCATACGGTACTTAAGGGCATACACATTGTCCTGTCCAAGTGTTTGTTGACTGGTTGTTCTTTTCCGTAGGTGTATAGAATATGCAAACATTTGTTTTTACCTGTAATTCAGAACCATTTGGGTTTGGTTTTTTTTTGCGATTTTTTAAAGAGATAAATATTTCTAAGAATGTGTTGCACATTGATTACACTGTATTAGTAATAATGGAGCGTGATCTTTGCATGTTATGAAAAGTATTGCAATTTATTGTTTAAATTTTTTTTATCCTAGCTGTTCGAATTTTTTTGTTTGATAATGTGGGCTGATGGTGCAAGAAATGTATTACCAAATTGTAATAGTTTTGATAAATATAATGTGAATTATATCAAAGTTATTAAAATATAGTAGAATTTGAAAAAAATGTTTAGCTTCTTCTTTTAATGTACAGGTATGTAGATTTCAACAATGGCCTGCTCTGTGGTGCATTTATTTGCAATCATGAATTTTAAATCTTTGTTCTAAATCATAATTTTGTAAATTTTAATAGAATTTTTTTTCTTCTTTTTTTTTTTTTTTTTATAATTTTCCTACAATTTGCATCTCCACAGTAAATGAAGCCATTTAAATTATGCCACACACATACAGTGTGCAGTTGAATAGGTGTCATTGAATGCAGTTTAATTTATAAACTTAAGATGTTTTTAAAAATTTCTTTGAAAGTTAGCTAAATACACAATTTAGAATGGGAAAGAAAAGTTTTGATCTGAGAAATAATAAGACTCATTAAATATGTACCTGTATCTGTCTCGAGTTGATAAAAATAAAAAAAAGTTTTTGGGAAAGCGCACTGAGCAGTTCAGTGATACAAATGACATACATTGCATGCTCCTTGTCAAATACATGGTCGGGTATAAAAAAGAATTCTGGGATGTTTAACAATTGAAATTTCAAAAATATTAAATAAATGAAATTACGGTGCAGTTGAGGATGTAGAGTGCACATTTTCTACACTGGGGAAAATTAAACAGAATGAAGAGATAACTGAACATTTGTGTCAAGAACAAAAGTGTGTGGAACAACATTAAGAAATGTCGAAAATGAAATGTACAGGGTGTATGGTTTGCTAAATACTTTTGAAAGGATACCTTTACTTACATGTACCTAACTTAATACATAAATTATTTTAATTACACTGCAGATACCAGTATAAATTTTGATTGCTGATAACCTTTAATGTAAGTGTTCATCATCTCTTAACATAGTAAGTAGGCCAGCAATCCTGGTCTCTTAGGTTGGAATAGGTACCGTGTTAAAAAAGGTTAGGTATCTCTATTAAACACACCAGGTAGTACATTTGAACAACTAATTGCATACCAGTCTAGGTACACATTAATAAATGTTTTTATTTTGATCAATAAAAGGAACATTTAGTTGACATCTAGCACATCTAATATTTACTTTGCAAGATAAGTCCACAAAAGCTTTTGTTGAAAAAATAAGCTTGTGTCACGAAATATAAAATACATTTAAAATAGGCTTTAAATCTCCATGTATTTTGATGTTGAATTGATGAGATTGCTTCTTTTCACTGCTGTTAAAGCAAACCACACTTCTGTGGCTGTTACACTGTTGTTATATCTGAATTTATTCAGGCTGTTTTTAATCTCTTAATATAAAGTTAAACATTTTGAGCAGAGGCTTTGTAACATTGCTGCCAGTGCTTGAAAAATACCCCTTCACCGCTTCAAGATCTATTGTCATTTTATCAGCACATCCATACAAAATCTAATGGAACATCTATTGTTGTGTGTGAATATTTTCTGAAAATAATGGCCTGAATCACCATAAGAAACACAAAAATGCTCATGTCCTCAATTACTTGCCATTGGATGCAAAATAAAAAAAAAAAAACATGTTTGAAATCTTAATTAAACAGGATACAAGATTAAGCCTGATAATAAAAGGATGAGTTAAAATCAATGTGCTTTATTAAGAAAAATAACATTCCAGTAATAATTTTTCGTGATTCTACACGCTGTTTTGCACAACTGATAATGTCCATGCAATGCCCTTTTATTGGTAAAAACATTTTAATAAATTGTTGGTAACTTTATCTCAAAGTCACAGAGAATCTAATTAGATTAGTCCAGCAGTGCAAAACATGACCCGGCGATAAACACAGGGAGAAAATCAATGCATAGATCTTGAGCATCCAGCCAGAATATCACGAAAATGTTCCATCATTAATTCTATCATAAAATTTTGTCACACAAATGTTCACTCATGGAAGGATATAAGAATTGGCTTGCGTGGCAAAGCACTGTTTGATTGCCTCTTGACAGTTATTAATGTCTCTCCATGGCAAAGAAATGTGAACTGTCAGGAATTCCAGGTGCTTTAATAACACCTCTAATGCTGCCTGCATGTCAACTCCGGCAAGCACCTGCTCTAATGCTACATGGTACCCATTTGTAGATTCCTGTAGCTTCATCACAGTTTGATTCAAGTCTTTCTTCTCATGACAACTTGAACATTCTGCTTCTGCCAGATCTTTGTCTTGAGAAATGAAAATAGGTCCAGAGCAGTCTTTACATTTGAACACCGGGACATCATCAGGAATATCAAAATAAAGAGGAAGTTCTAACTGACAAGCATCACAGTTGCAATCGAAGAAGTACTGTGGCCGTAATTTTGCCCGACGTTCCTCTCTTATGGTCAATGGGTATAGAGCTCCATAATTGTCAAGAATTTCTTCTCCTTTCTTAATGGGCTTTATAGCTCTGACAACACAAATATTGCCATAGTTGTGTCTTACCACTGAAGGGTCACAAGAATGGTTGATGAGGCTGAGAAGTGCGTAAGCTCCAGATCCTATCTCTATGCTGTTTGTTACAGTAGGATCCCCTGGCTTCCAGAGGATTTCAGAAATTTCATGGGCATTACAGGGCAACATTTGTATTTGTCTTAAAATGTGGCTTCCTATGTAACATTTTGCATCCATTTCTTGTCCCTTTTGACAATCTTTGAAAAAAGTAGTTAACTCTAAGCACCCCAATAAATACACAGTTTGGACTGCCTTGTTAAACAGATCCTCAGGTGTTCTTTTGTCTCCATGATTCACTAAGGTGTATAGAGCATGATAATTCTCCGAATCATAACAGCCATCCCCATTATATCCAATACTCTCTGACACGTCATCTTTGCAAAAATTGCTTTGTTCCTTGAAGAGAAAGGAAAATCCTGCTTTCAAAACCATACGAAATGCTAGATGCCCTAGTTTTGATTTCATATTTTGGACATGTCTGATGATTTTACATTCTATTCTGTGATATTCTGTCCAGGCCTCTTCCTGACACTGCAGGGAACAGAAGGCAACATCACTGCACTGCTGACAGGGCACAGGGGCATTGATTCTTTTACTGCAGTGACTGCAATACTCTTGTTCTCTTTCTGGGAGATTGACTGAGGCATACGGTTTCTCCACTGCTACAATATCTCCCACTTTGATATCAGTGGATGCCATTAGTCCACGTCCCATTTCCGTGCTCTCCCTTAAACTGACTGTACTACTGGCCGACAGGAATACAGAATTTTGGGAACTTTTGTCAATTTGAGGCAGATCTGAGTGAAAATGGTTTACGACCTGCCTCTGCTCCTCATCCATATGATTTTCCAAGTCCAAATTACGGCCTTCAATTTTCACTTCTTCTATAAGACGTTGCATATCTTTACATAGATTTTGCCTTTTCTTTTCATCTAGAGTTGAAAACTCCAGGGACTTTAAAGCTGATTGGAACGACTGTTCTGCTTTAATAAAGTCCTGCAGCTGTCTATGACACTTTCCCTGTCGATCATGTAACTTGTAATGGTTTTCCGTGGGATATCCAAATCGGAAAGCCAGTTCTGCATTCCACAAACAAGCAGCATAGTCCTTCAGATGAAACATGGCAGCTGATCTGTTAGCATAAGCATTGGCTAACTCCAGGTCTTTGGTCTCAGTCTTGGTTTCCATTTTGTCAAAACAATTCATATTCGTCACTGGAGCTTTTAAAACACTAGCTGTATAAAGCTTAAGGGATTTGGAATAATTCTTCTTTATGAAGTACTGGTTTCCTTCAGTTCTTAGATGAAAAGATTCTTCTGAATTTTTGCCATTATCATAATCCTCAAGATGAATGTGTTTTTGGACCACAGGCAAGGATAACACAAATTTTACTCTCTCTTCATTTGTTTTCATTTTGGAAAATTCCTCCATAGTTTTTACAAATTCATGTTTCTTTTGAAATTCCTCACGAATAGCTTTCTGAATGGCCTCCATGTCTGCTGTCAGAAACTCCAAATCTATCTGCAATGTAAAATAGTACAAGCTGAAGCATATATTCTTAAGCTCTGTTTAGTGCAAATTTAAAACCTTGATAGTAAAATGGAAAATTCATGATTTATAATTGGTTATAATGCAAGGATAGAAAGATATGTGGTAAGTCTGGGCATCAATGTCTGCAGGATACCTTGCAAATTATGAAAAATAAAATAGGGAGAGAAAAATGTAAGCAAAACTGCTAATATGTTTCTGCCAAAAAAAATGTCGGTGCAAAAAGTTGCTTAAGCATACTATGGAATCATTAGATTTCATGGTGGCTCAATTTTCGTGGAATTCGTGGGTACCTCTCATCCACGGAATAACATCCTCCACGAATTAATAAATTAGGGTAATAAAGTCATATTTCCTTTAAAAATTGTAGATATATAAGAATACGCGAAATTAAGTCCTCACGAACCTGTAAAATTTAAGCCATCCACGAAAATTAGCCCCCATGAAATTAAACAATTTTACAGTATACCATGAATACAATATCACAAACTGATAAAGAAAACCCACCCAATCTTGTAATAAGTTAATTAAATCATTCTTTGTGCCATGCAAAAGTATATATAGTGTCTGGTTCCCATGCATGGTGCCAAGTGAATGAGAGTAATTTAGATGGGACACCAGTAAATCACAGGTTAGTCCCCATCAAAAGCTGATACCAATTTGCTGCTGGATGGACTGAAAGATAAAGTATGTGCCTTGTCTGTAAGCAAGCAACACAATGAACACACCATATCATTGACAAGCGACCTGAGCAGCTAGGGCTTGAACCAGCAACTAGGCAAGTTTATAATCAGTCCAAAACTAGCAGGCATTTTTGTGCGCCATTTAAAATTTTTACAATGGGTGGCACTGTAGCCCCCAGGTCGTCCATCCAATTTTTTTTTCAGGCCTGCAGCTATACCTTTGGGCTAATGTTTCTGCTTAAACACCTATGACCATTGAGAAATATGCACCAAAAAAAAAAAAATTCAATAAAGATTGTCCAAAACACCAGTTCAAATGCGGACAAAAGATAAATCAGTTCCTAGAGCGCAAGACTATGAATAAGGAGGCCAGGTTCAAATGGCTTGGGGTAAAATGCTGACATTTTTATGGACCCTCCACTTTGGAGGGTCCAGAGTGGAGAGGGTGGAGCTTTGTGTGTCAATCTTAACTAAGAGTCTGTTTGATCTGTCATTCCAATTTCCAATTTAAAAAAAGAGGTGACTGGGTAGTTCCTAACATTTACCGGGTAATTATTTTAGCAACTTCAAATGAACTTTATCAGGAAACAAATTACTTTAAGTTTGTGTAACAATTATTCTAAGTCCAGTGAGACTGGGAACAGGAAGTTAACTCACCTCAATGTTGAGAGATTATCCAAATTCCAAGTCACCAAGAGTTTCAACTTCGTTGCAAAATACTTATTACCATCTGAATGCAGATTGTTGCATGTTGGAGACAATGTCCATTGTTTGAAATGTCTCGCCATGTCATAATGCATTCAGAAATTTCAGCACAATTATCTTCAGGACATAGGGACAATTTAAGGAAATGAAATATTACAATAAATTAATTATTTTTACTTGACTTTCATTTTGTAGAATAAAATTCATAAGCTGTTATAAATATCAAACATTTTGTACATTTCAGCAATAATGAAGCTGTAATATTTTTTACAAAGTATATCTTGTGTCATCTTCGCTAGCCAAGCGTTTTCAGTCAACTCTGCTCCCCACAGAGAAGAGGTGCAGATCAGAAACCCTTGACTTGGGAAGATGATCTTGTGTAGAACTGATGAACACCCTTCGTCATTGTCAATTAAGGGGCGGGGAGTTTTAAGTGCTTGTGTTTTAAAGTCATATAAATAAAACAATGTTGTGCCCCGTTCTGTTTCTGATAAAATAATTGAAATGACATATCAAATGGACTCTTAATTAAGATTGACACACCAAACTCCACCCCCTCCACTCTGGACCCTCCAAAGTGGCGGGTCCATCGTCAGCATTTTACCCCAAGCCGGTTCAAATTCATTTGATTTAATAAAGGCGGTAAATATGACCTGTATTTTAACAACCTCCTTGAAATAATCAAAAGTATGTGAAATATGGTCTGCAATCATTCTCTTCAGCAATACATGGGGCAAGTCTGTATCATATATAGAGACAAATGTCTGTGCGGATGGGATTACTCTACAACCTAGCTGCAGGACTGTAGCTCTCGGTCTGAAAAAATTCGGATGGTCGACCTGGGAGCTACAGTGCCTCCCATAGTAAAAAAACTGCAATTTACTGCACACAAACAAATGCGCCAGGTTTGGACTGATTAATCTCATTTACGATCACATTCTGTACAAATATTTAATCCCAAAAAATTCCTTGGACATTTTACCAAAGATATTGTCACTTCACTTGCCTCTGATATTCTTTTAAACAACATCCCCAGCCCTGTAAATTAAAGTGGTGCAAGTTTGTGCGCCGTGAATTGCAGTTTTTTTTTACTATGGGAGGCACTGTAGCTCCCATGTCGTCCATCCGAATTTTTTCAGACCGGGAGCTACAGTCAGGCAGCTATCTACAACCCTGGCCTATGCATGCTATATATGGTCAGATGGTTCGATGGTTTGCCTCATGTAATTCAAAAAATTATCATGCATAACCGTTATAGATAAGGTATATTGGAATTTATCATAATGACAAGCGAAGGTGGGGTTTGCCCGTGTCCCTCCAAATAAATATACTTACGATATCAATTAGGTGTAGTTCTTTTTAGGTTTTTATAACTGCATCTCAGTTCTCTGTAAAGTGAATCTACTTTTACCCATACCACATGATTTTTGGTTGTCGTATTAAAATGATTTCGGGGAAATATTTGTTTATAACTTTTCATAAAAATTACACAATGTAACATATTTATGTTTATGATATTTGTTATCATTACAACAACTTTAGCAATTAAATGTACCGGGAACGTAAACAAATTACGACAACTAAAAGTTGGAGTGTGCATGGAATATTCTCGGGTGTTCTGAACCTTGTTTACTGCAAAAATACAGAAGATGGAGAATAACGGTGGCGATAGAGGTCCCCCTGATGATAGGAACAAACAACCGAAAAGCGTCGGAAAGTTGCTGCACATGTGTCTTGAAACACAGAGTGGTAGTCCTCAGGATGAGAATCATGTCGTGCAACCCATGCCTGAAGAGGTAAACATGCTTGTTTACAACTCGTATCTATATGATGTCGTGAAATTGTGAGTCTTTCTGTAATCTATCAAGACTTCATTTTTTAATGATTTTGCTTTTCGTTATTCTGAAATAGACAGGTTTCATTTATTTTTGTTGTACAATGATTCTTAAACAGGTTGGGACCCTTATCCCAAATGGGATTTAATAACCCAAATGGGATATAAATCTAAAGTGCAAAAAATAAAAAAAAGATATTATATGTATTTCATCTATTCTAATGCGGATTTATATCAAAAATTTCAAAATCAAAAATTTTTATTTTTTGCACATTAAAATATCCCATTTGGGTTATTATATCCCAAACGGGCTATTATATCCCATTTGGAAGATTGGTCCCAACCTGTTAAATTGACTGAGCCTCTAAACTCTATCCCAAGATATCCTGGATTTACATTCATTCCAATGTATGAGAAATTTCCAAGATTTCTTAATCAAAACGCCCCTGTTAGGTTATCAGGTTTCAATACAATGCTAAAAAATGTGGTCTACGGGGATTTTGTATTGCAGCAAACCCGGATGATAACGTTGTAAAATTACGCGATGTATTCCGAGTGTATTCAGGATGGAGAAAAGATGTAAACATTCCCCATTATAAATCTCCTTAAGGAATCTTTTTTCGTTCCTGTGAATTTTTCAGAGTGAAAGATGATAATGTCATGTGTCAATGAAATTATCTTGGAAATTATCCATTTCAGCTATTTCAAATGCACTACTTTCACAGGTATGTGTATTTTTATAAAAAATCCTCCAAATTGCTGCATAAATATATTGGGACAGACTATAGTCCCTCACCCTAATCTCAGCAAGATTCACTGGTGTAAAGGCGACTCATCATTATTGTAGTTAATCTGAGAATTTTGTGCCTTTTTGGGTCATTGCCATGTTTGATGAACAGTTGCATAATACCTGGAGTGGAGATTCGTTGAGACTAAAAATTTTGACTCACGTCTCATCATGCTAATCTCAGCAAGATTCATCGAGACTGAAAAATTTTCACAGACTTCTCTTCTTTTGAAGAAAATTATTAGAAAAGACATTAGTCAAAATTTTTCAGTCACGAGAAATCTCGCTAACTAAGGTAGATTATAAACACCCCTCCCATCTTACCAATTTTAATGAACGATCAAGATAATTGATGCCTTCATACCATCACTTTAATTTATTCCTTCCCAAATCGTGGATAATGATTTATCTGACTGAACTGAATTTAGAGATTGCACTATATCCACCACTGTCTACCAGCGTGATTGATCTTTCTCAACCAGTGAACCCAGAACAGCTGTGCCTTGGACAGTAGATAGAACATTCTATCTACAAATTGAAATGGTTCAAAGACATCTTACATTTATAACAGTGTACTGTATATTTATGTTCCTGATATTGTCTTACGGACCTGCATGGTTATAAAAAATAGAATTAGTTTTGTGTGTGGAATATATGGAAACTACTGGTATTCAAAAAGAAGGCATACACAAGCTGTAACAGGTTTGTTTCAATAAAGTGAGTACCGTAGTTATTATTTAATTCATATTATTTATTCTATAAAGTTATTCCAAAGCAGATCAGCAACTGCTCCATTAGACCTACCGATACATGGGAGGTATTCTATGGTGAGGCTTGATCCAAGACACACAAATTATTCTAATTAGAGAATTCCCAATCCCCATCTCCATACCCCACATAAACCTTGCCTGAGAGTCGGCTCAGCTTATGCTTTTATGCCTAAGTCACCATCATCATAAAAAAAACTTCTGTTGCAATAATTGCAAAAAATATTTTTGTTTAGCGTCGACAATGGTTGGACAATGCCCTGAGAGATTTAACAGTAAGCCCAGTGGAGAGGATGAAGGTGGGCTTACGTATTCTTACTACAGCAGAAAGTACAGAGCAACAGATGATTGATGCTTTAGATGAAATCATTGAGTGGTGTGAAAACCTTGATTTTGCTGCAGGTAAGAATATGTATTAAACAAATATTCAGACTTTGAGAAATACATAAGAATTGATTAATTCTTAAACCTCAACATTTGAAATAGTAGAGAGCTGGTACATGTAAATGTCTCAGTTTTACTGTCATAAACCCTTCAAATTTTTTCTTAATACACACTATCATCCATAAACTCGTATGTTGCATAGAAATAACATTCATTCTTATGTGGTGTGTCTGTTTCAGATTTTTACAAGATTGGAGGATATCCAGTGCTTAGCAAATTACTGCCCCACAAATCAGCTGAGATCAGATGGAAAACACTGGAGTTGATTGCAGTCTTGGTTCAGAACCACACTTATTGTCAGGAGATGGCTCTCAAAGAAAACTTGTTACCAAAAATGTTGACAATACTGGATACAGATGACGATTCAACTGTTAAAATAAAAGCTTTGTATGCTGTGTCATGTAAGTATAAAAAAATACTACAATATTCTGTCACCTAGACTTGATTTTAGATTAGAATTTAATTTTTGATTTTTTTGTTTAAAATTGTTTATATGTGTATTTTGAATAATTTAAATGTTAAAAGTCCAGTTACAAGTGAGACACGGAGGTTAAAAGTCATTGTCGTGTAAGCAAAGCTGAAGTCTTACGTTTGTTTGCAAATAATGCAAAGTACAAAAATTTTCATCTCTTTGACAAAAGGACTTGTGCCAAACAAGATAAACTGATTCAATGTGGTCATAAATAATATTATCAACAAAAAAAAGCAATTCATACTAATACCACATTTATGTCAACAACAAAAAGACTCAAGCTTTGCCTTATTTACAAACGGTAATAAAGAATTTTGAACTCTGTGTCTTGTTGTAACTCAATATTTGACTTCAAAATTAAAAAATCATTAAAAATGCATAAAAACCATTCTAGAAGGTAAAAATTTGAAACTTTTGAGCTCAAATCATGTCTGAGTCCCTTTAAACTAGTGTACAGCATATATCAAGCAACCTCTAAACATTAAGCCAAATTGTATGCAATATATGACAAGCAGTAAAACTATAATACTGGTAGTTGATGAGTTAATAATATAAAGTTATCTTGTATTTGGATATCATTGATTTGTAAATGCATATTAAGACACCACACATCTCTTTCAGGTCTCACAAGAGATAATCCTGAAGCACAGAAAGTGTTTATAGAAAAGGATGGCTTTTCTGTATTGATGCGAGCCATGCAAACAGATGTTGAGAAGTTAAAGATTAAGGCTGCATTCATGTTGTCTGCACTTTGTGTGGATAGACCAGACATCAAAGGTAGGGACTAAGTAATACTTAGAATACTAGTACTCTATGTGGATAGACCAGACATCAAAGGTAGGGCCTAAGTAATACTTAGTATACTAGTACTCTAAGTGGATAGACCAGACATCAAAAGTAGGGACTAAGAAATACTTAGTATACTAACACTCTGTGTGGATAGACCAGATATCAAAGGTAAAGACTAAGTAATACTTAGTATACTAGTACTCTATGTGGATAGACCAGACATCAAAGGTAGAGACTAAGTAATAGTTAGTATACTAACACTCTGTGTGGATAGACCAGACATCAAAGGTAAAGACTAAGTAATAGTTAGTATACTAGCACTCTGTGAATAGACCAGACATCAAAGGTAGGGACTAATTAATAGTTAGTATACTAGTACTCTGTGTGGATAGACCAGACATCAAAGGTAGAGACTAAGTAATAGTTAGTATACTAGCACTCTGTGTGGATAGACCAGACATCAAAGGTAGAGACTAAGTAATAGTTAGTATACTAGCACTCTGTGTGGATAGACCAGACATCAAAGGTAGAGACTAAGTAATAGTTAGTATACTAGCACTCTGTGTGGATAGACCAGACATCAAAGGTAGAGACTAAGTAATAGTTAATATACTAGCACTCTGTGTGGATAGACCAGACATCAAAGGCAGAGACTAAGTAATACTTAGTATACTAGTACTCTATGTGGATAGACCAGACATCAAAGGCAGAGACTAAGTAATACTTAGTATACTAGTACTCTATGTGGATAGACCAGACATCAAAGGTAGAGACTAATAGTTACTATACTAGTACTGGATGTGGATAGGCCAGACACATAAGGTTTGGGCTGATTAATGATTAGTAAACTACATGTAGTACTATGTGGATTGGCCAGACATCAAATGTAGGGATTAGTACCTAGAGAACAAGTATTGAACTGATGGTATCCTTGCACTCTGTGGCATTTAGCAGAAGTAATTTGAGATATAAACTATAGACTTGGTTTTGTAGATGTGATGTGTGACACTGGCATGATTGAGCAGTTAGTGGGAGTCCTAAACGAAGAACACAACTCCTTCCATGAGCACACTTTGGCTGCTCTTCTCTCCATTGTCACAAATCACCAGAAGGCTGTAGAGGAGTGTCAAAGACCAGAACTGGAACTGGACAAAAAATTGCAGGAGAGGATCCGAAGTCTTAATGGCAAAGATGAATTCCGTGTAAGTCTGCTCTGGGTTTTATTGCCATTTGTTCGTAGCTGAATGTAGGATAGTTTAATTTTTCTGTTATATATATAGTGTTATAAATGTTATTAATATCTTGATGTGGGTTTGTTTTTTCTCAAAAAACATTGTATAATGTACTTTAAAAAATGGGAGATCCCTTATTCTTATTTACGCTTACAATGCACTATGTGTACAAGTACAAAAATTCTGAGCTTGAATGCTCTCATTTGTTGTCTGTTTTACCTTTGTAGGAGGAAAGTCAATATGCCAAAGAATTGCTAAAGATAATAACAAAGGATGACATTGAGGTTCAGCGGTAAAAAGCAGCAAGAGGCTTGTCCAGATGGATGGCTGATCCATTTAAAAACAAAGCAGTCACTACTTGCAATAATGTAGCTCTCCTCGTTTTGCCTATCCACCCCACCCCCAAACCCTAACACCCCCCCCCCCCCCCCCCCCCCCTCAACCTCACACACAAAATTTGGAAAAAATGGGGAGGGCTGCATTCATGCAGCCATGCACGCATGTGCTTGTGCGATTTCCAGTGTGATTCAAATGTGGATTTCGATCGCTGACTTGATTGAATTTATGTAACAAATGAATATTGTACAATACTGTGTTTTCATATTTAAATTGCTGTAAAACAGTTTATCTCAGGGAAGTTTTCTAAATTTGAATTGATGTGTCTTTTAAGTAACTATTCAGAAGTGTCTTGACAAATTTCAAGTATTTTGTTGTCAGTATTTTAATTTAACTGCATACATGTTATGACTAGATTAATGCACTTATGAATATACAGGAAATTTTGAATTATACGCGGATCTAGAGGGGTAAGGGGGGGTCGGATCCCCACTTAAAATTCAAATTTCTTTAAATTAACATTATAGAATTATCCAAAATGTGTCTGCCTCAGACCCCCTCTTTAAAAAACTAAAAAATAACCGTTATAAACCCCCCTACCCCAGAAAATTTTTCTAGATCCACGCATATGAATTACCACTATTTTTTAGTTCTCTTGAATAGTGTAGTGTGAGGAAAAAATTAAAGACAATTACTGAAGAAAATCAGGGCTAAAACTGTTGTATTAAATATTCATAGAATGATTAGACAATTCAATACTGTTCATATATTTGCAGTATTATAAATAAATTGCCAAATTTTAATCATTACATTATGAATTTCTTGTCTTGCAGGTTCTATTATTTAATTTTAAAATTATTGTTAATGAGATTTGTGTAAATAAAAATACTGCTTTATTGATGAAAAAGAATATGAATTTGCTAATCCAGTCTTGCATGACGAAATGTTTCAGTAATTTATTGTGAGAGAATGTTTAGTGTTGTATCAGTGCAATTTAAGCTTTCTGTGGTGGTATTTTTGTAAATGAATGTTCAAGATGCATGTATATACACATTTAAGACCTGTTACCTTTTTTACTTCAGGCCAAAATAAGTAAACTGTGTTTCCAGTTCCCCTACCAACTCTAAATTTTACGGTATATGATATTGGCATTGACATCTCTTTCTGGGAAAAAATAATTTTTGGACGTTTCATGGTCTCTTCAAATGTTGAAAGTAACATAGAAAACAAATCTGTATTCAGTATCTTTGTAACATTCTCGATGGACCAGGTTTGATAAAAAATTGTTAAAACATGAAATGTTTTCCCTACCTAATGCCAATTTTCATATTCAGTTAAGAATAAGAAAAGCACTGTTTTTTGGACATGGAGACCTTTTTTAAAATGTGAATACAATTATATTACGTATTCTAAATTTTATCTATGGTAAATCTTCTTGTATGCATGAAGTATTTGTAGTCAAATCAAAATTACATGCATACAGATATACCGGTATATGTATAGTGCATGTACCAATATTTTTAATCGTACATTTGATCTTTTTTCAGATTCTCTTTTTCCAATACTGATGGTATAAGTGAATAGAAAAAAATCTATATTCAATTATTTGTTTTTATTACTTGCAGAGAATAGCATCACTTTTATTTTTATGGGTTGTTCTATATTGAAAAGCACGCCTAATGAAATTGATATCCAATTCTGGACAGACTTCATGATTTGTTGATTACTATGATTATATGCATTTAATACTTTTACAGCTGTTAGTACTTTTGTTGAAATACAGAGCTACTTGTGTACTTCTACATATCTTTGTTGTTTTTATTCCAAATATGTATTCATTATACATGTATTACCTGCACATGTATTGCCCAATCATTTTATAATTCCCAATAAAGAGTTTCTGGAATGTATATAGGAGCACATGGCACATTAGTCGTAGGTATTCTGCAAATAACTCAAAGGCTAATTATTACCATATGTTATGTCATTACACAAGACACTTTATCTGCATTGGCGAATTCAAGCCAGCCGCAATGGGTTGGTGTACACTGGGGCTTAACCTGTAATGAACTGGTGTCCCAAGAAGGTCAAGTCAAAAGTCATCCACTAAGCATCTTATAAACCAAGATATAAGCACTGGCCTTATGGCTCAGAGAAGGATTTAACATTTTAGCAAGGGCATCTATTTGTACAACCAAACACAACTACCTCGTATTAAAGGGGCATGGTCACGATTTTGGTCAAAAATAATATTTTCGATTTTAATGTTGAAAATGCTTAAGTAAGGCATTTTTAATAGGCAACCAAAATTTGAGTGTCATCTGATGAGTCGTAAGCGAGTAACAGAGCTTACAATTCTTCGATTTGTAAACAAAGTGTTTGTTTACATTTTGAATGTTAAATTAAAAATTCCAGTTTTAGACCTAAAATTAACATGTTAATCGTAAGAAACTGTTTATTTATGCTTAAAGTGAATAATAAGATAGACAAACCAGCTTTAAAAAGATTTTTAATGGTATATTGAACCTATGTAAACAAAAACAGGGCACGAGCCTTGTTTTCATGCCGAAGAATTATAAGCCCTGTATATTGCTTAAAACTCAACGACTGGCACCCAAATTTCATTTGATCATTAGAAATGCATTCTTAAAGCATTGCAAATAATAAAAACAGAAAAATAAAATTTGACCAAAATCATGACCATGCCCCTTTAACACTAAGGTTGCTCATTTCTTGTGTGTTGTATCCTTAACCCAAGGTCATTTGACTTGGGTCAACTGAGGTCGCATGAAAACGGAATAAAGTTTGTATGATTTATAACTTTATTGACCAAGATATGTTCTTTGACCTTGATTAGGATTTTTGATCATGATCAAGGTCACATTATTTCATGAGATTAAACCATGATGATGCTTCTAGAGATCATGACTTTTCTTAGAAAATTTCTGAGGTTAAAGGGGCATGGTCATGATTTTGGTCAAAAATTATTTTTCCGATTTTTATATTTATAACGCTTCTAAAAGGCATTTTAAAAGTCAACCGAAATTTGAGTGTCATTTGTTGAGTTATATTAAGCGAGTTACAGAGCTTGAAATTCTTATATGTAAACAAAGCGTTTGTTTACATTTTGAACTTTGAAGTAAAAATTTCAGTTTTAAACCTAAAACGAATGGGTTAAAGGTTAGGAACTGTTTATCTATGCTTAAAATAAATAAAAAAGATAGAGAAACTAGAGCAGAGCTCGTGGCAAAACCACGAGTAGGTCTTCCGTTGTTGCTGCGGGTTGAAAATATGTGATATGGTGTCAAACTATTATAATGACTAAACTTTCAGTTCTGCTTTTGTTATAAAAATGTGTTGTAATTGAAAGCCTGTATATAAAACGTGTTTTGAAAAAGAAAGGAGGAAAATGTTTTAGGAAAACTCTTTGTCGAACACAGTTTGTGAAATCGTTTCAAAATTTCTTTAAAAAAATGAGATCTTTAATGGCGAGTTAAATTTTCAGAGGTTAGCAAGCAAAAAAAAAAAAGATCAGCGGGAGAATTTATGCAAAAGCGAGCATCTCAATTTTACACCAGACGGTGCTGTTTCATAGAGACACCACTATGTAATGTGAATTATATAACCTTATTTACAGAATTGAATGTTACTTCTCTCGACGATGTAATAATGTGCAAAATCCTTATTTTTATGTCAGTGGGTTGACTAATTAAACTTATAAAAAAAATTCAATTGCGCTTGCGTAAATTGGAATTCTGGGAAGGAATTAGACACTCTGTGTTAGAGAAATTCGAAGAAGTTGTGAAACTGGTTAGTTTCTAGATCAAACTGCGCATTGATGTATTAAAAGACTATCATGGGTATCGTCAGTAGCCACGGTCCGGAATCCGTATGTGCAGTCATTCATTGTATGTACATCGATACAGCTTTACCATCTCACCTACAGCCATACAAATGACGGTGCAACCTTCATATACACATGCATAGTATTATTATTCTGGAAACAATTTATCTTGTATTTTAATATATTGCGTCTTCATTGTTCACCTAAAATTAGTATTTCACTGGCTGTAGCTAACCTTGTAAGTAAATTAAGTTGCATTACAACCTCATAATACAGGACTTCAATTAAACGGTTTTTTTTATTAATTTTCATACAATTTGCAATAAATAAAATCCCAAATTGCGCACTTATGTGTAACTTTGAGAAGCGCATATATTTTTGGGTGGCAGATATGTCGCTATATTATAGTCTGCAAGTCAAGTGAACTATCATGGTCTTTTAAAGAAATAAGAAATCTGTAAACACTTGCAGTACTTCGATGATTTCTATGGCGAGCAACTGCATTGCATAATGTAGTCGTATTTCCCAAGAACAAAATTTCCTTTGACTTCCAACTTTCAATTATAATATATTATGAATTATTCTGTTCATAACTATAGAAGTTTAGCGTGTTCAACAGGTTAATTTTTAAGCCCCATTCTCAGGTTACGATTTCACATCTTAAATGTGAAGATGATTGACTTCGAATAATAGTCTTATTGTTTATAAAAGCACCCTTCCAACTGTTACTCAATTACATATGTTCTGAGTTGTGTGCGCTAAAGCGAAACAAGATTTTCGGTCGCACGTGGCGTTTGAATTAACACAGACTGACCGAACAAACAAACGGGTGGGAAAGTGAAACACGTTGAGGAGAAATGTTACACATAAGAAGAAGTCATCAAAAATGATTTTCGACAGATCTGGATATCTTTTCGCCAATTTAAAAAATTCAGGGCGAGCACTTGTCAGCGGGGCGGGAGGAGGGGGGACGCAGCAATGAGTTCGCTTCCACACTGAAGCGAACAACCATGGAGAAGAAAAACTACAGTGTAATTAATATGTGACCGATAGAATCTAATCTTAAGTTGTTTAAAACTCATGTGAATATTCTTTAAAATAATAATCAAATGTCTCAATTCAGGACAATTGAGGACATTCTTTTATCGTGCTAGCACCTACCGCAAACATGTAACATGGAACTTTGATTATAATTTGATTTGATTTTTAAACTACCTTGTACGCTATCGTATAATTAAATCAATGCTTCATCAACTGTACTAGTAAAATAAATTTATCTTTTCATCTTAAACCTATATAATAGTGGAAAACATAATAAAATATAGTTCTGTCCGTGCAAAATATGAAACATGAACGCGTGATAAGGTACATGTAGAAGAAAAGAGACGACCGCGGATCACTTGTCCACTCGCGCTAGATCTCCTCGGTCATATGCGAGGGATAATCATCATTTAATATTTGTGGGGGGGGGGGGGTTTAAATTTTTTTAGATAAACAAACCATCCATTAATTTATGTCTGACGATGTTTCCGATTTGGAGTAATATCGTTCATTAATATTCATTTACACTCAATTAATGTTTAATTAAATAAATACAAGATGGACAAACTTTTATAACATAAAATTAAAATAGTTCTTGTATTTACGGCTATATAAACCCAAACACGTTCATATTCATCTAAGTGTGCGTCGCGGTGTGCGAATCTTGTGCATTAGATAACCACTTACCGCTAGGTAGTTCAGCCGTGGCTGATCTCCTCGGCCGTGGACGAAGGATAGATTACATGTACGTAAAGGTACAACGCACAGACACGCACCGCTTAGAACCCAGGAAGATTTGAAAAGTTTGCAGTATAATGACCATATTCTATCAAATAGAAGTTCTTTATTTTAAACTTAAAACCCACAATTGATCTATGTCTGATATTGCTTTAGATTGAGAATGACATTGCTTTTATTAATTAACTGAACAATTTCTTAATTGACATCCAATCGTTTAGTCCATAAACTTTTATGTGTAATCAAAACTAAAACAATTCTTGAGTTCGCGGCTAAATAAATTCATATATGAGAGACGCAACTCTCGTGTATTAGATAACCGCTGACCGCTAGGTAGCCCAGCCGCGACCATGGTGACCGATTTTCTCGGCCGCCGGCGAAGGAGAGTTTCGTTTACTTGGCCAAATTGCCGCGAGTACTGTCAACACATAATACTTTTTACCCTCATATTATGCAATACCCGAACACAAAAACAGTTTTATGAGATCAATAAAGTCACGAACAACATTTTTTGCAGCGACGCCCATATCGAAAAATTTACCGTTTTAGAGTTATGAAGCAAAGACTTTTAAGGGATCTAGACCACTCATTTTAGGGGTTAGCCCCCTTTTTATGGTATCAAATGAAAGCTCTTAATATTTTGCACAACTTTTGTTCTATATGTGTCTAGAAAAAAATTACGACTAAAAAGTTATTGAAGAAAGATATAAGCAAAATTTAACATTTTTTGAAACATAAATTTCGATGTAATTTTTTAAGAAGTATACGTGGTTTAATCAAACATGTAAAACTAGGAGGACAACGTTCAAGATGTCTACATTAAAGATTTGTAAATCAAAACTACTTGCTACGGATCAACTCGGAGCCTTTGCAGGTACACGAGACCCACTAAAAAATATTCAAAGGGGAATAACTCAAAACCGGAAGTAGCAATTTCACAATATTTTGTGCTATAGTAAGCTCTTGTCATTTTCAAAACACCCTGAAAATTTGAATAAAATCTAATGACAAACAAGCGAGATATTACAGTTTAAAGAAACGTCTAGAAGAAAAAGAAGAAGAAAAATAACTAGAGACGAGCTCGTTGCAAGCAACGATTAGGTTTTCCGTCGTAGCTGCGTCATACTTGTGACGTATTACAAAAAATTGATAGCTGACCATAGTACAATATTAGATGTGTAAAAACTGAGAAACAAAGTATTATATTTTTGTGACCGCGTAGATTTTACGGTGATAGAGAATTCGTCTGGATCTGCATCGGTCATGTGCAGTACGAACCGGGTGAGGGAATGTTGGCGTAAAGTGTATAAGGTATAAGGTTGTGGCGCGCTGTGGGCCGTAAGCTAAAACGAGGAGTACTAGGTTTGCCGTATTCCCGTAGGTCCACCAGTATACAGTTCCAGATAAATAAACAGGCAATTGATGCAGGATTCCACATTATTGGACGAGACTCAACGATGGCAACATTATAACAATTTAACAGACATACATGTTACAAACAATTCGGATATGGCCAGTAGTGGCCTCCGGACTCAAGACGCTGGGAGAGTCGGACGTGGCCGGGGCTGGCCGCCGTATTCCAGACTGCACATAGACAATTGTACATAACTATCTATAAGAATCTTAACAATGAGTATAAATTGACAGGTAATGATATAAGTAAGCTGAGTGAAAGGTTCACAGATATAAAATAATTAAATAAACTCAATGAGTCTTTGATGTCCAAGAAATGAAAATCTGATAATTGCACAATGTTGTTTTAAGAGATTAACAGTCCTTGAGACATGACACTTTGTCTCTTTGAAATCACATATCAAGTCTGAAAAGTGTCAATCACTAAATAAAAAAGTAACTTTGTAAGAAATAAACTGTGAGAAAAAAATTACGAAACAGATGTTGAATTTTACAAGTAAAGTCAAAATTTTTTTTATAATTAAACAGTGCATTTTGCACGATGATACTACATGTTTATAAGCAAATACAGATCTTAACACGTTGTCTCTAGTTTGATTCGTCGCATTTTATTCACAGAGTAGGACTGTGGTTATGCCCGGTACGAAGGTAAAAAGACCATTGGCAAACGTTTTACACGCATTTTTATCGAACGCAAGCGCCAATGAATCTCTTAGTATACATGTATATGCGGAGATCCTTGAAATTTTACAAGGGGTTTTGAAGAATAATTTTGTATTTCGAGGAGGGGGAACATGCGCGGATCAGAAAATTTTTCCGGGTGGGGGTTGAAAAGTCAGACGGTTATTTGAGTTTGCTAAGGGATGTCCGAGGCATATTTGGTAAGTTTATAATGTACAGTAACACGTAATTGAAAAAAATTTCGCTGGGGGGGGGGGGGGGGGGGGGTCTGGAACCCTTCCCCTTCTAGATCCGCGCACGGAGAAGACCGATGCCGGTAATTTTACTATAATTTTAACCATTTTTATTTAATTATTCATGTTCATAATTATCAGAACAAGCAGAACCAGTATCAGTCTGACCGGCCTCACCATATACATTGTTGGAATTTAATTGTTCTAGCATTGCATTGCTCTGCATGTACACAATTTCTTTTAAAAATTAAACACTTAAAGTGTTCATCTATATGGCTACACATAACGTACACACGTGATTCAAAATAACCCAGACGGAAAACGGTAAAGAATTCAGTCATTGAGTCTACATTTTATAGAACTTGTAAAAAAACACATTGCGGGTCTGAATGTTTGTTGATATGTCAATCTATCAATATACAGTTTGTTAATTATTTTCGATTGCTAAGGCTACAGCGTATTTGATGAACATTGAACAACATTTTTTCCATGCCACTTTTTTCCATGGAAGATAGCGAATGTATACAAGTATAAAGCATTTATAAAATTTATTTAATTACCTCTTTAGAATTGTGTATGGAATAAATAATTTATAAGTTGCTGCTGAAGGTTGTTTGGTATTTTCGTTTGTAGATGTTTTGCAAGTAAAAAACCTGAAACGCGGGGCAAGTCATAATTAATATCCCTAATAACCGTAACTTAAAATTAGCGGCTTTGGATTCAAATATTATCGTATACGAATATTAAGTTCACTTTTTACAATTATCTCCACGATGATAATTATAGTATATCCATCGCAAATCAGTATTTATTTTTTTTTGCTTTAAAAGAATTGTTCTATCGGGAGCAATCCCGCGTTCGTTTAAATTGCCAGCGTACATTTGTCATTTCAGTAATACACATTGTGCTTTATAAGACGGCCGTGTATACGTATTGTAGAAAAGTTGAGTTTAATTACCATGCATTGGAACCATTTTATTAACACATCTCCCAGTACTGAAACAATTCAAAATGTCTCTGTTACAGTAACACAGTGGGGCGTTAAACGTGTGCGTCCAGCTCTACAAGCACATGCACTATCGTCTAGGCGACGGCCTGAATACAGCTACATGTAGCGACTCTATCTCCTATCGATCGGTTACCCGAGTCTCGTAATGCATCTAAATATAGACAGGGGCACAGTTATGAAACAAACAACAAAAATAAGGTCAAAGAGGTTCATCTATATGAAATGAAAATGTACATATGAATAAAAACATTTGGGAATTTTATGTGGAATTATTTTTGCGCACTACATGTATCAGTTAGTGCATTACAAGAAGCCCTTTCATAACCTCATAAACGTGCGCACCCCCCCAAAAATGGACCGAACTGACAACAATTGTTTCTGCAAATACTGACTATAAATTACGAAAACATTAAATTGAATACTATAGAAGGATTCAAAATTAATTTCTTTACAACTTTGCTTCAATAATGCATTAGAAATTTTTATTCCTTTTTAAGTTATTGACAAGAAACTTTGGACGCCTCCAACTCCCCAATTATAAGGGCCAGCCCTTTTTTCGGTATACCGAATGAAAGGTCTTAGTAAGACCAAGAACTTTTAAAATACATGTTATAACAAATTTTTATCAGGTAGAAAACTAACACGGAAAATACGCGAATTTTTTTGATTTTTTTTCTTACCTTTGTTTCAACATCTATACCACCCCTTTTATTTGCATTTAAATAATAAATAAAATATATCTCGCACAAATTCAATGTATGAGCTTCCAAACCAGCCCATCTTTGAGACTCTGCCAGTCATCGTTAAAGCTAAACCCCCTGGACAAAAGAAGTCGTTAAATTTTACTAAAAGGGGAATAACTCAAAACCGGATAGGGATTTTCCTCAACTAAAATATGCAACGACAACATCACGCGGCATGTTATCAGTCCTGAAAATTTCAAAACAATCGGTGAACAAACGAGCGAGATATTAAGGATCAAAGTTGGCGTCTAGAAGAAAAAAAAAAATAATAAGAAATTTGAAAATTTTTCAGAATAATAGTAAGGTTTTCCGCTGCCAGCGGAAAACCTTAATAATGAAGAATTTCCAACAGAATCAGTACAAGGTCTTCCGTTGGAAACGGAAGACCTTAATAAGCTGGGAAAAGATTTTTTACTGGTATATTGAACTTATGTAAAACAAAAACATGCATGGCACGAGCAATTGTTTACATGGCAAGGAATTGTGAGCCCAGTATTTTGGTTATAACTTTACGAATGACTCATTAGAAATGCATTTCTAAAGCATTGTAAATGATAAAAACATAAAAATAAAATTTGACAAAAATCGTGACCATGCCCCTTTAAAGTCATAGCAGAATTATCTGAAAAATCCTTGTCCGGATCATATACCGTATCCTCTTTCCCCTTTGTCCAATTTGGTTCATATTTCCCCAACAGAGTGCCTTTAGTCAAAGGATGGTAAGTGACCTTGAATTAATATTTCTGAGTCAGTGTTGTTACAGAACATGCAAATTTTTTTTTCTTTTCAGAGTATATACATGTATACTGATCTCTTGGCCCTATCTGACTCAAACTTAAAAACAAAACCTATGAACTTTCATACAGGGGGTGCATAGTGAACCTGAACCAAGTTTTAAAGTCTATAATGAAGATCATAGCAGATCTCTTTAAAATCAAGTTTTAGACCATAAATTATTTCCACGTGGCTTAATTTTGCTCAGATTAAATCCCAAAAATGCCTGTTGGTAAGGGGCAGTTAGCTTGAATTAATTAAAGTTCTATTCCAACTGGAAAATATCTAAGTAGGTCAAGGTTAAAGCAAATTAAGTCCTCTGAAATGCTTTTCATATTATTTTCCATTATTCAAGCAGGGCCCTTTGCAAAGCACCCTTAGGCAATGGGGATTCAAAGTTGTGAAAATTAAATACCATGCATTTTCATAAGGGGGATTAGGAATTATTGAAAATTTTTGAGAAAGTGTAGAGTCAAAGTTATAAAAATCATGACCCCTGGGAGTAGAATGGGGCCACATTGGGGGGTCAAATTTTTACATTGGAAAATATAGAGTTCAATCTTTAAAAATCTTCTTCTCAGATACCAATCAGCCAGGAAAGCTGACACTTATGTGGAAGCATCCTCAGGTAGTGTAGATTCAAAGTTGTGAAAATCATGACTCCTGTGGGTAAGGCGGGGCCACAATGGGAGGAGGGTGTCAAATTTTTACATAGGAATATATAGACTAAATCTTTAAAAATCTTCTCAGATACCAATCAGCAAGGAAAGCTGAAACTTATGTGGAAGTATTCTCAGGTATAGTGTTCAAAGTTGTGAAAATTATGACTCCCTTAGGTACAGTGGGGCCCAATGGGGGTCAAATTTTTACATAGGAATAGGAATATATATAGAGAAAAATCTTAAAATCTTCTAAATAAATGTAGGTTTATATCCTGTATATAATTAAACAATTGTTTAGGATCTTTTTGAGAACAGCAATGCTCAACATGTGATAAGACTATAAAATCATCCTGTTAGAAAAGGAACCTGATTAAAACCATGAGAATATCCAAGGGGAATTTTTATTTATACAGGATCTACATGTATTATACCACATTGTCCAAATGTTTTGTATTATGACTCCATTAAGCCGATTTTATCATGCTTATTGTTGTTATGGTGAGCGATATGGCCCATGTATGGGCCTTTTGTTGTGCATTATTAGAATAAACATTGGACCTACGGTATTCAAATATCAGTCCAAATATCATAATTTAAACACTACACCAATATGTTAACAGCATAAATTATCAGATTTTTCCTCTGATTTTATGGTCTTTTAGAAGATAATAATCATTCCATCCTATGGAATCTGGATAGGGCCATGTAGTTCATTATCGCATTATCGCACCTTTGACATTTGAGTCGATAGTGTGATGACGATGGTGCGACAATGTGATGACGAAGGTGCGATGGCACGATAAAGCGAAAGCGTGATGACACGATAGCGATAACGCGATGGTGTGATAGCGATGATGCGATAGCGATGATGCTATGCTCTATCGCGTCATCCTTAGTTCTTTATCGCGTCATCATATCATCGCATTCTTGCTCTATGGACTTTCTTTAAAATTAAGGATAACATTCCCAGCAGCCATTGCACAACATGGCGTTTGATGATGAAGAGATGCTAGAAAATATTATTGATAGGATTTAAGATGAAATAAATTTATTACGAACACAGTAACATGCAGATGTTTGTGTTTGTTGATGTATTAATATAAACCCTGCAAATATATCATAAGAAAAATAACTATTATGTAATTAACTTGTACATAATTTCCATCTAAATCTAAATGAAAGTATAATACTATCAATATCTTAATTCATATTATGTACACAAATCATTTAGATATTGAATGGGAGGTAACTCTGAAAATTACAATGAATAAAGAGTACGTTTAATAGTCATAACAATAAGTACTGGTTTAAAATATTAAAGACACACTCTTTATCAAATCTAATAGCTCACTGGTATACTGGAATTGAATCTTATTTCGCTCAATATATGGAGCGCATGAGTTTGTTTTTAATTAATTTGAATGTGAATTATCACCATCCCTGTTTAAATCCATGCCTTGATCATGTGGTCTTCTTTAATTGCATTGTTTTCTTTATTTACCTATAATTTAAATATTCATATTGTTAGCTATTATAAGAAGGACTAGGTTTATTTGTAATACCTAATTATTATAAGAGAGTCAAGTTTATCAACCTAGTAAGGTCAATTTCCCATATGAAATCTGTTCATATATTCACTATTTTCTCTTTTCAACGGCGCATGCGCAAAACAGTTGCTAGCGCAATGAAGCGATGGCGATGATGCAATAAAGAACTAACAATGACGCGATAGAGCATAACATCATCGCTATCGCACCATCGCTTTATCATGCCATTGCACCATTGTCATCGCACTGTCGCGCCATCACATCGTCTTCGCGCTAATGCACCATCGTATCATCGCACTATCGACTCAAACGTCGATGGTGCGATACTGAACTACATGGCCCTATCCGGATTCCATACCATCCATCATGCTATTACTTTTTCTTGATTTATTGACCTCCCTTTAAGAACAAGGCATGTCTTTTTAGCTCAGAAAAGCTCATACGAAATGTTATCTGGGGTGAGCTAAAACTGCTTCACAAAACGTGGTAACTAAATGTCTTGACAAGATCAATACAGTTCTGAAACTCTGGTTTCAGCTCAAGAAAATAACTTTCTTGTTAAGAAAAAAACAACTTTGCCTTCAATTTTTTTTATTAAGCACAAAAATTCATTCACAAAAATAAAAAAAAAAAAAACTTTTACAAAAATTAATGATCTGTAACTTTTAATGATATTAAAAAGTGTACATTGAACGGTGAAATGATGGCATTGATATGTATCAAGTTTGAATAAAACTAAATTGGTTCACCAAAACTAGGAATAAGTCAATGAATTTTTGTTTCATTAGTAACCTTTGTCAAGTAATGAAAAATAGATTTCAGACGTGTACATGTTTGCCAATTGCATAATAAAGCACTTTTTTAAAACCTACAACATCAAAAACACTTGTACATGTATATTCATGTTTGGTATACAAATATCAATATGTAGTACATATTTTGATTTACAATTATACACATAAAAAATATTTTTAAAAATGTACAGCTTTTCTGAAAAATAAAATAAAACAACAAAAACATAATAAAATAATCTGAATAAAACTTGTTAATAAATGAAGAGCAATATTCATCAGAGATAACTTCAAATAAAGAGCAATATTTGTCAAAGATAATTTTTGGATGAAAAAATTGGTTAATAATAAGTATTGGATTAATTAGTATGGTACATATGTAGTCATTTCTATGTTTTAAAGTATTTCACATTTTGTATTATGGTAGGTGACCTTTGTATTTTCAAATTTTTGATAATGTGAACATTAATAATGTTACTTTTGAATGAATATTACAAGATGACATAAAATTATACCACCAAGATACATGTACCTGCAAATGTGCATTGGTTAAAATTTTAACCCAAATATTGTAACATTAATTTTTAGTTGGAAAACAAAAGTCAACCTTACTGAATGTATTCATTGATTAAAAGTTTTAAAATATAGCATATTCAATACTTCAATGTAAAATTTTCAGTATTATTTACACCAGTGCCCAGATACTTTACTTGCTAAAAAAAAACAACATTATTTTTCATACACATCCATGTACATTCTTTTGCTACAAAAATTTTGATCCCGTAAGGCATTGATAATCATGAAGTGTATCAATGGAGCATTTTGACATGTACAATCCAAAGAAACATGTACGGGTCCATATTGTAACTTGCATGTAAGGGCAGAAATAGGCAATCATAACAAATTGATCTGAATGTAGATTCATGACTAAAGTACATATTGTATTACTGTCACATAATTAATGAAAAAATAAAATAAATCATACAAAAAATTCTGGTATTTATTCTGGTTCAATATGAACAATCATTTTCAGAAAATAATGAAGATGGATATACCAGTAGATATTTTATTGCAATTTTATCTTTCGTTAAATATTCAAACAACAAAACTTGTTCAAAATGCTATCTTCAGTAATACATGTATACTTGAATAGTATATTCTGTACAATACATGTATACACATGTACTTTAATAGTATATTCTGTATAATACACAGGTAAATAAAACTTGCATGTTTTTAAGTAGAGGATATGTTAGAGTAAAGCATGTACCTGGCACCAGTGGCATCAAAGGCATTTAACTTCCATCAAAATCACGAGTAAATTGAGAAGTGAAAAGCTATTTATTTACTTTATTCATTTCAGATAAGCTTTCCAGATTAAACAGGAAAATGATTATTTAGAATAGTGCATTTGGTTTTTCAGAGGAAAAATAAGAAAAAATTGTCACAACCATTGAAGCCAAAAAAACCTGTTAAAAACCCCACATCTACCACAACAGTGACACTTGAACGACACTTACTGATGTAGTTATATATCAACATATCACAGCATTCAAAATTACAGTTCATAAAAAAATCATTTGTAAAAAGATAAAATATGATATGTTAGTTGCTTATTTAAAAACCATCTCACAAGCAGTTAGTTAAAACTTGAAAATTAAGGCATTACCATTATAACGGAGAAATCTAACTTACTGGTACATGTAATTACATATTCACTACTGAGATGTGTTCAGCACAGAGGTCGCTCATAAGTGCTTGCCAAAATTTCCTTTATCTGTGACACAAATTTTGTCAGCTGATATCCATTACCGGTATATAAATGTATTCAAAAAGTTAACTCTTATATAAAATCACAAAAAAAAATTAACACATTTTATTTGTTAACCTATCTTGGTTAAAATTTTAAAAAAATTGCTGTTAATACCGGTACTTATTTTTATTTTAAACGTACCGGTAACTGCCAAAAGATCTTCATTTTTACTTTCATATACATGTCATGTACCGGTACATACATGTACAATAGATAACAATGGAGTATTGCAGGTACATGTACATGTATAATCAACCATCGGACACTTAATGGCACTTCCTAAACTGATACCATGTCACATATACAATACACAGATCATTACAAATAATTGCACATGATTATTGCATGTTAAAAAATAAATACATGGTCATGCATAACAGGTATAAAAAATGGAATGTACATGAATATCAATACAAGTAACACTGTATGATGATTTACATGAATACACATATATATCATTAAACAGACAATTCCAAATACCAGTACCGGGTAATTACAACTAGTTTGAAGAAAAGTGGTGGGATGAAACACATACAGTGTAAATGCATGTTCAAGCACATGGTTGCATCTACATAATGCCACATCTATAATCTTTTGCACAGGATTTTGGAATTAGAGCAACATACATGTATATTTCTTTCCAGACTATTATCTATGTTGCATAATTTTGGTACAAATGTAGATTCCTGTCAACCTCTCTATGATAATACGAGTAAAACAGGGTTCAACACTGAATATCACCATGATCAATGATCTAGTACCAGTAACTCCAGCATAATGAAATACCTGGTGCAAGGGCTTTGATATTACCATACCTGTATTTTGAATTGAAACAAATGAGAATATGATTTTAAAGAGTATTGTCATCATCATGAAAGTCTGTTTCCTCCTCATCTCTATGGAATGGGAGCCGCAGCCCTCTCCTCTGCATTCTTCTCCTCATGACAGCACAACCGAATGCAAAGCCCAGTAGAGTGCCCAGTACAAAACAGCCCACAGAAATGCCCGCTATCGTGCCCGCCATGTCCAAGGAGTGATGCTCGATATCTCCTGTACTGAAAAGGTTGTGTAGAATCCAGTTCCATTCGGCAGCATCATCAGTGCTTTTTGTGGACAAGTCATCTGCTGTCCAAATCACCATCCCTGAAAAAGTACCAAGCATGTCTCCATATACTTGAAAGTACATATTCTACATTATCTTGCTGTTGATCAAAGCGAAAATGCTCTCTCTATTTGATACATTATTTACATTTCAAACAAATACTTTTGTCCCTTATCTTTATTGAAGAACAATCTTCAAAAATTCATATTGCCAGTACTTCAGACCTACTTATTTCACAATTATAAATTGCATTGAGTTGTGTTTTTGTGTTTCTAACTCTTCCTAGTTTCCTCTTAAATAAAAGTACATCCAATGCAATAAAATATTACATGATTGAAATTATTAGTATGTAAAGAATTTCAAAAACATGATTACCAATTACTCTGACATTTCTTCCTCAACATTCCTTACTAACCAGTAAAATTGTATTTATTTAGGAAGTTATTTTCTCCGAACCAATAAAGTTCAACATTTCAATGAAATTTGCCCTATTGAATATCAAAGAACACAACATGAAGAAGTAAAAACATAAAAATACATTACGATGTTCAATTTGTGGGCTTTTAAACAAAATTAACAGGTTTACATAGACTTTCTTAATTTCATTCTCTCAAAATCTTTAGTTTTCTTACCTCTGAGATTCATGCTTCTGACATACATGTATTTATCAAGCAAACTATCATGGTCTTCATACCAAATCTGGTGTTGTTGCTCTCCTTTTTTCTGCAATTAAGAAATCATATAATATCATCATATATAATCAATACATGTTTTAGAGAAGATAAGAAGCTAGTGCAGCGGATGCAAATAACAGAGGCAAATAAAAAAAAATATTTGGTACTTGGAAAATCTTAATTGTTGATTGAAATCATTGTTTACTGAGCTTAAGAGGGCTGGATAGTTTCTGCCATTTTTAGACTATATATAAATCTCCTTAAGAAGGAGATCTCTGTATAAAGATATAAGAAATCATTCAAACTATTAAAGTCAATATACATGTCATTTTTCTTTACTTAATAATAGTTTATAGCCAAACAATTTATTTTTAAGAATTTAAGGTAGAACTGATGGTTAGTTTGTTGACCACCAAGCTTAATAACGTCATCATAAAATGTCCGAATTTAAAACTGGTAAAAATCAGCTACAAGTCTATCTTATGTTCATAGTATATCCTAAAATTCGAAGAAATATTTTACAAGAAATATTTTACAAGGCTATCTTATGTTCATAGTATATCCTAAAATTCGAAGAAATATTTTACAATATATACATGTAAATTAATCATAACTTTTACTTGTTCAATCTACAGAAAAGGGTTTATTGGAGCCATTGAAACCACTTATGCATTGATAAATCAAACCACTGAAACCATCTACCATAGATATAGTCAAACTACATTAATAGAATGAATCCAGTGATACTCGGGGATTACTGCCTATCATATTGACACAGTCAGAACCGCTTCAAGTGAAGTGTCGGACTCTGACATTTTATTTAAAGCGGTTCTAACAGTATGAATATGATAGGGTGTATTATTAAGACCTATGTGTACACCATACATAAAAGATGGTAATGATGTCCTTATATCAAACCACCTACCACATTGATGTAGTCTGATCTGTAAATAGGATGGTAGTGATGGGACTCGGCATTCTTGTACTGTTCTGGGTAGGAGTTCTTGATTTCTGCTAAGCTCATTCTTTTCCTCAGTGATGTGTTACAGGATTCAGTGTTATTCCTCTCGTCAAAGTAGCAGGTCATCTGGTTTTTGCCTCCAGTCTTCAACTACAAACACAAGTGTAATAGTATCACAATATTTTCCATGAGTCATTCTACTTAATATCTGGAACACTGATTTATTCTCTTACCAAAGAGAAGTTGAATTACACTAAATATTTATGAATGCTGGCTCCATCATAAGCATTGAGTCAGGGTTTGTACATTGTCTTTAAGTTAAAAATCCTCCGAAATCCTTATCTTGTTATTGGCTACAAATTCTGAGTTATTATTTCCTTTAAATCACCTTTAATATGGAAAACCGTTATCATTTTTTGTAGACATCAGCATCTTTGAAAATTCTGTTTAATAAACTTTTTATGAAAAAATGTTAAGCTTTTGATCCAAGATTATTCAAAGAATACTTCATTACTTGTATGCCTCCCAAACAAATTCATTTAACTCATTACTTCAATACAACTGAATTCTTTTCAAATGAAAACTGCACACAAAAAAATTGCAAAAGGACAGTCAAATTTAATGATTTACTGTATAAGTTTAAGACTGCTTCAATATCCTGAGACCAGAACAGTAACTAGAAATCAGTGGCTGTAAATGAACTTAACTGACAATTAAACACACAATATCGTACAGAGGAATCATAATATTGTACAGGTACATGTATATCTTAAACTAACATAACATTTACTCACATCAGTAGTGTAATTAACACAGGTGTAATCGTAACCATGCCAAGGAATTCCTATAAGCAGCTTATCGGGGGTAATCCCATGATCAATGAATTCCTCCACACCTTTAAATACATAGAAAAGCATCTTAGTAAGACATAGGACGTGGAAAAATCTTCTGATAATTAAGAAACATGACTGGTCGTATAAAAGAAGTTGCTCGAAAAACACCCCTCTTAAACCATTTTGATGGTTTCTTTCTGATGTGAAATAAATTATAAAAATGAAAATTTTCACTCAAAATTTTTTTTGTCTTCTTTTTGGGTGAAAGTGCAGGGCCTTGTAGGCATCACTTCACATGTTCCAATAAAATTCAACAAACAAGTAGAGAAAAATCAAATACATGATTGCAACATTTAAACAACTATTGTAGCTCTCTCATTTACATAATACAATGTGTTAATAAACTTGCATATAACAGACAAGAAAAATAAATATCAAGTCAACTAATTCTAGATCATTGATAGTAATTTTCTACATCAAAGTATCATATAAATAGTTTTTCTTATCTTACAGATCTACATGTATCTTGAGGCTACATGTATTGCCTATTAATAAAGGTATCTTTTTTCAATCAGAGTGTCAAACTTTAAAAAATCTTTTTTGAATACTTTACAAACCATTTAACTGAACATGTAAAGTTGGTGTTCAGTGTCTTGTAAAAGTATTTTTAATCACTTACCAAACACTAAACTTGTCATTGGCATAGTGGCTTTTGCAATACACTTTGGGTTTGTGTCACACGTTATGAAGCTTTCTGGACTAGTAATAAAAGCTGCACAATGCTCTGCCATATACTGAGTCAAACTACAGTCACCATCATAACAGGGAGGCTTGTATGGTACAATACACACCAACTACAACCAAAAAGTGGAAAGGCTTTAGTTCATCGTATACCAATGTTGTTTTCCACCTTTAATGCAAAATTAAATGGACACATACATTCTAAGGTAAAATACATTCCAATGGGTTTTTAACAAATCATTTTTTCTAACTGAATGAAGGTCTGTAGCTCCCGGTCTGAAAAATTCGGATGGACAACCTGGGAGCTACAGTTCAATACATGTTAAAAATATGATGATATCTGTAGTCTGAGGAATTTTGAGATTCAGGTATTTGCACAGAATGTGTTTGGAAATAAGATTAATCAATCCAAAACTTGCGCAATATTTTGTACACCATAAATTGCAAATTTTTAACAAGTTTGGAACTGTAGCTCCCAGATTGTTCACCAAAAAATTTTCAGAAAGGAGCTACAAACCTGCAGCTATTTTAAAACAAATAAAGGTTTGAGAGTCACTTTCAAGTAAGAAGAGATAACAGCTACAGTTTACTGATACTTCTTCTCTCAATCAAAACAAACTTTTCAAATAATCTTTTGATTAAAAGTGGGGTTTAAACATACCTCAGCACTTGGTGAAGTAAATTTTTCTACCATGAATTTCAGCAATGCCAGCACTTCTTGGACATGTGAACTATCAGCCTTACATTGTCCTAACAGTTTTAGCAAATCAAGAGCTACATAATCTGCATAAAGTTCTTTCTCCTTCTTTACGGTCTCTTCCAACCAGTCTAAAAGTACTGGATCAGATGTATTTGTAATAGTTGGCACTTCCCCTAAAAACAACAAATCAGGTATAAGACTTAACAAATAGAAGTGGAGAGCAAATTAAACTTTAGTTCCCACTAAAAAGTAATTTTTCTTAAAATAATAATGTTACTTATATTAGAAATCTTTTAATAAATTAAAAAAAAATAGTGGCATTGTATCATTTGTTACATTGTCAGACATGTGGCATTGTGCAACAGGTATGAGAGAGTGCACTTACTAATAAATGCAAAGTTAGCATGGTTTTGATGAGCAGTACACATAAGTTTTTTAGCCTCTTCCTTGCCTACTTCCTCTGTGGTAATCACCATGGTTATATCGTGCCAGTGCCATGCAGACTGATCTGATTTGCCCTCTGCAACTACCACAACCTGCAATTTATGATTAAAAATTTATAGAAGACACAAACTCATTGTATCTTAACTTTATGCACTGATACTGTGCACTATGGTCTCCAATCAATACAAGTTTAAACACATCTAAAAAATAATGTATAAGGGCAAAGGAATATATATTGTACGATAAGATGCTTTGTCTCCTATTGTTTTTGTCTTCGCAAATAAACAAACCTCGCGATTGTAGTAGTATTTATGGGTCCTGCAATAAACTGGATCGCAGGGACATTCCTTTGCAATATCTTTCACTATGTACTCTGACAAAACTCCCAGACCCAAATGAATAGTGAGGAATATTATCCGTGTTATATTCATCTTCTGATTTCAAAATACAATCAAATTGGCTCCCCTATCAACACTACAACAGCGTTCAAAGTCAAACAGCAAGATTTGTCACCATTTCCGGTATGGTGAGTGTTTCTTTAGTCGTTCACAATACGATTCGGATTAGATTATGGTCGGCAAAATTCTCATTCCATACTATTAATACGACAATTTCATCAAACTGCACACGAAAAGCATTTAACCAAAATAAACATTAAAATTTTATGATATATTACCTCTCTACTAAACTTCCTTCCATTCTTGGAACATAAACTGTCGTCCGAGCAGGAACAAACTCGTATTTTACGGTTAATTGCCGTTTTTATACAACATAATATGATTAAGACAAACAATATAAAACGCATTTTGATCAGTCTATGCACACTCCTTTCCACCACATTAATTTTTCAAACTTCAGTAACTTCCGTGATGTCATCCAGGTACGGCGGAACACCTAAATGGACCCCATAAGAACACTTATAATATCATGCCTGATCTGTCAGTGGTAAAATAAAATGGAAAAATATAGCTAAAACTCCGAGTAAAATAAATTAAAAGAATCTTCAGGGGATTAAAATGTTTTCTTTTTTTTTGTTCTTGTTTTTGCAACAACAAAAAACTACAGTATATTATTTACAAGATAGTGTTATCATGTTTGTACATACATATGATATTGTTTTTAAAATAAGACGTTATTGAAATGAAAGCTAAATGTTTAGGTTTAAATTTGTTTATGAAATAATATTTTTTGATCCTATTTTCAGCCCTGTAAATGAGTACGGTGTCCGTGTATCTCATTTATCTCAGCTTTATTTCCATACTGAGTTGTATATTTTGCATATATGGCCAGAAATTAGTCCTGACTTTTACCCCTTTGTATTTGTAACCAGTAACATTGGTTACATCGGTAACAATGTTTGATTATGAATGATTTTCAAACTTTCATGTACTTGTGACAGGTTACAGTGGTTACTGGTAACATTGGTTACAAAACAGAGTTAGGTTTGGGTTAGGGTTAGTTTTGGGTTAGGGGTTAGGGTTAGTTTAGGGTTAGGATTAGGGTTAGTACAGTGGTTACTGGTAACATTGGTTACAAAACAGAGTTAGGTTTGGGTTAGGGTTAGTTTTGGGTTAGGGGTTAGGGTTAGTTTAGGGTTAGTTTAGGGTAGGGTTAGGGTTAGGTAACCATTGTAACCAATGTTACCAATGTAACCAATTTAAAAAAGACCCCCTGTAAATCATGAAAATGACTGTCACCACTGTTACCCTATGTCACAAAGAGAATAGAGCTGACCTCTGTTACCGCTTGTCACCAATAGAATATAGCTGTAACCATTGTAACCACATAAAATAAGACCCCCTGCAAAACAGAACAAGAGGCCAATTGGCCTTAACGGTCACCTGAGTAGCATATATCCAATACACAAACTTGTCATGGAGTCTCATATATGCATCTAATTAATTAGGTTTCATACTGGAGTAGAAAAATTATAAATTTGTAATGACAACCACATATAATTCAAAAAGAACTGTGAAACCTATAATTTTGGTGAAAAACTAAAAGATCTGGTCTACAAAATAATGAATTTAGTTTTCCTTTCAGGTGTGTGGGAGTAAACAAGATAATTTTTTAATGTTATATGCATTAGCATCTATACATCCATTTTGGCCCTGCCCTAGAGTCAAAACCCATACCGCAGGGGACATGAAAATTAAAATTTCAGTAGAGGACTTCCTGGTAAACATAATTATTAGTCGGTTTTTTTATACAGATGTGTGAGAATAGAGAAGAAGATTTTTAAACATTATATGCATTAACACTTAATTGCCATATTGCCTCCCCCCCTCATGTCCTGAACCCCTGACCCAGGGGCCATGAATTTCACAATTTAGGTAAAGGAGATTGTGGATATCATAACCATGTATTCAGTTTTTTGCCCACATGTGTGGGAGTAGAGAAGAAGATTTTTTAAGATTTAAATCATTTTTACTATATGGCTATATTGGCCCCACCCTAGAGCATGAACACCTAACAAAGGGGTCATGAATTTCACAATTTTAGTAGAGAGCCTCATGGACATCATAATCATGCATTTAGTTTTTAACAATTATATATGGGAGTAGAGAAGAAGATTTTCTAAGATTTAATACATTTTTACTATTTGGCCATATCGGCCCCACCCTAGAGCCTGAATCCCTGACCGAGGGGTCATGAATTTCACAATTAAAGTAGAGGTCTTCATGGACATCATAACCATGCATTTAGTTTTTAACAAATATATATGGGAGTAGAGAAGAAGATTTTCTAAGATTTAATACATTTTTACAAATTGGCCATATTGGCCCCACCCTAGAGCCTGAACCCCTGACCCTGGGGTCATGAATTTCACAATTTAGGTAGAGGGCTTAATGGATATCATAATCATGCATTTAGTATTTAACAAATATATATGAGAGTAGAGAAGAAGATTTTCTAAGATTTAATACATTTTTACTACATGGCCATATTGGCCCCACCCTAAAGCCTGAACCCCTGACCGACGGGTCATGAATTTCACAATTTTGGTAGAGGGCCTCATGGACATCATAACCATGCATTCAGTTTTTTCCTCACTTGTGTGGAAGTAGAGAAGAAGATTTTTGAAAATTTGGCTTTTTTTGCATATTTGGCACCGCCCGTGGCACCCCAGGGGTGGTAGAGCCATAAATTTCACAATTTAGATTCTTCTTACCATAGAGATGCTTCACACCAAAAATGGTAACGATTGGCCTGGTAGTTTTCAAGAAGAAGTTAAAAATGTAAAATTGTTAACGCACGACGCACGACGCACGACGACGGACGAAGACCAATTGCAATAGGTCACCTGAGTGACTCAGGTGACCTAAAAAGGCTATTCACCTCTGTTACCTCTTGTCACCAATAGAATATAGCTGTAACCATTGTAACCACATAAAATAAGACCCCCTGCTAAACAGAAAAAGGCTTGTCACCTCTGTTACCTCTTGTCACCAATAGAATATAGCTGTAACCATTGTAACCACATAAAATAAGACCCCCAGCTAAACAGAAAAAGGCTCGTCACCTCTGTTACCTTTTGTCACCAATAGAATATAGCTGTAACCATTGTTACTGGATGAAATTAAACCATCCAGCGGAAAGAAAATAATCAGTTTTGTATTATGTTACTTTTGTCACCAGAAAACAGTGCCTTGTTACTGGTTACAAATGAAATGGGGTAAAAGTCAGGACTAATTTCTGGCCATATCTAATATTTTGACTCCCACCCCTATCCGCGTATTGTAGGTCACAGCTGATCACTTTCCTCGCACACCTTGTAAAATTCAAATATTCCACCTTGTAAAATTCAAATATTCCAAACCGGTCCCTCTCGCACACATCAAAATTAATGTTCACCACAAAGAGTGTTAGGAACAAAAGGATTCCTTTTCTGCTGCTATAAACAATTTTCTGCACTTTGAAGCAGATTATAAAAATACTAGAAACAGAAGATACTGTGGATATCCTCAATTTGTAAAATATAGTCAATATTTGATATCATTAATATCTACCTTCTATATTGTTAGAAACATAAGATTCTACCATATGCTCTGATTTCAAGATATCAAAATACATCTAATTTTGCTATTCAAATGTAGACTGAAACAATTTAATGGATTCATTCAAATTAAGGAAAATGATGTCAATGATCAAAAATATTTCTGTGTGTAAAATTTCAAAGGTGTGCATAACATGTTACCTTTCTTTTATGTCAATTCTTATTAGTACTCCCAACTACTGGTAAATGAATAAATCTAAACAATCTTTGATAACTACTTTATTTCTTTGCAATTTGAATTATCACTGATGTTCACATCTTTCCATAATTTCAAAGATATAAATCATGTAGATGATATCTTTCTCTCTCTTTCTCTCTCTCTCTCCATTTTATATACAATTCAGTCATCTTCCACCATTAGTTCATCTTCAAATGAGATATTTTCTGGGTTAGCTACATAGACACTGCTCTGACTGTCAGAGTCTGTCACAAATAAACCTGTTGATGGGTCCAGTAATGGCAAGTCCTTGCTATCAGCCAAATCATCCTTTCCAAATTCTTTCTGTGGATCCGTCTTTGAATCATTTTCATTACTCCCAGTATTCAAATTTGCTACACTTGCACTTTTTTCTGTCTTAACATTAGACGTAATTAAAGCACTACTTCCCTGATCTTTTGGATTTTCAGTTATTCTAGCATTGTCCTTTGATGTTTGTTGCTGATTTTCTTGTTTAGTTGCAACAGATGGCTTGGATAAAGGTGTAACATCCATTGCTTCAGATTCATCATCAGATGACAGAATTTCAATTACCTCCTCCACCACATATGGCCTTTTCTTTGGATGACTCAAATGAAGAGATGGCTTGGATGATCCTTGACTAGACCTTTGGGTAGAAGGTTTCGACACTACTAGAGAAGGGACAGAAGTTGACATCAATGTTCTAGGGATAGACTCTTTAGGAGAGAGCTTCGATTCCCTCATGCCTAACCCTGGGGGAGAGGTCTTAAACACATGTGGGTTAGGTACTGGTGGCAAAGACCCTGCGGGAGATTGCTTTGATAACCCTTGGCTTGGCAGTGAGGAGGAAGGCTTCAAAACACCCTCACTTGATACTGGAGAAGAATTCGCTGATATCTCTAGGCTTGGCTTTGGAGGCGTAGATTTTGATAAGCCAGGACTGAGTCCAGAACAAGAGAGATTGTCCGGAAAAGTGGGAGTGACAGGACTAACCAGTGGAATCGCTGGCTCATCAACCACACTCTCACTTTTGGCAGGCAACTCCATCTTTGGTTTTTTGGTTTTATTTATGCCCTCCTCAATTAAGGAGGAGATAAATGAAATGGCAGATATTCCAGGGGTTGTTTCTTTCACATTCAATGCCCCAGTACTGGATTTGCTTTGCTCACCAGTTAAGCTTTTTAATGCTTGAGAATCCTCCTTCTGTGGAGGCTTTTCACTTAATTCTGGGATATTCCTGTGCACCATAGATAACTTTGTCAACTGCACAACAGGCTTTTGAAGTTTTGGTACCAATGTGGAGGCAACCTGAGGCAACTTGACTGGTGACTGAGGTAGCTGTGATTTAGTAGGTGATGCTTGTAATGAGGGGAGAGGAGACTGCGGAGATTTTCCCTGAAGGCTGGTCAATGAAATGCTCTGTGGTAGTTTCACTGGTGACTGGGGTACTTTCACTGGTGACTGGGGTACTCCCGAGGGTCTAAAGAGATTGCTCAGTGAGCGGTCAGGAGAGAAGAAGGAGGAATCTGATTGGCTGGTGTCTGCACTAGACCGGACAGCACCCTATATCAAAATACCGTACATTAGAAATCATGCTTGTCCTTTCATTTAAGTATATGTCACTCATAATCAAACTGCAACACTCTTTTTTAACTACTGTGACGGAAAGTATTTATCATTATTATTTCACTGTTCTTACCTGTCTTTGTGGAGCATTCTGTTGGTGGTAAAGCTGACAGAACTTGAGAGCTTGATCAAGCAACGGTTTGTCAGATAATACCTACAGACAACAAAGAATGTTTAAACATTTTGATCAATACAAGACAGCTTGTTTTTTTCTCAAATAAATGGAATAGTTTAATTCAGATTTGATTCATTAAGTGAGGTAAAGACTAACCTCTTCCTTCATGACAGCTTTGAATGTGGCCGCCAATAGATTACTGACACGTGGTCCCACTGTTGACTTCATTTTAGAAATACAGTAGTTGTAACTCTTGTATGTCTCCATCAATAGTTTAATGGCCTTTTCTCTGTCTTGCATTTCTCGGATGTCTGGTAGTCGGTTCTTTATGGCGCTTAGACAGTAGTCTAATGCCAGTCGGGAATAATGCAGTCGTTCAGCATCTCTTAAATATTTCCTGGAAAATTTTATACAATCATGCTTTAGAAATTTCAATAAAATATTTATGAAGATTCTGTTCATTCAGCATCCAAAATCAAGAATTGAGAAATTTGAAAAATCCTACTTTATTTGGAAACATTAAATTCAATTTTATTCAGTTCTATATTAATTTTTTTAAGTCTATACATGTACTAAATAAAACTTTCATGTAAATGCTTTAATGCTAAGAGGTAGAGAACAAATAAAGGTGTTTCGAGTTTTTATGTATACTAATGTCTTACTTTTCAGCATCAGGGGTCTTATTCAGCTGTAGATGCAGATGGTGTAACATTGGAACATCCTTTTGTTCCGACAAAATTTTCAGAAGAAGGAGAACAGCTCTATTCAGATGAGTAGCAAAGCTTCCTGCCCTCTCCACCTCACTTATAGGCAGCCTCCATGTTCCCTGTTGAAAGATCATTTTAAAGTTTACATTATATTACTTCGTACATGTGTACATGTTATATATATTCCTTCATGTACTCAGTACGAATTTGTACTGCAGCATGTACATGTATAATCAACCCAAGTTTTCAGAATTCCTTCACTGTTTGCTCATGCAGAAGCTAAGCAGAATCATTGAAACAAAAGGATTCTTTGACATATTAATTGCCCACCTGGAAGAAGTTGGCTGACTTCCTCTCACTAAAAAGGCCCTGTGCTGGCATGTAGCTAAGTGACTGCCACTGAGGATTTCCCAACAGGAGATCTCTTGCATACTGCAAATTCTGTGGTGTATAAAGTCACAAATATCTATTTTTTTCAATATAAAATACCTGTTAAGTTACATGTATATTGTAGCAAATCTAAACACAAAAGTTTATGTTTCGTTTTGGTTTTTTGGTTTTGACATTGACATTATCATGTATCACTGATCTGGCTTTTGTCACATAGAACCATTTTAACAAGACCTTGGACTTTCTGTAGGATTTAACTTTCTTTTTCTTGCGTCAAAACAAGTTAAATATGACGTTGGTTTCAAGTGAAATATACACAGATTGAATACTCTTAGCTCAAAAGCCAGACAAATCTTGTTTATTTCAAAGAGCCATAGCCGATTGGCCAGCCATGAAATAGACAGGCCTAAATCACAATGCTGTTTGACAAAACTACCCAAAGTCCAAGCTCCTATTCAAATGGTTCTAAATGTTCCACAACATATTAATAGAGCACAGTAACAGTATATACCAATCAGTCTCTCAAAAACAAATAATATGTTCATTGTATATGACTTATCTTTAATTCAAAACAACAATGGTAGAAAGTTGATGTTGCTTTAAGGTCATGTTGCATGAATGAATTTCTAAAAAAAATAACACAGAACAAGTCAATGGTTTATTTCACTTCAAGTTCAGATAAATCCTTCATAACTCTATTTTCATACCTTATGGTAAGGCGAGTAGAAGTACACATAGGCCAGTCTGTAGGTGGACTTGTAGTGGGTGGGGAACCGGGACAGGCACAGGTGTAGTGCTGCCATACACTTCTCTATCAGGTCCTTACGGAGAGCTGCCCCTTCCAGTTTAGGTTTGTTCTCAGTCTGGACTGGCTTGCTGGGTTGACTTGTCTGTCCACCTCCCTCCTGAGTGTTTGCTGTGTCTGCATCCCCTCCCCCTCCTGTTTGTGTAACTGCTGGGTTATCAGCTGTGAACTCTTTTTTAATATTTCCATCAGCATTTGAATTATTGCAGGGCTCTTCATTATTCCCTAGCTCTGTGGTTTGATTATTGGGAATGGTATGTGCTGATTTTGGTAGTTCTTTTTCAGCATGACCTAGCTTAATATTGACAGGACTAGAACTTTCCTGGAATTTTTCTGTTATTTCTGTACTTTTGGATATTGCAGTCAGTTGCTTGTTTTCATTATCTACAAAGTTTTATAGATTTTATTTTAAAAACTTTGATATACTGCAATCAGATGTAACTCTAAGGCTAACAAACTCTAAAAATCCAAACTGTTTACAAGGAGACTTAACAAAATAATATTGAACTGGTACGTGTAATTCCTGATTATTCTCATGCAAAAATTGATACAGTAATCAAGTCTTCTCATATATACATGGTTAGAGATTGGTAAATTCATACATCAAACGATGGTACTTGAAAACATTCTTATATATGCAAGCTATGTAAATTGTAGGAATATTTACCTTTCACATCTGACACAGGGTCCGGTTTGGATATCTGTATGTTAGCACTTGATTCTTCAGCCACATTTGTGACCTCTGGGTTGTCTCGTGCTTTACTGACAATCATCTTCTGCAATACACCATCATTCTCTGTTTTATCTTTCAACAAAGCTTCATTTGTATTCTTCACAGTAGGTTCCATTTCTATAATCTGTTCAGTGCACGAAGATGGAACTTCCAGCCGTGCAACATCAGAGTCTTTGGAATCTCCCTTATGTGTAGTATCTGGTACGAAAAACTTAGGTTGTGATTTAGGATCAAAAGGTTCTGGAGATGAAAATATTTCAATTACTTCTGCATCTTTTTTTAACTCAGGTTCCGCACAACTGGGGTCCCCTGAAGGTATAAAACCATAAGATTTCTGCTTGGATAAAGCATCAGTAGACTTGCTCTCTGGTTCTAGTTCCTCAGCTGCCAATTCCAGCATTTTTGGAGTCTCAGATGATGGCTTAATTAAATTGGATGAAAATAAACTGTCATCTGTTTCCATGGTTTCTATAGCGTCCTGTGAAGATTCTGACTGCTCAGCGCTGGGGAAATACATGCTACTGTCTCGGCTGTTTGCCGAGTCCTCCATCTTTTCGTCCAGGCTGTCAGCAGAGTCGGCGTTAGCTGGATTATCTGTGACATTTTCCATCATGTTTGTGATTTCATTGACCTTGGAGTAGGTGTGGTCTTGTTGGTTGGTTGTAGTTTTATCAGATTTTGGATCACTATGGTCTATAGACACACTAGAGAAATAAAATCAACACAGTCAAGCAAAATATCTTCTATTCACCCAGCAACATAATACAGCTAGGTTATAACCAAAACAAGCCTATAACATCTTTGAATCTTATACTTTCAACAAAAGCAGCAATGCTGCCTGGTTGTCAACATTAACAATGTACTTTGTATATCAAAAAAGGTGAAAAACATTTGCGCTTGCCAGTACATCTATATATAAAATTTACAACACACAAAAAATCCTACAAAAATTATGTTCAAAAGCTGTTTTATACATCATACAAAATAGTATGGACAGGGAAGAAAATCATCATAAATGCTTCACAAATTATACTAACTTCCCAGACTCCTCGTCTTTTTTCTCACATCCCTTGGCAAACGGAGAATTGGCTGCTTGTTCTATGTACTCAGCATAGTCATGGTACTCTTCTGAGTGATCTCCCTTTAACAACAACTTCAAGATGGAAACGTGGAGGCGATAAAACATCTGTAAAGTACAGAAGATAGAGTCATTCTAAGATATTGTTTATGTAACATTTTCTTGAAAAAGTAATTTTATGACAAACCATGAAAACTGGCATTCTTTTAGTTCCACAGGATATACATGTACACTAAATTATGAATAGATCTACATCATAGAGTAGATTACTTGCCTCAAGAGCCTCCACTGCCAACCTTGGTGAAGTGTGAGCTGTGTATGCATAAGTAATCTTCTTAGGATAAGTGGCATTCTCCTCATGTAGGGCGGCCAAAGCCTGAATCATACATGCATAAGAATTACATCTTAATTCAATTTTAGTTACCGGGTACAATAAATCATTATAAATGTTACATTACATATATATTATCTGTGTATAGTCCAGCCTTTTAAATTCAATTTTAACAAGTCCTAGAGAAAAATGTTGATGTACATGTTTGGAAATAATTAAAGGAACTGCAGCAGAGACTTCCATCTCCCTCTGAGATATCAGTGTTCAATTTGTACAAAGTTATTAAAAACTGAAAATAACAAGAGACCTGTCTATAAAAGTTGAGATATTCCTTGGGTGCCTTATGCATCTTCTCCAGACACTTGCCCATCATGTAGTCGGTGAGCCACTCCTCGCTCTCTTCGTCCACACACTGCGAGGCACTCTTGTAACACATGTAGGCCAGCTCCAACATCTCCAGCCTGAAACCCACCGCCACCTGCCTCAGTTCTGTAGGGAGGTAGTCCTCATCACACTCCTGCTTCTTCTCCTGGATCACAGATTACATGTATATCATATCAGTTTTAATGTTAACAACAGTTAAAATAGTTAATACAGGTATAAGTTTAAAAAAAAAATTATATTCAACTTCACATCTATGCAGTGTATTACATAATCGATACCAGTAAATGTACATGTATATTTCTTTGCAATACAAGGATACTGTAAATGTAGCACACATGTATTTAGTATATATTATGTATGGCAGAAACTGTTTTTCAAGAGGTTAGTGTGGATATGAATTTGATTTCTGATTCTATATATTTGATTTGCATGACACTTAGGGATGAACTTGATTTAAAGGCAGCTGTTTTCTGCCAAAAATTCTAAAATGAAAACATTTCCAAATGTAATACCTTTTAAAACAGTTTCTCTGAATCAGACATCATTCACATATTAATGCCTGCTTCATTTCGTATTCTAAGTACAGCAATAATTACCCCAATTCTATGCTTCATCCTTCAATGGGAGAACTACATAGAATATTTGTTACCACTGTTACCTACCTCGTGGAAGTGGAGTTGCCTGGAGGAGTGGGTGTGCAGTTGGTAGGACAGTGATCCGTACTCCATCCACAGTTTGCCGTACGCATCCTCTATATCCACAGATCTCTCAAAACAGCGAAGGGCAGCACGAGAACGCTTCTGGAGTGACACATCCAACTTTAAGTCGGTCTGAAAAGGGGAGAATTCCTAATGATAATCTTAATTCTCACAGCAACATACAAATACTTTCTCTTAAAGAAACAAAGAGAAGATATATAAAAATATTAAAAGAACTGCTTCCACGTAGAACCACTTACAGAATTGAGTTTCTGCTCCAGTTGATACATCCTTGCCAGAGCCAAGCCTGCCCAAGAGTCAAGTCGTAGTGGGTTTACACATATATCATACATGTAGAACTTGATGGCTTTCCTAAAACAAAATATGATAAAATCAAAGTTTGTGTCATACAGGAAGAAAGAAAACTTGATGTCCAAAACCACTGCATACAAACTGTACATGTATAGTGTATACTTACGGATGCTCATTGTTCTTGAAATAATAATCAGCCAGTAAGTAGTAAATTTCCTGTGTTATAGATCTGAAAAAAACATAAAAAATCAATTCATATACATGTAAACTATTCCTCAAGAATAGAGTATCAAAGTAACTACAAAGTCTAAGAAAACATTATCTTATCATTCAAAGCTTAAGTATAGTCAAGTATAAAAGGACACTTACAAGAACTCCAGCCCCTTCTCTGTGGATGGAACAACATTGCTATTGCCATCAATGTAATCCTGAACTTTGTCAAGTCTGCTGGCTAAAACACAATAAAAATTGAAATGTAGTATACTGTATAGGTTCTAGAAGCATCTGTGTATACATCAGAATTCCTAAAATATTTAGAACAAATCATTCTTCTTGTTATTTTAGTCAAAGAACACATTTTCCCCATATCTTTTGGTATTGATACAAAAAATTAGGTATTTAAATTTTTTTTTTTTAATTTCTGTCTTTTTTTTTTAAATATTACTTCCTAAATGTGTGCAAAACTGACTTGTAAAATACATATAAAGATGTGTTGTTTGAAATATTTCCTCACCTGGTTTTTCTTTCTCAGGTATGAGTTGTATAATTCTCCTTAACAAAGACTCTAGCTGCAAGAAAAAAACACAGAATAAAAATATACCGTACTTAAGTTTAAAAATACAATTTAAATTCCATCCTTCTTCAAAACTTTTACCTTGTGAAATAGCCACTTATAAAGTAAACAGGGAATTGAACATGAACATTTAAACACCTTGGACGTTTGGTTGGACATAACTTTTTATTTCTTGCATCAAAACAAATTAAAATGTTGATTTCGAGTGAAATATGCATAGATCTCGTAATTTTTGCTCAAAAGCCCGACAAATGTTGTTGATTTCAAAGAGCCATAGCTGAGTGGCCAGCAATGAAATAGACAGGCCTATGTCACATTGCTGTTTGAAACAACTATACCTAAAGTCCAATCCCTTCTTAAAATGGTTCTAAGACATAAGGAAGCATGGTTACTAACCTCAGCAGAAACTGTGTCAGTCTTAAAGCTGTCAAACTCGGGTAAATTTTTGGGCTTGAAGTACTCAAACATCTTAATGGCCTGCTGCAGGGTGAGGGAGATTGGTGGACAGTTGTGGTCAGCCAGGTGTTTGGCCCTGCCCTTCTTATTGGGGTGTCCATAGAGACAGTAAACACACTGCTCATACATCTGTCTCAGGTCATCTGTGTACTTCAATGGCTCCGTCATCTTCCGCTGGAGGACATCCATGAAAAATATCAGGAATTTTCCGTTGGACTTGGTGCACCATGAATGGCTAAAAGGGACAGAAAATAACAATCTTTTAGTTAAATTTTATCTCATATGCAGAGTCCTCAATATCAAAAAGAGAGGCTATTAATTTGTTTAACAAGCTTCTTAAGGATGACACAAATGTAAGCTGCTTTCCTTACTACAGTTTTAATACATGTTCATCTGATGAAACAACAATATTTTTACCTTCCTAAGTAGTCATGGGAAACGTTGAGCAGCATTAAGGATGAATGCATGCTGTCACTGATGTTCTGGGCTGATAACTCTTGCTCCTTTTGCAGATCAAAGAATTCTTTTTCTTCACTATAGGAAAATAAGTATGTTGTACATGTATGAAACTACGTATACATGTAAATAAAATATTGTGTGGTCAAGATACTAACAAGTGAAAAGCTGTCAATGTGACAGCAAACCGGGTTTTCTTTTATGTGAACTGTATCCATAATCCATGTCAACCCATATCCAGTGAAATGGTGTACCTTATATGCAGTATTTTGCCATAAAATGACTAAGTTCAAAAGCTGGTATTTTTTTCAAAATTTATCAGAAATCAAAATCGTAGCAATATGCACACCCCTGATATATGTACAATTGATCTGCAAAAGAACAACTTCCTATCTTGAAAACTGTAGGAGGAGTTACCCGTACAATGAGGGTACCCTATATGCAATATTTTGCCAAAAAATGACTAAGTTCAAAAGCTGGTATTTTTTTTTTTTTTTTATAAATTATCAGAAATCAAAATCCTAGCAATATGCACACCTCTGACATATGTACAATTGATCTGCAAAAGAACCACTTCCTACCTTGAAAACTGTAGGAGGAGTTACCCGTACAATGAGGGTACCCTATATGCAATATTTTGCCAAAAAATGACTAAGTTAAAAAGCTGGTATTTTTTTCATAAATTATCAGAAATCAAAATCCTAGCAATATGCACACCTCTGATATATGTACAATTGATCTGCAAAAGAACAACTTCCTATCTTGAAAACTGTAGGAGAGGTTATCCGTACAATGAGGGTACCCTTTTGGCAGCCGCCTGCCCGCCATTTTCACCATTTTAATAACCGGATTTTTCCTTCGGAAAACCCGGTTAAAAATTGGATAAAATTTGTTTAGATGGTTCAACAACAACAACAACAACATTCACATGTACTTTAAACATTAACTTTGTAGTTTTGTTTCTCCTTTAAGTAAATGATAGGAAACTACCCATTAGGCAACATTTTGCCCCTCTGTCTCATATACCAGGTAATCATTGTTGGCTGTAACCCCACTCAAAATTTTTATATCATTTCAATGCTGTAATTTTAAATGGCTGTAATTTCATATACCATATGTATTTTACAAAACAAAAACCATAAAAGCAGTTAACAAGTTAAATGGGCTCATTGAAATGATTTCACTGTGTCTTTTTTAAGCATGTAAGGTACATGTACATGTAGTTACAAAACTGAATAGGGAGTTCTATACACATGTACAATTACCATTGGATGACAGAGTAGAGAATCATCCACGGCAGCACACTTCCGATCGGCATGTCAGTGGCCTTTTCTGGTACAGACATCATGATGTCAATCACTGCCATCAGGTCAGAGGTCAAACGCATCTTTCTGGGTCCACTCAGATCTTTTAAACTTTCTGGCTTCTCCAAGTTCCTATTTCAAAAATAGATTTGCAATTCTTAAAAAACCATACAAGGATGCAACAAGATTTTTAATTTGTCTTTGTTTGCTTACTTTTATATTATGCGTCTACAGTAATCTGTAAATTTTTTCTGTTCTAAGAAACTTTATTTTGTACCAGTTTTCATTTCTACAAACAACAAACACTATTGACAAATCATGATGTCGGAATTCAAAGGTATTCACAAGTACTATCATATTTCTTACGTCAGAAGTAATGACCAAATCTGATTTAGAACATTTGACCATTCGTCCTTGTGAGGGCTAGTGGTAGCTTTCTTGTATCCCTGGAAGGCCTCATGGAATGCTATTTCACCCCAATGCATGGACCTCTACAGAAAACAAATGAAGTAAAAAGTATCAACAAATTGATAGCTGTTGGTTGCGCTTAGTGCTATGTAAACAAAAGTACTCCTTGTAGTGCTATTTTCAATTACAAAAGACTAAAATAAGACGGGCATTTATCAACCCATATTGATTGAAAATATACTGTACCTTCACATCTCCCATTTTAACCAAACAATCGTGCAACAAACACAGCTGTTCAATTCTTGCCGGTACAATGGAATCTGATTCTTTCCTCTGGAAATAGAAAATTATACAATCAAATAAAAATATCATTGTTTTGGTGTTCATGCAGTAGTAATTACCAGTACAAAGAAACAATCATAATATGCTTGTAAGAAATTGACAATTTTTTTTCCCATTTCATGCATTTTTTCAACTTACAGAGCTAAATAAACAGGAACGTCAAAACTCTTCAGTTCTTTTAGAATTAAACAAAATCTACCCACCATAGGTTTTTGACTTGGATGAGTGACAGCTTTCAGGAGGAGCTCCACCACCTGATCATATTCTTTGGCATCATACAACTTCTGCATTTCATCCATGCACTGGCTCCTCTCTAGAGAATTTTGATGTCTTTCTATGCTCTCTGTAAGGTAAATCAAAATAGTTAAGAAACATGGATGTTTAACTCTTTTTTAATTAACCAAAAACTGTCACAATAGTTAGCTTTCTCAGATATCAAAAATTCTATAATTACCAATTGAAATCCAGTTGTCACTCTGACAGTTCTTGAGAAGAATCTCATGGACGTTTTCATCTTCAATTCTCCACTTCAAAAACTCCTTTGCCTAAACAGATGGAAATAAGAACAATCAGCAAAGAAAAAACCCCACACATCTCACAAGAGTGAAGAAACCAAACTTGAACCAGCCTGCATCTACTGTTTGATTATAAAATGACAAGCAGATTGTATGCTTACTAAGGACTATATATGATAAGGGCTTAAAATAGCTCCCTAAAATAAACATCATCATTTTACAATCATTCTCTGTTTTCTTAGTACAGATATGTATGTGATGTGTTTACATAATATTGAGTTTTTCCTTCCGTAAACATAGAGCGTGCATTCTTGAACAAACTAGAGGTACTGTGAGCAAGCTCACAATTGATACCCCCCGCTAAGAAACATTTAATATTTTAACATTTTGAATTAATGGTATACTAAACCGGATTTCCAAAAAAAAATTTTCCACAAATTTTTTTTTTCCTAAAAATAATTCATCGGGGCAGGCCATTTTCAGAGAGACGGGGATGAGAGTCTAAAAATAGTTTTATGTGGCCTGAGACAGGCAAGCTTTGTGTCAAATTTTAGCTTCTAATATTTCCATTAATACAAGACATGACACAGACAATATTTTGCATTTTTGAAACAATGACCTTGAACTTCCTCAATTGACCTTGGGTCAAGGTCCTGACACACCCTTAGATCATAAGCAATCTCTGTGTGAAGTAAAAACTTCCAATGTTTCCCCATAAGAAAGATGTAGACCGGACACGAATTTTGCATTTTTTCTGCCAATGACCTTGGGTCAAGGTCATGACACAGCCTTAGGTCATAAGCAATCTTTGTGTGAAGTAAGAACATTTAATGCCTCTCCATTAGGAAGATATGGACTGGACACGAATTTTGCACTTTTTTCTGCCAGTGACCTTGACCTTGCCCAAACGACCTTGGGTCAAGGTCATGACACACCCTTAGGTCATAAGCAATCATTGTCTGAAGTAAAAACTTCCAATGTTTCCCCATAAGAAAGATATAGACCGGACACAAATTTTGCATTTTTTCTGCCAGTGACCTTGAACTTGCCCAAATGACCTTGGGTCAAGGTCATGACACACCCTTAGGTCATAAGCAATCTTTGTGTGAAGTAAGAACTTCCAATGTTTTTCCGTAAGAAAGATATGGACCGGACACGAATTTTGCATTTTTTCTGCCAGTGACCTTGACCTTGTCCAAATGACCTTGGGTCAAGATCATGACACACCCTTAGGTCATAAGCAATCTTTGTGTGAGGTAAGAACTTCCAATGTTTCTCCATAAGAAAGATATGGGCCGGACACGATTGCACAGACAGACAGACGGACAGACGGACGGACAGACGGACAAGGTGATTCCTATATACCCCCCCAAACTTTGTTTGCAGGGGGTATAATAAAATATTTTTATCAGAGATGTATCTAGCCAAGACTGATAAGTGACAAAAAAAATTTTCTTGTTCAAGCATGCGCTCTCTATTTCCCATTCGTAAATAGATAAGAAAAATGTCAATTTTTGGCTGATTTTGATTGAATTATAGAAATGGCGTCACTTCTGACGTCATATACTGCCAGTGAGTGCAAATAAATCAAATAAATAGATGAAAAATATATTTTATATCAACTCTTCTAAAAAATTAGTTAATATTTTATTTTACCCGAAACACTTAAAAAATGGCGAATTATGGGGGCCAAATTGAACTCTTATCATATATAGTTCTTTGATGAAAATCTTTAGTTTCCTTAACCAAAAACTAGAACTGTTTAAGTAGGAATTGTACCCAAAAGGCCTCTTTGTATAAGTAATTATCATAAATACTCCCTATATTTCTATCTATTACATATACATGTTCCTAATATAACTCAAGAAGATTCTTTGCAATTTGATGATGTACTTATATGTTAATGATTTTTGTTCCCAATGTTGTAACATAATATTGCCATGAAAAGAATATAAACAATACTGTGACATTACCTTGTGGAAACTGCATGAAGCATATTGAATCTCTCCCTGAAGAAGACACAGCCTAGCCTGCAGCCAGAAAGCTGTAGAGAACAGTTATAACACTGAACAATCAAGTTACTAGTTACAGCAGCCAACACAGAGCGAAAAACAATCTTTAAGCAAGTCCTTAAAAATGGCTTAAAGGTGGCGTAAAGGTGGCTTAAAGGATATACAATCTTTAAGCCACCTTTAAGTCGCCTTTAAGCTGAGCTTATAGGTCCTTAATGTCCAAACTTCTTTAAGTCACCTTTAAGCCATCTTTAAGTCACCTTTAAGCATCTTTAAGTGGCATTTGCGCTTCCTTTAAGTTGTCTTAAAGCCATCTTTAAGTTCCCTTTAAGGTAAAGTTTGATCAAGCTGAACAATAAAAACATATATTAAATGCAAAAGCTCTTTTATAGGGATGGGAGGGGAGGATCAGAGTGATAATATAATTTCCAAGGAAGGGGGGGGGGGGGTGTTCTAGGCGGTTTTAATTGTCGCTCCATTAAACACAGATCGCTATCATCAACACCGCTCCGATGGACACAGATTGTCGTTATAAAATTCTTTTTTGGTTTCAAAATTATTGTAGGGGTGAGCGCAGTCTCTGTATCTTAATCTGTGTATGAAACTAAATAAAGTATGTTTGTTTCCTATTATAAATTAATTGGTCAAAATATTACTGCTTTGTTTGTCTAGACATAGTTTTGTTCGTTTGTGTATATCTAATTAGAGTCTATTGTTTGTCCAACTTAAGAAAACCCCTAGAACTAACACAGAATATACAAGATATACACAACAGGTGTGTCGTGTTTCTAAAGGGTTTCTAAAGGCGTTGAAATCTTAAAAGTATGTACGCGTATACGATAAGTCTAGTGAATAAAAGTTTATTTACATTTGTAATTCATTTTCAAAGTATTATTTCCTAACTCTGGGTTTTAAAAATGTTACGTCTACAAATTAAAGATACATGTATGTAAGAGTTAAATCTTAAGGCTAATTAATTAATGTACCGGTGATGATAAATAGAGGTTAATTATTTTAATATATGTATAAGGGTAAATATGTCACATACCCAGCCTGGTACATCATACAATTGTATGTTCAAGTAAATGTATACATCATTTGCAATTGCCACATGTAGTAAATACGTCACCGCCCAGTAATTGGTAATATTGTTTGTTATGGAATTGATAGTCTAAAAAATATTTACCGGTAAACATACTGGAACGGAGCCGTGATCATGAAAATCGGGAAATTGTGTATAACTAATACCCTGATAGTTTCAATGCATTTACTAAAAAGAAATGATTTCATTCTCTTTCTTGCATTTTTATAGAAAGTATATCTACTCGGTTTAAATTTATTAACAAAGAAGGCCTACTAGTGAGCCTAACGGTTTCCATTTAGGTATAATATATTTTTTTTTTCCACTGAAGACCAAGTTCCGTATTTATTTCTAAATACATGCATGCATGTAATTTATAAATTAGATATAACTGATTGTTACAAACTGAATGGTTTTTGGATATAAAAACCACAAAAGATTTGTAAGTGACTGTGGCGCAGAGGAAGCGAGGTGATGCTGGTAAACCAAGAGTCCCGGGTTCAATTCTCGCCTTGGGCATTGTCATTATTATTATTTTTTTTTTTTCTAGAACAAAAACCGTTTTTAATACCTTTTCTATCATAAAGTTTATACATTTTGTTGGTAAATTAAGCACAATATTGAATTAAAAATTTTTTAATGGCTTAAAGGTGGCTTAAAGGTGGCTTAAAGGTAGCTTAAAGGTGGCTTAAAGAAGTTTGGACATTAAGGACCTATAAGTTGTCCTTAAAGGTGGCTTAAAGATAGTCTTTAAGCTGCCTTTAAGCCATCTTTACGCTTTAAGCCACCTTTAAGCAACACATATAGCTTAAAGGTGACTTAAAGATCGTCTTTAAGCTACCTTTAAGCACCTTTAAGCAATCTTTAAGGAGGACTTAAAGATGGTCATTCATCCTGTGCAAAGAGCTGTGGAGAACAGTTATAACACTGAACAATCAAGTTACTAGTTACAGGCACTTATTACAAACAGCAAGCTATTAAAATAACTAATGCATGAACAAATTCAACATTATTGTATCTTCAATAAATTTTAAATGATTCTGGATCATTATTATAAATACTTTAGATTTCCTTTAAAGATGATTCTAACAATTCAACATCTTTATTAGCCTATTATATAAATTTTTCAGTTCATTCATTAACAAATATCACAGATGTAGATCATATTCATCTTTTATGTAAACTTGTAAAATCATCAATAAAATGATTTTGCCTACCACACACAATCCTCTCTATAAGACCACATGTAACACTTTAATAACAATAAGCTTAACACTCTGTCAGATGGAGACGTACCCCGTACACAGTGCTGTAGCCATAGTGAGCCCAGGACCTGGGACTGTCCCTGTAACCCAAACACATAGTCCATGTCCTCTTCCCAGGACCCAGGCATCTCCGAGGGCACCGCTGAACCGGGACTCTTCCTACAGAACAAAATATAACACTTACAAAGCAAGATCCAGACAAACACTGGAACAGAGAGGAAACAATAACCTGGACAACAAGAGTTGTACATGTATAAACGTTTAATAAACTTCATTAACATGTTTTAACAATATTGATAATACATGTATCATATCAAGTGAATCTTTTTATATACAGTTTCCTTTTGTGCTTTCAATATTTGGTTTATAATATACAAATAAATGTATTAGAAGTGGTAGAGTGAGAGAGTTACCCTTTGGGAGATGCCCCACTTTTGAGGTGTTTAGTCAGCCATTGATCAAACTGTAACTCTAGCCTCAACAACAGCATCTACAAAACATGGTCAGTTTATATTTATAAACAAAAACAAAATAAAGGAAATCCCATCAAAAATTACATTTACTATTAAAATGCAAACGGATACATTGTAATAGATATATGGTCTTAAAATTATGACCAACATAAATTTTGTCTAAAAAGTTATCAAAGATAATTTACCTTTCCAAATGATCGAATATCTTCATCTGGTTCATCTTTGCTATTAATTGAAAAAAAAAATAAAAATGTTGCAATGCAGGTGTTTAAATGGAAATTTTCATCATGATAGTAAGACTCTCTGTAATAAAATTACACACACTTCTTGAGTTGCTCCACTAAACAAATCTAACCTGAGAAGACAAGGCAGGTCCACGTGTTTCCTCCACCTTGTGTACACCTTGACGTACACGGAGGCCAGCTCCTGGGGCCAGGACAGCTCGGCCCGGTCACACAGGGACTCCATGAAGTGTAGCATCAGCATCAACACACCACCATTCTTCTGTTCCCTCTGAAGGAACTCTTGCACATCACTGGCTTCTGTTTCTGACAAGGACTTTGCTTTTAAAGCAGTACTATTTTCTGTAATGTTTAAAAAAATCCTTATAAAGTATCATCAACTACAGCTATGAACAACATTCAAATGGTGTTTCTGTTATAAAGTGGCTTCTACAAAATATACATGTATATGTATCAAATGATACACTACAAAGAAAAGAAAATGGTCAGGTTACATAGTGTCTTTCAAATTTTGATTCTGATAGGTAAGAACTTGCACATGTGACATTCTGACTATAACATTTGTATTGCCAGTAATGATCATATATTTGCTGTGGTTGATTACCTATTGTGTTAATTTTGGAGAAGACAGACTCTTCGTTCTCCGATACAAGATCCAGAGTATCCATTTCTTCTTCATCAGCTCCTGGTCTAAATGTATAAACACTTTTTTATAGCTAACCTGTTTTCACAAATGCAATCCTAAAATACTCGGTAAATCTACACAATTATAACAAAAAAACAGAGGAAAGTTTATCCTCCATTAAGTTTTAATAATTAAAAGGTTTTCCAGTCCTACTCATCAAGAAACAGTGAAAAAATACTCAAAAAAATTATCCTACGTTAGACACAAATTACAAGCAAAATAACTGACAGCCAATCTTTATTCTTTGTGTGAAATCATAAGTACATGTACATGTACCGGTAAATACATGTACTCAAGAGCATAAATATATTTACTTGTACCAATGACATTTTTAATCCTCATCAATCAAAATGAAAAATTTACCGAAGAGTGGAAGGTATGAAAGTCTCCAAAATTTCTCTAAAGTTGACTCGCTCCTCCTCTCTTCTAGTGAAAGTGTTTCTCACCTGAAAGGCCAACAAAGATGCAAATAAGGTACATCTGTCAATGAACAAGAAAACAAGATGTGCCTATTCTGGAACATATCATTGTCATGTTAAACATTTGAAAATCATACAATTTTTTGATGATGAATTTTAAAAAAGTATCGAAATACATGAACATCTCAACATACATTAACTTACATGAACATGTCACATCTGGAATGAAATATAACATATTCACTTTTTGACTGTTACTTACCCTAGCTGATCGCCTCTTCTCATAAAATGGGCTATCAAAGTTGGATGACCGTTTCCTCTTCTGTCCTTTGTTCTTGCCCTCTGTGTCACTCGTTTCTGACCCAGGATTGTCTTGTAATGCAGAAGTCACTGAAATATAAACAAGGTATATTTACATCAACAAATCTTTGTTATCAACGCAATTTTAAAAAAATGGTGTAGGCAACACTAATTAACAAATAAAGAATGTACAAAAATGGAAATCTTAGTCCCCTTCATTTTTAACTTTATTGTCAGTAGGTGAATTCTTCAAACATTAGCTTGTTCCCCTTTAATTGGAATTTTGTACAAATGTGACAAGGTTTTAACAACACTGGATGAAGTTAAGATGTATGAAGTATAATGAAGATATGTCTAGAATTATAATTATAATGCTCCAAAACAATCTAAAATGGATCAATTTTTTATTACTTATCCTTCACTAATTGTTACCTGATATGGGAATGGAGGACAGAGGCGTACAGGAATTGAACACATCTGGAGTGGAAGGAGCGCTGGTTGGAGGTGACAGGAGGACCCCTGGGTCCTCAGTAACCATAGCGGAGGAGCAGGGAGGGGTCGACTCTTGACCCACAGTACTTCTACTGTAAATCACATTTTCACAAGAAGACACAGAAGTCACTACAGTTATTTCACTAGAAGTGGGAATGGTGACAGTGCTAGAGATGATAACAGCATCTGTTATACCAGTGTTACTCAAAGAGGTCACATTTGTTTCCGACTTAATTGATGGAGTTTCGTCAACCTCCATTGCTTCAGAGGGCACAATTTCCACATTGTCCTCTATGGACTTTGATGCTTCCTCTTTATTTTCTGATGATTGTGGTGGTGCGTTCTCTTCAGGTGGTTGTTGTGGTGTTGGTTGTGGTGGCACCTCAGAGGAAGATGAGGTGTCTCCTTGTTGATTCTGTTTCTCTTTCATTTGGATTTCAGTTTTTTTGTCCTGATCTTCAGCATAATCACTTAGATCCACACGTATACCCATACTCTGTTAAACAAGAACATAAGTAAAGTGTTATTAGAGGAGGAGGAGGAGACAATGACAATAAGGATGACTGTCTGAATGTAACACTATGGGATTACTTGAAAAGAAATACATATGTACTACCATGGGTGGGTTGGATTTCTTTATAGTATTGTATAAGGCAATCAAACTTTCACCAACAGCAATCCACCTACAAATATAAATAAATGAAGTTTCATCAATTCAGCACTTTATTTTTGTCACATTTGGAATTCCATTAGTAAATAAATGTTTACAATAATGACAAACTAATAGCAAATAATATACATGTATAAAAGTTTTGAACAAAAAGATTTACTGAATAGCAATGCATTTTCAAAATTCAAACAAATTATATGCTAGGTTAAATAAGTTACTTACGTGTATGATTTAATAGGGACTGGAAGCTTATTAGGTTTCATTGGTGGGGTTCTGGCTAGTTCTTTTCGTTTCTGTCTCATAGTCATAGCTTCATCTATAAACTGTATGCAAAAAATATTTTGTGACTGCTATAGAAAAATGAAATTCAATCAACATGTATTACAATACATCTATATGTATCTTAGCTGCAGGTCTGTAGCTCCTGGTCAGAAAAAATTTGGATGGACGACCTGGGAGCTACAGTGCCTCCCATAGTAAAAAACTGCAATTTACGGTGCACAAAAAATTGCGCTAGTTTTGGACTGATTAACCCTATTTCTGAACATATTCTGTGGAAAAAATTAGTATCATTAAATTCTTCATTTAACTAACTGCAGATATCGGTACTTTACTTGCCCCAAACGTTCTCTTAAACACACTTGCGACCTCGGAAATTGAAGTATGTTAAATTCACGTCAAGCTCAAGAGTCACCATTTTTAAATGTAAACAAACTGCACCACTTCACTTAAGAGGCTGGTGATGGAGTTTAAAAGAATATCAGAGGCAAGTAAATTGATGATGTATGTAGTAAAATGTCTGAATAATTTTTTTGAATCAAATATTTGTATAAAAAGTGTTTGGAAATAAGGTTAATCAGTCCAAAACTAGAGCAATTTTTTGTGCGTCGTAAATTGCAGTTTTTAACTATGAGAGGCACTGAAGCTGCCAGGTTGTCTATTCGATTTTTTTCAGACCGGGAGCTACAGACCTGCAGCTATATGTATAAATACACTCCATCAAACATGGTTACCACAAGGTACTACATTGGGCTGTTTATTCGATTTAGCGCTTTTGGCGGAATGCGGCGTCCACTTAATCAAGTACATCGCTAAATGCCATGCACATATGTATAAGAATAGTCACATTCAGGAATACGCTAATTCAAATCCACGCCAACTTGTTCACAAACTAAATTCCGCCAAATATCGTACACACCAAACATAATACGTTTACAGTAACTAAACCTTGATACAAAGTATTACCTCGTCTATATCTTCTTGGTCAACTTTCTCTGTATTAATTAGTGGATTACTGAAGTAAAAATAAAACCCACGTCAGACAAACAGCATCAATCTTTTCTGTGCCTTTACATAATTTTAAATTCAAATACAATTCAAGAAATTATTTCATATTGACAAAATTCTTCCTACCAGTCTTTGAACATTTCTTTTGTATAATCTCTCAGAGATGGTTGTTCCTTGAATATCTGATTCCTGAAAACAATTCCTTTCAGGTACAGGTAATCCTTCTTCAGACCTTTAGATATGTAGTACAGGCAATCTGAAATTTTCAGAATTTACAATAAGAGTTATTCCTATATTGTAAACATTGATGATATTTCTACTTTCATTTCATTTTCACAGAGACTGCTTCAATTACTCATTTTTTCTGCCGCAACTTCTAATCTTTTTAATGTGTTTTGTATTAATGTAAAATGTAATGTATAATGTAAACTAGTCTTCTTTTATCATGTAATTTTGACTTATTCTGTAAAGTGCTTTAGAGTTTTATTAAAGATAAAGCACTAAATAAATGTTATTATTATTATTGTATGATTAGCCTCTATCATTTGGCGTATCTTTCTGCCAAATACCTACACCAGTAATCATTGATGGTGTACAGAACGGTGATGATGTTGTCCAGGCATGGCCAGTGGTTGGGATTACACTGCAGGCCCTGTGAACAAAATCATTGCAAGAATGTGACTTCTGCAACTGCATGTGGTCATAAACATTTTTTTTATCATTAAATCATTTTATGGAGCAAAATTCTTCATTGAAGTCTTCTCATTTCAATAAAAGTATCAATTACTGGTATTTAATTATCATATACAGGGTTGGAAATAAGAGCCCGCCCGACCGCCCGAGACGGTCTGTTTCTTAGGCGGGCGGGGGCGAAACTTCAAAAGACAGCCCGGCGGTCGGGCTAATTTTAATAGCCAGTTCCTAATTTAAAACCGACAATTTCTATTTTAAGTTATTTACCTCATTCACAAAAAGTACAGACAATGTCGGTTGTTAGGTTTCTTTGAGAATTAGGTAAGCTCTACAAGTTATAATCTATTCGCTCATTGGTCTGAATGATTATTATAGCCAACCAGTATTCGCAATACAATTTTGTTCGGCACTATTGCAATAGAAGCAACATGCTAGATGATGCGCAAGTTTTTGAGTTTGTTGATTCCCAAAAAGCGTTCCTTGATTGACGCTAAGGGGAAAAAAAGTATACAACCAAAACAAAAGACGCCGATGTACAGTTGAAACACATGGGAAGCTCTATTGTAAACAATGTCGAGGGTGAATAGGTTGTACACCACTATTATATTTTACTATATATTCTGACCAAAATTACGCATATTTAGATGTGGGTAGTTGATTTTAAATCTCCCTTTACAACTTTTAAAACAATAATTCATAAACGATTTAGTAGCAAATAAACACAAAGACACAAGTTTACTCGGAGACATCAAAGTTACTCATGTGGTTGAAAATCAAGTACAAGCATTTTCATCCCCTGTGCAAGTAATTGGCATAAGAATATCAAGTTACCTCGTATTTTTACAAAAGCGGAAAAAATATGCGTTTTAACCGTTTTTATCTCATTGAAAATAGAGCCCTGTCACTGGCAGAAAACCCCTCAAAACAAACGAGAAATCTGGAATTATTTTGCTTTGACCATGATATTTTGAACCTACAGAAAAATAGTGTTGTGAGACCAAAACACAATTAGAAGTTAAAAGGAGTGCATCTGACCGTATAAATAAATTTTTATCACATTTATTTACAGTTGTTTTAATTTAATCCCTTTCAATATTTGATATCATATTATTGTCAATCTTTGAAATTGTTTAGAAAGTTCATGATCATGACATTGTTAGCCGGCTTCTAAAAGAGGGTTTATAATTATATAGTACATGTAGATAAATAGTTTAATATTTTTAAGCATGTCATACTTAATAATAAGCATTCTTTGGGTTATGTTTAGATATGGTTTCAAATACTTGTAAAAGTTAAAGATTTCGAGGGGCCTGTGTTACAGATGTAAATATTAAGCTTTATGTATAGTTCATTCATTATAATGAACTTTTTTATCAGGACTGGCAGATTTTGGGCAGGGCTGGTAACTTTTTAAAGTAGCCAGCCCTGTGGCTGGCTGCTATTTTTGGTGAATTTCCAACCCTGTCATATAGCAGTGTTTAGTCTTTAAAAGATGTCTTTGCATCTTTATCTTATTCTCACTTATTTTCATCTGTAATAAATATACACAACAAAATTTTTTTATGGATGGCAACTATTTATATAAATTGTCATTTTTTACAATCGCTTTATAATTGATGTACTCTACCTGTTCAAACCCCAATCTAGCAAGTTGGTAATTGTGTAGTTTCAGGGCTATAGTTCCTATCTTATACCAAACTGTGGTCTCAGATTCATCCACTTTCACAGCCTAAACATTTAAACAATTTACAAACAAGATTAAGAATTGCTTGAAGTTCAACAATAGAAAATTTATAACATACTTCTATCAAAGAGTCAGATGTTATTCTCTTTTAACTTCTGAAAATCACTGGATCATACTGCCTAACAACTGTAAAGTCTCTGACAAGACCCAGACCACTCATGCAAATAAATGTCTGTTTTAAGATTTACAAACCTTACTTCATAAATACCATATTTCTGGGTTTTATCATGTGTCACAAAATTTCCGAAAATGTAAAAAATCTGTTCCATTTTTAATTTGCATCAGTCATTTTTTGCAATTTAAACAGTTTCTTATAGAAAATGAAACAGGATATAAATTCTGCATATTCAATTATTTGCGATTTAAAAAAAGAGATCGAGAGAAAAGCGAAAATTAGATCATCGTGAAGCACATAAACCAATCAAATTGATTTGTATACCTCTATGTACCACTCCATGGCCTCTTCGTGATCTCCCTTTTGTAAGGACATTGTAGCCAGGTTTTTGTATATAGAGTACAGGAGCTGCAATCCTGGGTGAACGATTCCCACTGTCTCTGTCTCAACAAGTTTGGCTGCCTGATAAACACAATGAAATATACAAGAATTTCAAAAGATAATTGATTACCTTTTTAAGTCTAATATTTTGTCAACAATAATAAAGAGAAAATTTAAAATAAACAAATCTATGCATAATTTTGTCTCTAGATTTAACTTTGCTTAGTATTGTAAAGGGATGGGGAAATAATGACAAACCAGAAAAGACTTTGAACCCAATTCCCTTGATTCTCTAGTCAGGTGCTCTACCCACATAGCTATCTGGCTCCAGTATTCAAACAGGTCTGACCATCACATTCTTTTAGAATCTAAATTAGATTACTTACATCCCAAGTTCTTTCCCTTGGCAGGAGTTTCAGGAATTGGCATGGCGCCAAATGTACCAGTAAAGGAGAAATAATGATGGACCAAACCAAAAGTTAGAACCTGGCAATGATTTTCTAGTGAGGTGCTCTACCCACTGAGTTATCTGGTGTTGGTATAGAACCAGTCTGACCGTCACAACAATAGAATACCTCTCTGATAAATCCATGACTGAGAAGCTGTTCAAATGCCTCTTCAGCCTTTTGGATATCTTGTCGCTGTAGTCCAAGGGCCTTGTTATACAAGGTATATGCCTCCGATTCCTGAAAATGAAATTGGTACAGTGGTGTAAACAGTTTATCTGCGAGCTCGTCGAATCCCATGACTTTCTTAATTTGAATGTTGATACAAACCTCAGCTTCCCTTGTTCCAACAGTCTTGGCCCTGAAATCATCGCCATCAACCTCACTGCTGCTGTCATTCAAGGCAGCTATCCGAATCTGAACATAAAATGTGTATTATTATCAGTTCCAAGTTTGTTCTGTTCTTTTTTCAGTTTTAGAAAAGTGTTTGTTTGCTGATGCCTTTCAACATTTAAAAACAATCTGTGATTTCAGTCAATGAACTTGTATGACAGTTATATATGTCTTACCATTTTTAATCATGCATCATCTGCATTTAACTGCGTAATCACAGTAATGCACATTCCGCGGCATCCTTTGTAAAACTGTAAACTGGTTTCTGTAATGTTGGCGCTGGTAACCAGTTTATTGGAGTGCCTAAAATCCAAGTCGTATTCACATGAGCGTTCCGACTATCCACTTATGTTACTTTACTGACATTCCACAAACAACTCAAATGAATGTACTACAATATATTAATCAGAATAAAGTGCACTAATTATATCCCTGATTTAATATTGGAAAAGAAACAATGATCGTAAACAAAGCAAAGTTTGAAAACATGTTAATTTTTTTAAGAAGTATTTAATCTGATTACCTTTTTCCAATGCATATATATTCCTGATAGCAAGTTAACCGTGAAGTAGTAGATGCTATATGTTATCTATAATACATTTATACCAGCTAAAGTGTCTGAAATGTACAGTATCGATCAGTGTGTTACAGAGATGTAGAAATTTTTATATAACATGGATGTTGTGGCCGCATTGCATGAAAACACGGGATCATCCTTGAATATTTGCAATGTGTTTCCATTGATAATGTAGATCAAAATAGGCAAAGCCTCCAAAGTATAAAGATAATAAGACAAAATTCAACGAGTGTTATCATACTTTTTCTTTACCCAACATAAATTAAGCCTACTGAGCTCATGTTCATAGCTAAAAAATTAATTACATGTGTATCGCGAATAAACGAGTAACTGTTAATAATTAAAAGCTTTCGCGAATTAATTAAAGGCTTTACTTTTGCGAAAAATGCTAAAGTCTTGCGATTTCACGCGTAATTTTTGCGAAACTTTTCGCGGTATGACACAAAACGTTCGAAGAAAACCGCAATGTTTTCGCAAAAAGTTACAGTCATAGCGCGAAAGTTACGCATTTATTCGAGAATAAAAAAATGTTAGCTATAAAATAATGTTCATTGGGCTTTCATCGGTCTTATACCAAATTAGTGAAGGTATATCGTGACCTGACCTCGGTTTTTTTTTTTTAGATATCGTCCTGTACATGTAAGGCCACCGGCATCTTCATTCTCAATTTTCAACGCTTAATTGCATGACGAACGAATCGTCAAGATAGCACCGCATTACATAATGCAGATCGCTGAACTATTTTCTACTCAATTCAAGTCGACATTCTTCAATATTCAATGCTTGGGCAAATCCTCGAAATCAACGTGATAAAGTCTACCAACAGACAGCGAGGTGATTCCTCTGTCTGTTTATCGAGCTTTCTTCGCTGAAGATTTCTCTGAAAATATTTTCGGTTACATTATGGTATGTATACGTAGTCGAGGTGCATAACACGACAAGGAGAAATGACACCTAGATGTCGAATATAAAAACTGACCTGACTTAACGTTCTTTGCAATCAATAAAATTATTTGCGTGTGTTCGAGGAATATATCTGTAACTGCTTTGTTCTATCCCCGGGGTCTATGACAAGTGTTCCATTTTCGATATTGATAGTATCAATCATACTACTGACCGTCATTGCAGTGAATCTGAATATGAACATGAAATTGACAAGAAATCAATAATTTTGGTAAATTTCTACCGCAAACTGTAAAATTGAGAAGTTCAAAATTGTGATATTATTTCGTAAAACATTCATTGTTATTTCATTCATCGTCTTAATCTGTCCACTCACCAATGGTGCTTGATTTATAAAATTTATAGAAATAAATTGTATTGAATCGAATTGATGAAAAATTGATAATTACCTCAATTTAAACAGTGCATTAAAAAAAAATTTCATTATCCGGAAGACGGTGTTTATTATTTAAAAAAGAGAAGGCCTTCTATTTAAATACGTGAAATATGCGCCCATCATCGTTGACACAGAATTTGACGGGACAATACGCTGATAGTGTTTAAATGTTTTGTTTATGTTCTTGACATTCTAGAGAATCAAACAAAATTAAGTTTGAATTACATTGTAAACATCTCACACCGATAATCCAGAAAACAAGAGTGTTTGGTTTTCTGTCCCAAATATTCAATTTATGACAACTTTATATCGACGAAAATTTAATTACCGTCCACTCCGTATCACACTTAGGTACATAGGGCTTGAGGACTGGGGAACTTTAAAATTTATCACTTTTGAACTTGTTATCGGAAGGTTGACTCTGTCGTAAATAGGTGCAGATTTATCTTGATCTGCTCATGGGCGTACAATCTGATCAGGTAATCATTTTGTTCTTATAATATTTATGGGGACTTCTCTTTCTATGAGAAAACACAATAAGTGATGATAACTAGATTATGTACATTATAACGCAAAATTTTATTTATAGTATGAATGAGTTATTTTGAAGTCAGAGTAAAAAAAATATTTTTATTTGAAAGCGCATGTGTATTTTGATTGCGTTACTAGTACTGTTGATACACTTGACCGTTTTGATTTGTTCATTCTCATATTCTTGTGTTTCATATTATAATTAAAAACTTTATTTTCCTTTTTTTCCCTTGCGCATTTTTTAATGGGGGGGGGGGGGGGGGCGGAAGTGATTCACGCCAATAAGGGAGAGCATTCATTCATTGTTAGAGTGCAATAAGTCACAGATAGTGATTTGTCAGCTATGAAATGAATAATTATACAAGGTTGGAATATTCTTTTTATGATGCATGAATCTTCTGTACCATTGATACAGCGGAAGTGTTGTCATACCTCTTGACAGTTCAAGGCGACTGGTAATAGATCTAAGTTACATAAAGTATGCCGTATACACACGCTAGTTGACAGGTATACATGTATAGACGATCAGCAATTCGAACACGAGGTGCGAACCGTGCAATCCATCCATCAGTGGTAGATGCTATGGAGTTTGAAGCTCAAGCCTTATGTACATGTATATATTTGTAGTTTCGGCGCATTTAATAAGTTTTATCGATCATGCTTTCATAACTTGACAGAGAGGCTACACATAATCAAAGACGTAACTGCAGTATCATCCTCACAATGTCAGGGGTCCTGAGTCCATTCGTGGCCGGGCCACAGCCACGAGTGGACTCAGGACCCCTGACATTGTGAGGATGCTGCAGTATATGTTTTACAGCAAAGTTTTTATAGTACATTTTCTACTCTAAGAAAGGATTAATTGCAAAAAAGATGAAATAACCTTCAATAATCTGCCCCAGGTTCCTATTTCCATCACTTGCTTAACTTTTTGATGTTCTTATTATGTGTCCTTAAATTACAATTTTTGAAGCTGATAGAAAGATCGAGTCCAAAAATGCTGTTTCAATTAAATTGCATTCTCTCTTGTGTTTTGATTCAAACACACTGCTCAAATGTAAAGTCTACATGGGTTTTTGAAATGGCCTAAAAGTACCATGCAGATGAAAGCATTGTAGAATTTTTCAAAAACTTCAAAACAAATCAAAAGTGATATGTCTGATTTTTCCATAATAAATTCACGTGACAAATATATTTTAAATCATCTCAATGTTCTTGTTCTATCCTAGCTTTCAATGTTTATCTATATTAGCTGTTCTTCTCAGATTGGTTTTGATATTAAGACAATTGACAAAAAAAGTGACAGAAATAGAAACATGTGACAGAGTATAGTATTTTTTAATGTTACTTATAAATTATATCCTATTATATGTCTTAATAAAATAAGATAGAAGTTTTTTTCTTCAAACAAAATGGCTATTTTTTACAATTTAGGCAGACCTTCGTATTGTTTATTTGCCTGACAATGGGATTCACCAAGGTTGTAAAGATTTTATTAATGTCCTGTGGCAATATCAGCAAGTACATAAGTACGGCATTTATGTGTCGCCGTTAAAGTGCTCTGACGTCATTAGGTGGATCAAGCACTTAATTTCCATGTCACACTCTGTTTCTTTCAAGAAAGTTTATAGAATCTATTTATGCTTTGAGGCATGTATGGTCATTTTATCTAAGTTCTACAAATAGTCTATCTACAAAAATTTACTTATGAGTGCATTTTTGTCTTTGACAGCAAGACTTCTGACTCAGAGAAGAAAAAAACCCATTGTATTGTAGAATTAGAATTTTGAATGCATGCTTGTTGATTAGAAAACTTTTGTATCATATATTCAATTCATTTATTGACAATTACCATGTCGGCATACAGTCATGAATATGAGTTACATAAAACAAAAACATTAAACATAGCATGCAAAAGTTAAACATTAACTAATAAATCTACACTACAAATCTACAATGGACAAAACATTGGGTGCATGAACAAAACTAGGTTTGTGCGAAGACTATTATTGGTATTCATAAAATTGTATAAGTGTTCATTGTTGACTTTCCTTTCTAGCGTTGAAACAGTTTTTTAGAAAACAACATATCCTTCTAGCAGCTGTAATGTTTTTAGGATTGACAAGTTCCTTAATGGATCTATTATATATGAAGATGATGTCTAGGAGTTGTCCCCCTTTTTGCCTGGAGTCAAGTAGCATATGGTTCCTCTCAGACGCAGAGAGTCTAATCCATCGCAACATTTAATCAATTTGTTCATCTCATATAATCCAATTCAAGGCAGGGCCAGACACAAACTTTCTCGGTAATATCAACCCTCTGTGATATAATTTGCATCCATCATTTGATTCTATATTGCAAGATGTAAAATATGCCTTTTAGTAATATGTACAAGGATTATTATTTTTGGGGTATAAAAAGTCAATGAAGTTTGGGGGATAGCTTTATTATTATTAACAAAATTATTTTTTTTACTATTCTGGATTCATGTAATATGATATATTTTTATGTTAGCAGCAGTGTTCACACCCTCATTTCATGACTCATCTCTTTCCATCTCAGATTTGTCAGAGCAGCTGAATTTTCTCCCATTCTATAATCATTTAGGAACATTTGGTTCCGGACCTAAACCATTTAATATCCAAGGGGGTTCCATCCTTTAATTAGTCACAGGAGTCAACAATGAGTCAATGGGTGAAAAAATCGAGACGGAAAAAAATCAATAATAGCAGACAATTCAATTTAAATTTCCCTCAACATGCAAAATATTCCAAGCTTGTCTTGACTCATATAACAAAAATTTATTTGATATCTCGAGTTTATTTTCATTTTGAATTAAAATACAAGTGTACAGGTGTGTATATTTCAAGGATGTTATTTCTTCTGTGTTTTTATTGAAAAGGAAGTTAACTCTAGCTGTCACTATTGAAACAACTCAGTTATAATTATTTTGTCTGTCTGACCCTCACAATATAGAGGGGAGCTTTAGTGACAGAGCACTTTGAGACATTATCAGATATTCCCGGAACAGCAAGGATCCTGAGACCCCCTGTCTGCTCACTAATTGGTTCGGTCTGACTGGCATCAATGAAAGACAAGTGTAGTAGTGAGAAAAAAAATTTACACATTAATTTCTCTTTGTTTGTAGAATGTGTAAGCCCTGCTGAATCCTCTCTTGTGTTCTATAGCTGGTCAATAACGTCTTCCTCCTCTGAATCAGGACAATTATCAGTCAGTTGAGGACATCTGCCCCCTCTAAGGATATAAGAGAACACTTACTTTGGTAAGTTTTCTATTGAATTCTTTATGATTTCTTGTTAATTGCATGATTTTTTATTTAAGCAAATGATTGAATATATGTATCAATTTTGAATCTTGGGTTATATTGGGATTTTAGAAGGAATGACTAATTTTGAAAGTTAGGGAAATTTTATGAGCAAGTAAGATAACAATGCCAAGCATTGGGTGTAAAGCGACATTATTGATTTTATAGAATTTTTCACATACCTTTTAAACACCTTGTTTAAAAACGTAGTTAAGATTCTTTATGCATGTAAATGCTCACCAAGATTATGCATGCTCATGTGTGAACAATTTTCTTGGGTTACTTTGAGAATTATTTACATGCTATACAGTTTAAAAATCAAATTATTATTTGAAGGAAAATACATCATTATTTAGGACTGCAATATCGTTATAGACACTACACAGGATGTTGAAACCTTACAGTGGCTAGTTCGTCAATTAATCTTCGTTGAAAAGGAAACAAAATCGTGGCTGTCACATAACACTTCAATTATTCTAAATGAGAAAAAAGGAAATGCATAATTTGTGTACATTTGATACTTCTTTGTAATGCAGAGTTTTTAATGAGTTGGAGATATTCAGGGAGAGGCAGAAAAAGTAACTACTTTTGGATTGTGTTTAAGTATGAAGAGCTATAAGTGTTATGAAGAAAGAAACAAACTATGTTCAATATGATATCTTCTTCTAACTAAGCAATTTACCAATTTACTTTGAAGCATATTGGGTTTTACTCTATATAGAGGTAAATATATATGTACTTGTTTTATATATCTATACATGACATGTAAGCAATGTATAGTTGTATGATGCCTCAATTCGAAACTCTAGAGATTGAATAACTGCGAAGTCCTTTTATTTTGCTTCCAATACAAGGCAATGTCACATTTGGCTCGACACACTTGTAAATAATTGATACACAATCACACATCCATCCAGTGTGAAGGGACTGTCAGCGCAAAGCTTCACCATCTGTCTGAGACGGCTGGATCCCCCCTGGTTTATTGGTCTAGACACAATTAGATGCGCAATCTGTCACTGCTGAGGATCTGGGCCACTCAAAGCCATAGTGAACCAAAAATAATGGGGAGGGTTAAATGGATGAGATATATTAGTTTTGTTTTTATTGTCGGAATCTGTATGTTCAATCTTCCTTCTGTTATCTCAACTCAGACTCAAGTACCAAGACTGACCAGGGGTTTCCGACAATATAGTTTTCTTTGACACCATTTTGCAGAATGCACCAAAATTTCAAAAGCTAGACAAACACATATATACAGGAAAAATTGAACCATTATTTGTAGATAGCATCTTTGATTCATTTGATTTGCTTGATATATAACCTTACCAGGTAAATGAGGTAATCTTATTCTTTTCATAATGAAACTTGCCAGTTTGATCTACCTGCATCAATCCTTTTTCATCAAAATATTTTTGTGTTATTGCTATGAATTTTGTTTGCACACTGGTATTTATAAATATGAATGCCAATAACCAGCATCTTATTAACAATATCTGGAATATTCACCTCATAAAAGTGATTATCCGTAACAACTTCCTATTACCATATTACTGTTTGTTTATACACAAAGAGAAAACATACGAGATAGGAAATATGAGCTGTAGAAATTACAAAACAGGAAAGTCACTTTGTATTTAGGCATCCAATGTTATAAGCTTTGAAGTTTCATTATTTTGTTTCTCTGTTTACATATTCTGCTTAACTTTCTCCAAAAAGGAAATTGACATTTCTGGCAGCCAGCCTTGGAATTTTGTCAGAGAGATGATAAGTTGAAGTTTTGAGAATTTATGTGTTCAGGGATGTTTTCATTGCTTTGTCTGGTGTGGAAATGGGATGATTTGCTGATTTCTGTCTGAGCATGTTTTTCAGGCAGAATATAAACAAGCCATATTGTTAACTAGGAAAAGGGAAGGGTAAGATAAAAGGATGAAGTCATTTCCCTCTCCATCATCACCTGATGGAACAATAGAAAATTATATAGTATTTCAAATAAGAGTTAGTCCCCTTTGCTTTTGGTATAACGTTATAAAATAATGGTGTAATGATGTCTTTTTTTTTTCAATAACAGTAATTGATATGAGAAAAATTAACACCATGCCTGCCATTCATATATACGAATATGAGTTTGAGTTTGATTATTGATGACATTTATGAATGCCTTCAATGTGGAATGGATGAGTAGATTTCCCATGAGACATCATTAATGGTCAGATAGGTGATGATTCATTAATTAATTGCAGGTGAAGGATGGCGTCACAGTTTGATTCTCTCCTCGACTTTGGGGACTCCAATACAGGTGATTCCAAGTCAACAAACAACCAGATGACGGACGATTTCGACCCATTCAGCTCTCCCTCCCCCCTCGATGCCAAGGGAGGCTCGGGGATGGACTTAATGGGAGAATTTAATTTTGATGCTCAGGTAAGGAATGGAAATGCGTATAATTTATCCTATCTAGTAGTGCATTCAGTGCTCTCCAAATGAACTAACTGTCACGATAGGGAATCAAAAACGAAGATGCATGTAATATGAACAATATAACCAATACATATTAAAGACATATTATCTTTTTATAATTAATTTGGTATTTTTTGGCTTGCAAATAATCATTAAGGCTATATTAGACTTCCTTCATGAAAATCTGTCATCTCTTTGGTATAAAGTATTATCATCTCTCTTTCATTTCTTTCATCTTAAGCAAATGTCAACCAAGTCTTTCAGTATTAATGTTTAAATAAATTGAAATAAAAGGATTGTCTTGCCTCTTTCACTATCAGAAATAAAAAAAAAAAAATGCAAAAATCAAGTGCTAATAGAATACTTTGTAATCTTATAAACAACATTAATCTTAATTGGCTGCCATTATGTCCATTGAGGTCCCTTTGAATTCCTGAGGAAAGAGCTGCATGCATGTGGTAGTGAATAATGACAGGATATTTGTTGTAAGGGAGGCAACTCACTGCTGCTGATTCAGAACCTTTTTATCAAGACAGTGACATTGTGAGTCACACACCGTAGATATCTGTTAGGTTCTTGGGTTTTGATAGCTATTAGATAGGTCTAAAGAAGATTGCAAAAAATCCAGTAAAGTAGGCGTAAAAGTCAAGAAAAGCTGTCTTAAAAAGATCCAATAAAAGATTAACATGAACAATGTTTACATTCTGTGATCTTGTGTCAAATTTAGCTTAATTATGTGTTTTAATTCAAACAATGTAAAGTATAAGTACTTGTAAACTCTAAGCAAAATGCTGATATTCAGTGTTTTTAATATCAAATTATACTGTGAGCAGTATTGAACACATTCCTTACTTGACCTAGCTTTCATTCATAGTGAAATCAGTGCAAAGCAATTCATTGAATCATAATTTTAAGTTTTAAGAATAAGTTTTGTAAATGGCTTACCTAATAGTATGTTTCACACTACCATGACTGTTAATTATTTTCATGTTGATCACAATTAAAGCCATAAATGTACAATGTACTGCAAAAGTCTGTAATTGCTAAAATAGAACTTATTTCAATTAATTTGTTAATGAAGTAGACATGTACAATGATATTGTTATAATATAATTTGCTCATCCGTGAACATTTACGCAGTCATATAACATAGGAAATGAATATTTTAGGTTGTAAGAATATTGAAAATCTCCATACGTTTGCTTGTGACACTTTAAATCCTTAAAAATGTAAGGATGGACACCCTTTAAACACACATACTCTGAGTACAGTAGATGTATTTTATTTTTAAAATAATGCCTTTGTATGGGGAGAATGAAGGTATTTACACACATGTAGCAGGAATATAGGAAGTAGCTTGAGGAACAAAACTGTAGTGTGAGCAGTGAACTTGTTCTACTGGTCTAGACATAAGGGTTCCTCCTGTTTGAAGCACCAGCCCTGCAGTAATTACATGTTGCATAATGGCTAAGTGAGAAGTTCTCAAAGAAGAGGTCAGATATTTCCAATCTTTCCTCCCTTAGTGGTGCCTCAGCCAGTGGGTTCACCACTTCTGATGTGTGACCTGAATTTTTAACTCAGCAGTCTAGCATTAAAGAAATGAGTTTTTCTTGCTTCCCATAAGGAGATAAGACTCGGAACCCCCAGGAACCGGGAACTCTACATGATTGGTCCATTGGATATGTAAGTTTCAAGTGCTCTCTCTCAATCCTTCTCTCTCTCTCTGATGTATGTCAGATTCTTCGGTTGTGAGTGAGGAGAGGTTGTTTCTATATTTTGTTGTCCTGAAGGAAATTTATACCTACCTGTCATAAGTGCTGGACCTTTAACTTGTTGACAAACAATAGGTGAGTGGACAGGAGACAAACTCTCAGAGAGGGCGTGTCCCTGGAATTGACCTACTTCTGCACAGTAACACATGTCTACTGAGGGGTTTAACAGTAATTAGGATCGGGGTCTGATTACATTGATAAGTTTGAGCAAGTATTCACTAGCAGACAGATGGGTTGGAGTTCTGTTAATGGGGGTGTCCATGTCCTGTGAAAGGTCAGACTTTGATATTTCCAATTATTACTGACAAGAATTGGAGCAATGTGGTACTCTGTAGTTCCTTTATTTTGGTAGTTCTTGATGAATGTATACCCCTATTATTCATTGTGTTAAAAAAAATGGTATTCTGAATTTGATGCTAGCTAGAATAGCAGGGTTAGTTTATGTTTTCGTTGTTGACATTATGTATTTGTGTGATTAGCACCATTGACTGTAGCACAAATAAGCCAACATATGGACTGAATGTGTTTCTCTCAAAAGAAAATTAATCTTAAATGTCATGTGGTTTTGTCAGAAAATATACATTTGTTTGGAGATCATATGACATAAGATGCCATACTGTTGCATATTGTATGTCAAGTTTGTTTGAAGTATTTTCAACTTAACAGCTTGTAAATTGTATGCTGTCATTTAAGGATCACATATGGTATTACTTCTATTTTTAACAAACATACATGTACCAGTCCATTAGGAAGAGCGTCTATATTGGATGCAGATCACTTTTAAATCGATTGACTGTCTAGCTAATATCTATTGACTAATCACTGAATCTTAGAAATAGGTTATGGATTTGATATTCTGTTAGCTATATTCTGAACTCCCAATGTGCATCTCCAGTAGATATGAGCATAGGGAGATAACACAGGGGTCAATGCCAGTCTGATATCAATATAGTTTAATCTCTTACAGAAAAAAAATCATTTTGCTTACTATAATACAGGGCTACTGTTGTTTGTATAACTAGTTATCTTTCAAATATGATGGTAAATGTCATTTTTATTTTCAGTTTTGCTTTCAGAATAAATATACAGATTACCATTAGTCTCAATAGATGTGCAAATTTTGTCGACATGATAAGATGAAGTAGAAACTTAAAAGATTGCACTTTCTCCCATCAAGTGCAGCATCCCTAACTCACTGAACCTGTGATTGATACACATACAACTTTTGCTGTCAGCATATGGTGTGTGATAAGCCACACTCCCCAGTTCTTCATCCCTGTGAGTCAGACTCCATCAATTTCAGGGAAACTCAGCTGAAATTTTTCTAAGCTGATGCATGACTCCCGTTGTTTCAAGCCTTGGGTTGATCTGCAATCGTCTGGAAGTCTTGATTTTTTACCCCTCTTCATCCTTCACTTGATTCTGTTTTTATTGCCAGCTCGAAGTATTACATAATCCAAAATATCTCTGAAAATTTAAACTGAAATATATATCTCTGCAGGTTGGAGAAGTAAAAATATACAACAAATTTTCTGTAGTTGTTAGATTTAGAATTTTTGTTAGATACGTTAATTTGTGTATTTTCATGGAAATTAGTAATATACGGTACATAGATAAAAAGAAATATTTGAAAGCACTTCCTCTTGAAATGGAGGAGAATAATTAAATAAAGACAGAAGGCGATTCCGGAATTAGCGTTTAAGGTACACGAACGAAAATAAACCCTGTTGTCTCAAAATAGACTCCTAAACAAAGAGAATGTCAGACGGGAATCACTGTTGTGTAAGGATTTGGCAAAGAATGCAGAATAAAAAGACTTGAAATTCCAGAAGTCTGTTTTTAAGCTGACATGTAACTCTCTGTTTGAGATCAGAACTGAATATAGTCATTTAAAAATTAGAACTGGAATTTTTTTTTTGGTGGTTATATTTTAGTTTTGAAACAACTTTTTTCTATGAATTAATAGAATGAAAATTGTTCTTTTGAAAGCTTTTTAGATGAACACTTGATACACTGCTGTACACCCACAAAGACTCTCATTGAATAAGTTCCTCAGAACACATTACATAATTTCCCCTCCCTTACTTCCTGCATTGTATAAGAAATCTTTATTCATTCAGAGAGCAAGAAAGAGACTTTTAGAATGCAATTAACACTGGTTGCACATATTTTCATGATTTAATGAGGTATACATGTGCTTTTGTACTGTAGAGCTGGTAATTGCATGCTGTATTTTTAGACTTGAAACAGTTATTTTTACATTTGTAAAGGAGTCCATGTATGAAGCCATTTGTGTGTAATATAAACATGAAAGTATGAATGCATATTCACTAAAAACTTTTGTTGAAATGCATCACAGTAAATGCATTTTAAAGATCACCAACAAACCCTCCATCCTTTATTTATATATAATCGTCCATACTGAAATAAATTAAGTGCCAAGATTTTCTAGACTGAAGAATTAAATCATAATTGATTAAATCAATTTTACCTTAATATGAAAGCAAACCCCTAAATTGAATAAACCACTTGAAAAAGTAAAAAATAACTTTTAAAAATATTTCACATAAATTTTAGAAAAACATTAATTTTTTAATGCATATGCTGATAGTTTACATTAAAATGACTGATGTCCTTAATAATCAGTTTTAATTCATCTAATTTTATTTAATTTTTATCAGAGAATCATTAAAAAGATTGGAATCGTTTGTCTTCATGATTAATAAGTGTTCTGAAGGTCCCTGGGCAACAGTTTAAACGTCTGGGTGGTAAACATGTAAAGTTCATAATCTATTACGAGCAGTGGTATAAAAGACAAGACAATATTTCTTAATTTATATGGAATGTTGATCTTTATCATGGAGATCCATATTATTAAGGAGTCATCCTTCTAGACGGCTTGTAATTGTTATTTAATGCAATTCATTGTGAGGGCACTACACACAATTGTTAAGTTAATTAACAGAGCAAATGAAATAATTCTTTTAAACATTTATCAATGAAAGAATATAATATGTGAGATTGCGCAGGAGAAAGGAGATTGAACTTGCTCTGTTTTGGTGTGTAAGTATGTAAATTAGGTGTAGTATTGTAACGTAGCCTGTCAAATAACTCTTGTTGAATTGTAATTAATTGTTTAATTATAAGCTCTAGCTGCCACAAGAATTGGAAATCATTAAATATAAATTCAACTGGCATTTTTTTTAAAGAAATCAATCTGAAAGTTGAAAAAATCTTAACAATTACAGAATTATTGCTTTACTGTTCTTTTAGACAGCTTCTGACTGGGCATCAAATGAATGTACTGTTTAGTGTACAAGTTATAAAGTTTTTTATTGACCTGTAAGAAAGTATTGGGTGTATAACTCAGCCTATGATTGATATTTGATATGTTTATTCCCTGACTGACCACAGATCGATGTGCAGACAAGTGACGCTTTCAGAACCAAAAACATACAGTCAAATTCTTGCCCCCTTGTCCCATGGTGAGATAGGTAGCGTTTTCTTTATTTGTTCTGAATTCTTGTCTCTATTAACTATTCTTGGCATTTTTGGTGGAGGAATGTGTAAAGTGAGGGTTGAATACCTGTTAAATGACTTTATTTTCTTGAAAGAACAGGTAAAAAAAAACTACATAGTAAATATATTCTGCGTTTTTATGTTGAGGTGAAGTTACGATTATTTACATTTTTGTCACTTTTTAGGGACGGTGTCAATTTTTCTTACAAGTGTCTTTTTCTTTACTTAATTGTTCCTGCATAACACGAGTGGTTTCATAATTGTACAAAGCAAAAAGATTTTATCTTAGAAGTGTTTTTTTTATGAATGAAGTGTGAAAAGTTTGAGAGGTAAGTTAATGCAAGAATGGTGTCATTTGAGACTGTTTGCTGTAATGGTTCATGCAGATGCAGTTTTCCATTATCTGCCATATGAAAATGAAACCCTCCCTACTATTAAAAGTAAACCCCAAAAGACAAGAATTGAAAATTTCCTATTCTGCATAATATAGGTTTTATATATTACAGACTACCATCAATTTCAATCATTGCATCTACATGAATTGTTAATTGATTTCTCATGTTAACTTTGTGAAATACAAGGTAGATTGCTTCATGATTATGTGATGATTGAAAATGAAAAATAAACCATAAATCTGGTTAAATTCTCTTCTTAAGTCTATATCTTTTCATCTTGATGTAAGCAACTGCATGGCTGAGAAAACTTGCACTATTCTCCATCTGGGTGCTTCAATATATGGTCTGATCTTTCATGCTGTTTTTTAACAGTAAACTTTGTGAGATGAAATTGTCTGTCATACTCTGGTAGGAATTTCAATTATGTGGTTTTCTTGAACTATCCCGCATTCTTTTGGTTGAATGCCACCATCAAATTCCCCATGATGCATTAGACTGTTGATGTTGATAACTGCTTCACGTCTGCTTTCACAAAATCTGATCAAGCAGACTCGGACTACTTCAGATTACACCAGTTTGTAGCTTTTGACAGCCATGATCTAACTGTAAGTAACAGTTCTGTACAAAAGTCAACAGTTTTGTGAATAATGGGAATTAGTTGTGGGGGCAGCATGGTTCGAAGTCTGTGTAGAGATTGCCAGATGTTTTACGTTTGATTTTGATGTAAAATACAGGAGTTAATTGATACAGCATCTGCACATGTCGTAAATATTTTTAGGCAAATGTGATGCTGAAGCTTAACTTTTTTGGTTAATTTTGACAGAATGTAGGTCAAAGAAAGAAGCAGAATCTTTTTTTGTTGTTTCTATTCTTGTAAATTATTTCTCTTGGTTACCGTCTGCTCTGTTGGAGTGATCAGCTTTGAAATGGCTAATATCTGACGTTGTGAAATTGAGCACATCAACAGAAGCGTTTTATGAAACAAATTGGTTATTAAGAATATAAAAATCTTGAGCTAGTTGAGCACATTGTGGAAATAACTGCATGTTATTACAAATAATGTTATTAGATGTTTTATGTAAGTCGAGAGCTTTGTGCAGTTTATGAAAACACTCGGAAAAACAATTTTGCTAAAGAGAGAAAAAAGATATCAGATGAATCATCATGTCTACTGCACGTACAAACATCCAGCCTGATGTATAGTTTTATTTATCATTTCAGTTCAACAGTACTCAGAACTCATCCTCTAATGGTCACGGAGTGTCTGTGAATTCCAGTTCCGATTTAAATCCACTTTACGCCCTGTCTATGCAACAAGACAATATGGAAGATACAGAACCAGTTAATCCTTTATATGACATGAACTCCGTCCCTGAAGTTCAAAAGGGTGATTTGATGATGTCTTCAGGATCTTCAAATCCTATGTATGATTTTTTGTCTTCCGAGGGAACAAATGGTCATGCTGATTCCAATGACCTACTTGGACTAGACTCTTCAAATCAAAATGATGCTCTTCCAAGTGAAGAAAATCAAGTGAATGGTTCCATTGAAAAGGATGCATGTGCCAATCAAAGTGGAGATTTAGAAGGACTAGATCAAAATGGTGGTCAAGCTATTGAAGATCTTGATCCCTTCGGCGTAAATGTTGAAACTACACCTGTTGTTGATGAGCTCTCGACCAAAAATGAATCAATTGAAGAACTCGAACAAGAAAGTGGGTCTTTTGAACAAGAGGGAGGTTCCAGCACCTCCGGAGAACTTCTAGTCGACAGTGATGTATCAAACACAAGGCTTGTTCCAGAGGAGGACATACAAGAAGAAACCACAGAACCAAAGGAGTCTGAGGACCTTTTAGGAGGATCCGTGGAACCTCAGGAGTCTGGGGACCTTTTAGGAGGAGCCGTGGAACCTCAGGAGTCTGGGGACCTGCTAGGAGGAGCTGTGGAACCTCAGCAAACAGATGAAATGAAAGTGGAGGATCCTGTTGAGGAGAATGTGGAACAGGAGGAACAACTTTTGGCAGAAACTGGGGCACCTGTTGAGGTAGAACCACCCATGACAGAATTCGAGGACCAAGGTGAATCTCTGATGGACCCAGGAAAACCAGAGGCAGAGGAGGTTCTGGGAGATTTCTCTCAGACTGCTGAGACCACTGAACAAGTGGAGGCACCCGAAGAGGACCAAGAAATATTTCAACAAGAGGATCTTGTAGAAGTTCAACAAAGTGAGGACAAAATTACTGCTCCTCCTCCACAGCCTGAGGAAGAATTGGAGGAACCCACACCAGAGGAAGCATCAGAACAGATTGTTCAAGGTTGGTGGGGTTGAATATGGGAGTTAGGTCATTTTTAAAAGGGCTTTTTATGTATGATGAGTTCAACTTGGTGGCTTTGTATAACATTATGAATTGATTACAATGTGCAAACTTTCCAACAAAGTCTATTTTGTAAACATTAAACAGATGGTTGCATTAAGAATAAAACAAATGAAAGGTAAATTCAACACTACTAAGTAGCATTAAGATAATGAAAATAACTCGGCTGTGTTAAAATGAAAGAAAGTTCATCAAATTACAGTGTTTCAGCAGGGTTTGTCTTGCCACATATGAAATCTTTTCAATAATTTCTTTCGGATTGTGAGTTAGAAACTGATAAAAAGAAGACTTATATATATAAAGAAAACATTTTAATCTTTTCTATTAGGTGGTGAGATGGGAGCCGATAATAACATGTCTTTGTCTTGTTTTTTTTTTTTTTTACATATCAAACATTTTGATCTTTCCCATTAGATGTTGAGGAGGAGGCTGAGGAGAACATGTCCTCTCCACCCGTCGACCCCCTCCAGTCGGACAGCCTGGTTCAGCCCCTGGTGGAGGAACTGGCCATCACTAGGAGCCCCAGCTCCTCTGAGGGTGAAGTCGAGCAGGTAACACTCAAACATTTCCTGATAATATACATGTGTAGCTGTCATGTCTGTTGCTGTTCAATTTTGTGGAGAAAAGGAGGAATTCTTGTTAATAGGTTTGCAGCGATAAGTTGTGAGACAAGCCTGAATTTTAACAACTGTAGAGCAATGTGTTACACTTAGTTCCTAGGCCTAGCATCTTCATTTTTCATTGTTTAAATTTTAGATATTTCATTTAGTTTTAGTTTTCATGTTCACCATGTCCATTCATAATTAAGATATAGTCCATTTGTAATAAATAAGAAAGAAGGGATAAAAAACAATCAGTTTTACTCTGGGTTGCAAGGCAAAATCAAGGCAAATATTTTATGGTGTATGAACACACTGATCTACCGTTAGTCGCTGTACACTTGGAGTGTTTTATTAGATGTCCTCGTTCTGTCCCCATTTACCGTACTTAAGAGGGAGTTTCTCCCCGATGACACAGGTGCTTGTTTACAAAGGAACATCAGCCAACATTCAGTGTTAACAACCACCACTCAAAACACATATTCTAGCATGGTGAAAAAGTTGTAGTGGATCAAAACGTATGGTGGAAAACAAGTGTCTCACATTGTTGAGGAAATTATCACTGTCTAGATTTCTTGTCAGTGGGTTTTTTAGGCAGGAGAAGGTTTTTAGAGTTACTCCCCTTTTATTTTGTACAATGTTAACAACATGATTAGATATTTAGAGGTAAAACAGGGCATAAACAAATGTATGGGAATATTCCACACATACCAGATAGAAGTTCACTTATTAATGAAGTGGCATGACTTTCATAGATTGTTATAAATGAAACCAAACCCTTCATTAGCATAAATGTTGCACTCAAGTTTTACCACCCTACCTGCATAGTATTAGGCATGGCTTTATCAGTGGAAAACAAAAGTGTGCATTAATTAAAATTTACAGCCATTCATCATATTGCAATATTCATAAGACCATGTCACTTGTGAGAACAATTACACAGCAAAGAGCTTTCATGGTTATAACCAGAGGCAGTTTGTGAAGTCATTGATTACGGTAAGGTATATATTACCTCTCCTGCTAATTAAGGTGAGAGCTGGGTTTGATAGAGACATCATAACGGACTCGGACATCTTTAATCAATACGTTTTACCTGGTTATGTATACATTGGAGGAAAATTAGATGTACCAGACACACCTTGTCAGCTATAGGAAGTGACAGAGGAACAATTTCTCTCTTGCTAAGGAAGAGGAAGATAAAAGTAAATGTGGAAATTGAATAAAAAATCAATGATATGTGTTGTCACTGATAAGGGATTTATCTCATGGTCAAGGTTCAGTTATATTGATGGAAACTCCCTATAGCTGTAAAGAAAAAGATTCCCGTCGACTGACAGTGTACTTGCATTTACCTGATAGTCCAGGTGTGCGGAGAAATATAACATGCATAAATCCTGACCAAGTCTCTCTTTTTTTACATTATTTATACAACAGAGGAAGTGAAATGAACTGTGACCAATAAGTGATGCATTCATGAGTGGGCTGTTACTATATGCAGGTGTTAGTGCATGAAATGACTGAATTGATAACAATTACAAGATGTTATAAGGAGTTGTAATATCTGAACCCTGTGGCTCCGGCATTATTAATGTCAATAAAAGGCCACAGACGAATGACACACCTTCACAGGAAGAATGTGCTTCTCTCTTTAGTGATTGTCCCAACGATTTTGTGAATGTTCATGAAATGTTGAGGTTCGCATGCGACACATTTTTTAACCATATAAGGTGTCAAGTGGTTTAATCTTGTTGGTTAGAACTGCTCGCAGCCGATTAACCGTAGATTCTTTAGGGAAATTAAATGAAGAGTAATAAATTTGCGTTTAGGTACTAAATTATTTATTTGACTATATACTTCTCTGACTTGGATGAAAGCCAGGGTGTAGATACCTAGAGATCACCTTTTGTTCTTACCTGCTGATGTCAGCGACTTAAATGACTGGAGCACAAGGCCCGTGTGAAATGTCTGCCCTAAATATTTTTCCTAAGATTACAGAGCCTCAGAGTTGTAACCTGATCCGGACATGAGACAATATTACATTTATTTTTGTGCAACAGTGTATTATGGGTGTATTTAAAAATGGTTTAAATACATCTATTTTTTTTTCACATGGACTTTTAAATGAAACCCTTCATTTGAGCTCAAGTATAGAGAAACTAAAGGAATAGTTCGGCTTTTGGGACTTAAAAAATCAAAATGGAGGAAGGCAGCAATGGTGCAGACTTAAATAATTCTGACAATGACAGCAGTGATGTGTCCCACCAAAATGGATTCAATAATTCCACCTATACCATGGAAATAGGAATTGCTAAGCTAGACAGTTCTTACTTAGAAAACCATATGCAATGTGCCAAAGCTATGCATACATCTAGTTCACCACAGACTGCAGCTGGGAGGGTCGATTTGTGTGATTTGTCAACAGAGGGTGCCAACCCAACAAATCTACCCCAGAATGTGTATGAAGAAATAGGGGAAGTGTCCAAGGATGGTAACTCTCGGGAGAAATTTAACAGAAGTAGGAGTTTGAGCTCCGAGGATGTTTTTGCCTCTAGTGACTCTGATGATTATTTAGAGCCAGTTTCTTCACCCAAGTCTGTCAATACTGATGATTCATTGCCATGTAGTCCCACCAAAATGGAGGATAATAGTCCCGAAATTTCAAACGATTATGAAGCTTTATCGCCAGCTACCCAAGTTTGTACTAGTTATACCAGTCTCACTTTAAAATCTCCAAATCAAAGTACTGCTGATGACATAAGTGACACCAAAGAGGCAGATATCTATGATAACTGTGATGTTTATAACAACAAAGAAGTACCAAACATCAGTGCTGTAGAAACCAGTGATAACCAATTTGTTGGAAATTCAGAGAAAGCAACCTCAGATGACCATCAGCAGAATGAGA